>NW_022631002.1:14605534-14626133 GCF_010015895.1 Lontra canadensis
GGGCAAATCATTTCTGCACGGAGACATCAACTTCCATTAACTGTGATTTTAGCCTATTGGGGAAGTATTTAACTTCTAAAAATAATTAATTCAAAAGGTACCCCTCTTGTCATACTTAATTAGAGGGGATGGGAGAAAAGGGGCACTAACCTAAAATCATACAAGTTTTGCTTGCGATTTTCAAGAAATAGTCTTAGTTTCTAGGCACAAAAAATAATTAAAACAAGCCATGTAAAGTTTCATGTAGGAAAAAGAGGGAAGAAGAGCACAAACTTAGGGGGCTTATAGAATGACCAAGTATGGTTGAAAACAGCCTCTGGAACTTCACCTGTTAGAACCAGTCTTCCAATTCCAGTCCTCACTAATGAATTAAAACCTGAGTCACTGAAATTTTGGCCACAGGAAACTTAGAAGATGTATTCGCAATGCCATAGACCACCCATGGAGTTAAGGCCCCATGTGTCACCTGCTGATGTGCTCTGTACTACTCTGAAACCTGGCAAGGCATGGAGTTGCTGCCTCATGAAGAAGAAAGCTTAAGAAAAATTGGAAATGAAGTTTTTTGCTTCCTCCAACTACGAGCCAAGACATCAAAAAAATCCAAAGTACGTAAAAGTAGTTTCTCTATTTCACGAGCAAAATTCATCTCGTGACTCAACACACCAGTGGAGCTGCTGGCATGGCCTCCCTTTGGCCTGGGACCTCCCTCAGGGAGATCTGGCCATGCACTGCGCTGTTCACGTTGCTGGGAAGTTTCTTCTGCGTTTCTTCTCCTCATGGTGGGGTGGCAAGGGATCCTCTTCCTTATGCGGGCTCCAAGGTGAGCCCACTGAGGGCCTAGGCTGCTGCCCAGGAGAAGCCAAAGGCAGCCGCCACCTCCACGTCTCAACCGTCAGACTCTTAGCTAAAGTACCACTGACAGCCCCTCCATCTCCCAAACCAGCGACATAATGGAGGAGCCAATTAGATGATTATTAATTCATGCTACTTTCCGTAAGCCAGGGGTTCTCATCGCCTTGCGTTCCGTAAACCAGCTTGCCACCTGCCCCAGAAATTTACAGCAATCTTTCATCTATCTCCATTGACGAGGGGAAAAAAACCTCACACAACTCCGTCTAATGTTGGAGTTGGGGTAACTACCCCCGCACACTAGACTCAGAAGCATCACTAGATCTACAAATGGTCATTTCAGCTCATAATTACGACGAAATGGAAGGTACGGTGTGCTCTTTCCATAGCTCTTCTCCTTCAGCGTCAGACTTCCTCTAGACAGCAGAAATGCAGCGTTATCACAGGGTAATCTGTGCTTCTGGACTTTGTGACCTTACACTGTCGCTCAAAGTGCAGCTGCTCTTGGCGTTTGCTTGCGATTCCTTCCCCGGAGGACAGGCTAGGATTTCATACTCCCATCTTCTATGCAACTACTGCTCTTGACAAGTGGCCAGAGATCTGGCTAAATTCTCTTCCTCCCCTAATACAGACAACAGCAGTTCCTCTAAAGGATTTGCTTTGCTGCCAACTTGGTCTTTTAAATGCACAGGCTCATTCTGCCTTACAGCACTCAAAGATGTTTCCAAGAGAAATCCGAGGCATGCACTGGTCACACACACCGAGGGGGGTGGTCTCCGGGCTGCGGCTGAGGCAGAGCGAGGCGGGGGCGCTCCTCTCCCATTTCTGCCCAGAGGTGTGGGACAGGTCTCAAACTCCAGCCTGGTGGGGTTAAGAACCTTCTCTTCGGACACAGTCTCATTCTCTGTAGGTGCAAGCTACACGGCTTGTGTTCGTCCCTAGAAAGCATTTTAGAGACGTTTAGCCACCTACTCAAGAGGTACGAGAATATGCCTAGATGGAGAGAGTACGACATCCTGGTATCCTTGACTTCTCAGACACATCTTTCTGTTTCTATAAAGGGTTTCAAAGAAAATCTGAGTAATAATACTACAGATGGGTATAACTTGTACTCAGGGAACCGCTGATTATTTTTTTCTTCCAAGTCAAATGTGAACTAGATGGGCCAACACTTTGGAAATGCAGAAGATCTTAGGTATTGCTGTTACTGTTATTATTATTATTTTGCTTTTTATTTGGAAAGAACTACAGATTCCCAGGAGGTTGCACCCACTGTGCAGAGAGGCCTGGTGTCCCTATCCCTTGTGTTACCTGTAGCCAGTGTTCAGGCAAAAATTTCTAGCCTTCATTCACTCTTCATGGTGACACACTGTCTCTCTGACCAGACCGCTCTCTCACTTCCAACCCCGCTATCCGAGAGGATACCTGTCAAGACTCAGGGCTTGGCCTTTTCTAGGCACTACTGCCTTTCGGGAAAGCTCAGTATCTACTGCACCCAGCGGGGGCTCAGGACGTGCCATTCAGTTGAAGGAGAAATAGTTCTCGAAACCCCATGCAAGTCACGAGATCACAGCCCCAAGGTTCTCAGACTCAAGTGTGAGTCAGAAATCCCTGGGAGGGCTTGTTAAAATGCAGATAGCAGGCCACGCCCCCCCAAATCGGTCTGATTCAGAGAATTTGCATTTCTAGGGAGTTCCTGAGTGATGCCCTGAACTTTCAGAACTGCCCTCAGTCAGTCAGTGTGTCCCAGAGCTGGTGGGGACCACAGTTACAAGCAGGGGCCTGGCAGGTGTAGGTGGATCTGCCCGTCCACCTCCAAATGACCGCTGCCAAAGAGACACTCCTCTCTCCGCTCCCGGAGGGCAGCGAGGCCTGGTCTCCAAGCTACGTGTTTTCCCCCTCAGGCCAAAGGTCAAGACTAAATGTGGTCACCCCTCAGGGACCCTGCCTGCTCTAGAACAAATGGAGACACATTTTCCAAGCCAGAAATTCGGAGGACTAGCCTCCATGTGCTCTGTTATCCTCTTGTACAACCCAAAATAACCACAGACCACCTTGCCTATGAAGTCTTGTTCTTTCTATGTGTCCTGGAGAACCTCTGTGAAAAGAGGGCAGACGGCCGTGGGCTCTTCCCGCTCTGCAGAAGGAGGAAGCACCTTTTCAATGCTGGGTTGCCTGGTCCTGGCACCAGCAGGCCTCACTGACCCCAGGTCCCCTCTGCTTCGGCTCTGAGGGGGATGCAGAGATCCACACGGGCTCCTGCACGCCCACGTCAGCAGGCTGGGAGAGGAGGATCTCGCTGTGCTGCAGGGCCTCTGCTTCCCCAGTAAGCAGCCTCACGGTGGACTGGTGGGCCTGGGCAGACTGGTGGCTGCTTGCTCTGCTGTTGCTCTGCATCTCTGGGAGGAAACAGGGCTGAGCCCTACATCAGAGGCGCCAATCTGCTACACTAATGCCTTGCTGAAATATGCCTCAGGCTGCTTAACTGTACTGACTTGAGCTCGCGAAAGGCCACGCCACAATTCAATCTGGAGACACCTTGCTCCCTGTGCAGCAGGTATGGGAAGGAACCACCTTTACAGAACAGAGCCACCAGCTACCACCTTTAGACCAACAGTGGCTGTCAGTTTATTTAATAATTTCAAGCACTGGGCTGCCATCATGTGTTTGGCTTGTGTGCCAGAGGCTGGGGGTTCGGGGGGCCAAGCCATGTCTCTTCACTTTGAGGTCTTTGTCAGCCTGTCAGCTCCCCCCTCCCCCAGGTATCCTGGCTTCCTCTGGCACAGCTTCCTGAGGTGCCCACAGGTGCTGTCTGCAGCCCTGGTCACTGTGTCTCTGAGGATGGAGGGCCACAGCGGGGGGTGAGGGAGGGGCTGCCCTATCACTGTGTCCCCTGGATGAAGTACAGGGATTTAGAGAAAACCAGGGCAGAAAGGACCTCAGAGACCCTTGCACTGACAGAACACAAGTCCAGAAGTGTAAGGTGTAGGTCAAAACAAGGGGGCAATGTGGGTCATTCAGAGACTAGGCCAAAGTTAATTAACAGAGGTTCACCGAGTCCCCATCAAATCCAACATTAATTAGGCGAGTTAGGGTCCCTGGGCCCCAGCACAGCACAGAGTCCCAGAGATGGGAATAAAACAATACTTTTCCAGTTTTTCCTCTGTCTCAAACCTATCTTCCTAAAATACTCATGAAATTTTCAGAATGAAAGCGAACTTGTGAAAATGAACACATCAAATCCAGGTCCAAGCATAGTGACAGGCACCAAGAGCTCTGAAGTGAACTTCCCAGCACCCTTTCAAATCAACTTCCCCCATGATCCGCCCAGGGATGTTTTTTGTTGTTGTTTGGTTTTTGTTTTTGTTTGTTGTTTTTGTTTTGTTTTGTTTGGCTAATTCAGGTTCGGCAGGATGGTATGAGAATCTGTACTTGGGGAAGAAAGACAACATCACTCATGCCCCCTGCAAGGGGGGAAAATGGCAACGATTCTCTTTTCCCATGTGGGTTTAAAGGACCAAGAGACTGGAAAGGTCTCGTCTTGGTATTTGGCACGGTACAGAGAAAGGGGAACCCCAGCCGTATTTGCATCCCTATTTTCCTCCGTACCCCGAGTCCCAGGTGTGGTTGGCTCAGAGCTTTCCGAAAGGCTGGGAAAGCCACCTGTGGGGTGGGGCTGGGGCTTCAGTACACCTTCGGGGACTCCCCCAGAACTGATGTTTCCCACCTGCTGTTTTCCTAGGACCGAGCTCCCTTTATACAAAGGCCTCAGGCCCCCTCACTGGGTGACAAAGCGCAGAGCGGTTCGCAGCCCTGACCACGCACCGGCTCACAGCCTGGCTGTGTGACCTCCAGCACGGGGCCCGACTGCGCTGAGCTCACAGTTCCCTCATCTGTCAGTGGGATCCCGGTGTCTGCTCCTAGGGTTTCTCTGACGCTGGCGAGACAGCGGGCATACAAAGCCTACCACAGAGTCCAGCACAGAGCGAGGGCTTGAACACCGCTTGCTGTGCGATCATTTTTAGCAGTATCTCGGGAGAGGATACCGGTCCATGAGACGCCTGGTTTTTAAAGAAGCACAGATACCCTCCATTTGTCATTTCCCCATATTAACATGGAGCAATCGTACTGACCCACAGGTTTGCCATCTAAGAAGCAGAAAGCAGAATGACTTGGATTTGAAAATGCTGATGTTCACGTTATTTCATGAAACCGATTGTTAATGAAACATTCAAACGGTATCAAGCACTCGCTAAGTGCTAGAGATTACAGAAAAGAACGGATGCCACGTTGAGGGCAGATGAAGAGGCAGATCTCAGAAGACTCTGAGGGCAGTGGAAATATATAACGTGATATAATGATGGATATATGTCATATATTTTTGTTCAAACCCACAGCACATACAATACTAAGACTGAATCCGAAGATAAACGATGACTTTGGGGGATTTCGAAGGTGCCAGTGGTTCATCACTGGTTTAAAAAAAAAAGTTCCCCTTTCTCTGTACTGTGCCGAATACCAAGATGAGACCTGGTGAGCGATGTTGATTATTGGGGGGCGGGGGGTGGCTATGTATGTATGACTATGTGGGCGCAAAGGGTATATGGGAAAACTCTCTACCTCCCTGTCAGTTCTATTGTAAACTTAAAACTGCTCTAAAAAAGGGAAGTCTTATTAAGCAAACAAACAAAAATGAATGAATGCCACAAAGTTCAAATCATAAAGTCACAATCCTCTCTGACAGCTAGAGAAACAGGATTGTCAAGGCTTCTCCTCCAATCTTCACATAATAAGAGAAAGCTACCAAGTTCTGTGTTTTTCAGCTTTATGATGTGGGGGGATCTATCCCTTATGACCCACAAAGCAAATTGAGGTTTGAGCACCAATCTGGCACCCAGGTGTTCACTATCTATGGGTCATACTTCTTTAGTCTGCAAAACAGAGAGAATGCTGGGTCAGGAAGAATGTTACAGCCTAATGAAAATTGCTCCGATATCCCTGAGAACGTCACTATGGTGAGTTTTGTTGTTGTTGTTTTAAATCATGATCATGATTCTAATAACAGAAGTGCTTCTCCCGTCAGCACGAAAGCTCGGACTGAAACAAAGGCAAGATTCACTTGGCCCCTTTGCAGGAGTACTATGCAAATCTGTAATGTATCTTCTACAGCAATGAAAAATGATTTGCTCCTTAATCTACATTTCCACTGCCCTCTATCTATACCTTGATGAGCAGCTCATCACACTACCACAGTTACGTGATTACATCTGCTGTGCCTTCTAGAAAGTGAGTTCCTTACTTTTTTGCATATCCTGTATCTGCCTTAGATTATCTCCGCTAATTTTGTTACTGCACGCAAAAATATTTGCTCAACTGATGTGGTCCCTTTCCCTCTCTTCCAATTTACAATATAAATTCTCAAAGCCAAGACCTCTGAATTACTGGAATTCAGGCGAGTGCAGATATACACCACACCCTATGTCTATTTTTGCTTCCCAACATAAAAATAGTTTGAATGGTTTGTTTCCAATTGTGAGGCAGAACTCTGCCTGCAGTCACTTTAAACAGCCAAGTTCTACTGAAAGAGGCCTGGAAAAAAAGGAGGGTGGGGAATGGAGGTAGGGGAGGGGAACAGAGGACTCTGGAAAAGCCCACAGAGCTGCACAATTCCCATCCGTGTGTGAAACGTAAAACCGAAAACGGTTTCCGTTGGCAGGAATGCGAACCACAAAGGAGCCATGCGAGCCAGGCTCCCAGCATTCCCTCACACACACCCTACTGCAAAGACAAATCTACTTTTGGGTGAGGTAGAAAAATGGAACCAAATGCCAGAAGGACACAGACTTGGGCTGAAGTGATTTCTACAGAGGTATGGTGGTGGTGGTGGAGAGCCTGGTTTCCAGCCAGAAACAGAGCCGGGATGGGCAGCAACTCAAAGGCAGCCCCATCAATCTCCAGGGGCTCCTCCCCCGCTGTCCTCATGACATGGGTCTCTGACAACAGCGCAAAGCACCCAGTCACACAGGACCAAGTGAGAGTGTGTGGGGCTCTGATGCCCCACCAAGAAAGGTGGCCTGGGACTGTCCCACTGTCCCGGAGAAAACCGAAGGGACCTATCTGAACCCTTGGTGCAGCTCCTGACCCACACCATCTCAGCTGGTGGGAGACTAGGGAGATCCTGGCAAGTGACCAGCATTCCAACCTTAGAAATTATTCTTCTCTGAGATGCTCCTGTACAGCTCTTCCTCCCCCAATCACATTTTTTTTAAGGAATTCCAGAACTGCAAGAACCTTAGTCCAAACCTGCCATTCTACTGATTTTCAAACCGAGGACCACAGACCTAAGGCCATGCGGCTCATCTCAGCAGCAGAACCAGGCCTCAGCCCAGGGGCTTCTGACTCCTAGCAGGCCAATGCTTCTCCAAACCCAGAATGCTCCTTCTCTATCGACACTCTCTTTTGCTTTAATGGACTCAATTTGGGGGGCGGGGGGAGAGGGTATTTTTGCAGCCCCTTTCCATTCTCTGTCCACAGATTACACTGTAGGCACTAAGTTCCCATCCGATGGCATCCTTATTTATACGAAGCTGTAAACAACAGGGAGAAGAGGGGGAGGGCTGGTAATAGATTTCCACCAGGATGTGCCTGACCTGCTTTTTTTCAACCTCAGTAATTAGAAAGGCAGTGGGTCTGCAGGAATTATTCATATGCCGCAAGAGCCGTACACTATACATTTATGTTAAACATGTCAAACCCGATTGAAATCATGCCTGCCAGCACCATATTCCATAAACACACTTTTCCCCACACAGCCGCCCAGACCTTGCCGGCCCGTTAATACCTCCTCTAATAGCAATCTTCCATAGATTCAAATCAGGGACGCTCCATTGCACTAATTGCTTGGTGTTAGGTGAGCACCGTGGGTTTAAAAAAAAAAAAATTAATAAAATAAAACCCCTTCGGGCCATTCCCCTAGAAAAACAACACTCAAACTATAATTGTGACTCAAAATTTTCCAAAAATACAGGCATGGACATCAGTGAGTGACCTCTGAAGCATTATCATGTTGGTACGGCCCCATCTTTGTGTTTGAAAGCACCAACACCCCCTGGTCATCTTGTCTCAAATTAGGTTAACTAAACCCGGTTTAGTGCTCTGTGGCTGGAAACCATGGCAGCTACAGGATTTAAATAACCATCTTGCTATGATTCTTTGCCAAGAGTTCAATTTTTCCCCCTAATTATTGGTGATAAAGCATCACATTAATTGTATATCACTTAATTTATAGCAATTAACGGTTGATTGGATAATCACTGCATTAATTATTGTTCAGTTGCCGACACTGGGGCCTCTTCAATCTAGAACACACACTTTTAAATCCACACTGCTAAAAGAGAACAAGGGATCATTTTCTTGTTTCACAAGAGAAAAACCACAGAGTTGGATGGTGGAAACTGCTGTGCATTAGGAAAGAGACTTAGCTTCAAAGAACCTTCCTGCACCCTCTGTTGGCCCACAAGAGTACATCACGCTCTCCCCGAATAGATGGGATCTCTGAAGGGTTTACCACGGGCCACCCCCTGCCATCATGGAGCCCTCAAGAGCCCTCATGATGGAACCCAGCGGGTGGTGGTGGGAGTCACCCGTCCATGTTTTACAGATGAGATGCCCAAGGCTCCAAGAGGCCGACGCCATTCACTGAGTGGTCCACTTCACCAACTTGCTTCCAGATGGAGCAAGGCATGGACTTTCTACGAGGGACAATCCCCTCATCTGTGTCCGTCTAGCTGGCTGTCACGTTACTGTCACTGCTGTACAACTTTGGGAGAATGCTAGTCTCCACATTCCGAATGGAGACGAAAAGCCAGACTGAATGATTCTGTGGAAAAAAATCCCATTCCTGGAGAGACACTGGCCCGGTATGAGCGCGGGCTCCGTCCTAAGCAGCAGGGCTGGTGTGCAAATCTGAACCTCGCTGAGTGCCTTTTGGCAACCTGCACAAGCTCAGCTGTCCCAGGCTCAGTTTACTTCTCTGCACAATGGCGGGGGCCCAGGGGTGAGGGGTGCTGCTTACAGCATCTGTCTCACAGAGGGGCGGGAACCCAATGAAATAACATGGGTCAAGCAGAGCTTCCCAACTCTCTTTCCCATCGTGGCCCTCACAGAATACGATGGCAAGTGAGTATGGGCAGATGAAGCCAACTGACCCCTGCTTTAGCAGCTCCTAGCACCCCTGCCCCCCTCCTTCTGCCCCCCGGGCCAACTCAAGGGCTATAGAGTTGCACCTGTGCACCTGTGCGCCATTCCTGGCACGCCGGCTGGGAAGGACCGGGCACGGTGCATGAGAGCAGTGCCTGGCCCCCGGGCAGAGCCGAGCAGAGCCTTAGGAAGAACTGGGAAGGCAGCAGAGCTGGGATGCATCCTTTCAGGAGCAGCGCTGCTCCCCCTAAGTATCCAGGGCTGCACTGTCCAGATTTAAAAAGCTACATTTCAACAAATTACAATGAAATAAAATAGGAAATTCTGTTCTTCAGGGGTACTGGCCACACATCAAGGGCTTAAGAGCCATCGTGGCTAGTGGCTACTGGATAACTGCACAGGGTATCGGCGAAACCTCTCCATCAGCCCAGGGAGGCTTGTGGGCCGGCACTGATCTATAGCCACGCTGTCCTGAGGATGACAGCTCTTCCCGAAAGCCCAGGGGACTGCTACATCCCCAAAAGCAAGGCCTATCACCTCATGGAACCTGTGATCGGGGGAATTCTGCCCAGCGCCCTGCATGAGGTAGCGACCCAGTCTCTGACCATGGGGCAGACACTGCTGGGATTCAAACCATGGTCCTGCCCGCCCTGCTGTCACTTGAGGTCAAAGACCTGACACCTACAATAAAAGAAGCCCAGAGAGGGTGGCCCACGGACACCAGAAAGAACACCCGGAGTCCCCTTCCAACATAAAAATAAACGACTAAAAATTTTTAGTGACGATTATCCATTCCAGCACAAACCCCAAACTACATAATCAATAGCTAAGAAAATGCCAATTATCCAGGCTCATTTGAAATATTATTAATCTGCACCATGAGCGGCCACTAATCAACAGTACAAATTGTGAAATCACTATTTATTTATTTGCTGGGAGGAAGCACTCCCCATCACATTTAATCAGATAGGAACAGCTCAATTTAGGGCATAAATGGAACAAACGTAATTTTTTTGTTTTTTTTTGTTGTTGTTGTTGTTGTTGTTTTTTATAAAAGAGTAAGGATCCCAAAGAAAACTGTGAAGAGGCTGCTGCTACCCGTATTGATTCCAAGATCAAAACGCCTCAAGTACCTTAATAAAGCCTGTCATTACACACTCAGACAACATAGACAAAATTATGCTTCAGGTCAAAAGAGGACGGTTCGCAGGAGTCAGGGAAGAATTTTCCCTTCTCTCTTTACTACTACGGGACTGGTAAGGGGCACCTCTGAGTCACTCTTCCACGGTCTCTGTCTCGTCTCTGTCTTCTGGAGAGGAGGTACAGCCTGCTGCTTGAACGAACGAATGAACGAATGGACAAATGAGAAAGTGGGGCTTCATTAAAGACGCTCGTTTTCATGGGGCTCCTGGTGGCCTGGCACGTCCGCCAGCTCTTGCGAGGACACACGCCCACTAAATTCGAAACACCCGGAAGGCCGTTTAGTTGAACCACCCTCAGCAAAGCTTGCCCTGAACTGATTCGAGAACGAGAGGAGCCCAGGAGAGGGGCCCGGTACAGGGCCTGGCGCACAGGAGGAATTTCGCAAACGGCAGTCACGTCGTGCCACTGACTCCGTGTCCTTAGCGCACACAGCGCAGGCCACGCCCCACACAAGCTGCCGGCACGATCCAGTAGGTTCTGACGTGCTGCTCTCCCTCCACTTCTCAAAATTCCTTGAAGCCACAGGTTGCCCTGTGACAGTTTCACCTTCACAGGAAAGGACCCGAAGAAAAACTGCTACTAGTTGTCCTCATCTTATTTAACCAAATTATTGAAACAACACAACAAAAACCTTGCTAATACAGAGCCTCCTGTAGGCCAGGCACTGTTCTAAGAGTCTCATATTCCAATAATCGTCACAGGGATCCTCTGAAAGTAGGTACTATTTTTAATCCCCACCTCTGGTGAGAAACAGAGGCCCGGAGACGTGAAGTCACATAACTAGGAAGTGGCAGGGCGGGGATCGGCACCTGAGGACCCAAACTCTGAAAACAAAGGACAGACGGCCTAGAAGGTTGCTTGGCCTGCTAACGGTGCATGTGAAATCCTCTTGCCCGTGTCACCTCTGTCTGCAGTTCTGTATCCACGTCGCCTTGACAGTAGGGCAGAAAGCCGGATCTCGGTCGGTGTCAAGCAACAGCAGCGTGATCCTGCCCATGATGAAGGGCTCCGAGGAGAGACATCTGCTTCCTACCTCCCGGCCTGCCCTTGCTTCCCTTCCCGGGATGCTTGGCACCCCCATCCCTGAGTGTCTCTCAAGTGTGGGCCTCTGGCCACCACAGTTAGAAAGGGAAGAGTTTTGTTCACCCGGCTGCGGGGACACCCTGTCTCTGCGTCCCAGGAAACACGGAACCGACGCCTCGCCTACTCCGCCCCATCCCTCCTGAAATTTGGAAGCTGTTAAGCTGCCTCTCAAATTTCTCTTTTACAGACTGAATAGCCCCAATTTCTTCAGCCTCTTTTCAGAGGCAATATTTCTCAGCCTTCAGTGATTTTCACTGCTCTCCCCTGGCCTCGCTCCAAGATTCTGTATCTTGTTTAAATAGTGAAGGCCAACACTGAACGTGATTTAAGAACAGTCGTGCCTGGAAAAGTAACAAAGGCCCAACCAATACAGACTCTAGAAGGTAAATATTTTCTTGAAAAAACACAAAGTATTACAATATTAATAATGGGGAGGCAGTAAGAATTAGGTTGACCAAATAAAATAGTTTCTGTTGCATTTCCTCGAATAACTGTGGTGGTTTCTGGGAGACTTCCCTGCCCCGAGAAGTCTTCTCAGAAACAACTTTGCTCCTCCTCAACACAACCTCAACTTTTCTTCTCAGCCTCGGCTCTTCGCTCCTCAGGTACCGCAACCCTATCACCACGAGTGGTGGCTATTCCCCTGCTCACCACACCAAGTTTTCCAGAAGCAGCACTTCTTTCCCTGACTTCAACGACTTCTGCTTTTGTTAACACGTCCCGCTGCGCTGCCTGCCCCTCTCTGGATGCGCTTCGGGGTGTGGGCACTCGCCCTGGGGGCCAGGTAGGCCACACAACGTGTGGCATGAAGCCCACCCTTCACTGCGGACGCCTTGGAGATGCTGGGGTGACCCCAATCGAGGTGTACGGGCAAGCCCCTCCACTGGGCCTGGGGGCGGGGGGTGGGGGCAGACGACCGGACTATCACTGGAGGAAGAGTCGCATCAAGGGCGACGCATGCAAGGAGGAGCCACGGAAGAAATGTGGAAAACACAGAAGCCCTTGACACGGAGCTAGACACCTGGATGCTCCATAAACAAGCTGGTCTGGCGGCCATTTTAGGAAACGCTTTAAAAATTCTTGACTATAACCTAAGAGATGGAGAATGAAGCAGACCACTCAAAAAACCCAAATTCGGGCATCTGAGTGACTCAGTCGGTTAAGCGGCTGCCTTCGGCTCAGGTCAGGGTCCCGGGATCGAGTCCCACATCGGGCTCCCTGCTCAGCAGGGAGCCTGCTTCTCCCTCTCCCTCTGCCTGCTGCTCTGCCTACTTGTCTTCTCTCTCCATCTCTCTAATAAATAAATAAAGTCTTTAAAAACAATTTTAAAAAACAACAACAAAAAACCCCCAAATCCTTCTCTCTGCTGCACAGAACTGACAGTCTTTCCGGGTACATGAAGGACGCATGTGCTCCCTGACCAGCCGGCCTCAGGGTCCCAGGGGAGACATGTCGGGGGTCTGGGGGCCGCACGCGCGCTACCTGTCCACTTGCTCTGGTCCTTCTCGACTCCCCCCTCCTGGTCTTTAGCGAGCTCCTCTGGGTCAGCAGCCGTGTCACTGGGGCCTTCAACATCTTCCACGGCTTCTTCTGAAAGAGAAGAAAAACAAAACGTCAAAGATCAGAAGTGGGACAGAAGATGAAGGACTCTTGGCTCTTGGCTCCTGCTCCAAAGAATTACCCACGACCACAGCACACAGATGCCCGTGACTGCCCCCCCCACCCCCACCGTGGCCCCTGAAAGGCTGACTGTACTTCGGCTATGCCGAGGTCTAGGTAAGCCGCGGGGCCTTCCCGTCCCTGCTAACTGGGATGAGACTGACTCGCTCGAGACGTGTGGACGTGAGGTATTTCCAGATGGATTCTGAATGCCTCATTGGAGCTTTTAATATTGGAAAGCCAATCTTGCTGAAGAAATAACTCCATCTGAATTCCTGAAGTTGCATGCAAGTGTTTTGCACTTGAAAAATGCAAAAAAGGAGCCCCAAGTCGGCTCCTGCCTAGCCCCAACCGCAGCACGTCCTGGACCGGGCCCAGACCAGACCCTGTCGCTGACCCTTCAGAGGCCTGGCAGTGCGGGTGCACGTGGCAGACGGTGACAGGAGGTGCTGTTGGTTTTTTGTGTGTTTGTTTTTTAACAGTCGCTCACAGTCTCAAGGATCACAGAATATCAGTGATAGGATTTCATTAATGTGAAGAGTTCTAGAAAACAAACAACATCTGTACAAACAACATCTGTAGGCATGCCAGGTGTCAGTGGCGAGAAGCTAGATTTGTAGAGAAAGGGAAAAAATGTGCAAGAGAACCATATATTTTCCTTTTGAAGTCAGTCCACTCTTTATTGACCCCTGGTTTAAAACTAGTCATGGAAATTCTCTCCAGCTCAACACATAATGCTTTGGGTGAAGACAGAAGAATGGTCACTTCCAACACGAGCCTACTCCTGAAGTAAAACACGACCTGCCCAAGCGGAAAGGCAGAGGCTAAGATACGCTACAGATGCTGAGGGAAAGGAGGTGAGACATTTCTCTCCTGCTCTCTGGCCCTCTGGATCATCATCCAAAACACTCATTAAGGACGGATTAAACAAATGAATAAGACAGGCTAACCAAGGTGGCTTCATGACGACATTATCCACAGACTTTGAAGAGCACAGCTTCCTGGGATGAGAACCTGGATGCCCACATCCATTGCCTGGGGCTGCCACCAGCCCAGATGCACAGGGACCAGTGCTGGCCTTGGGGCTCTGACCAATGTCACCCTAGGTCTCTGGAGCCACCACCCTGCCTTTCAATGTTTCAAGGTGTTATCCTTCCCAACCCTGCAGAAAATAGCTTCTAAATGTCATCACACAAAGGAAGTAAAAGCAGTTCAGAGTAAAATGACCTCAGAGGGTTTATAAAACACTTGAGGAAGAAAGTATCTATTTAGAGTCTGATTTTCCTAAATTTTTCCCAGAAAGACAATGGAAGTCCAAGGACTAGAAAATCGAACTTGGGGTCGGGGAACATTCTTACTTCATTCCCACCAAGAGAGGATTTGTGAGGCAGTCACAGAAACCAGATGAAATCAAAGAGTGCTTATTTTCATCCCCAAGTAAGAGGCCTCCACATCTACTCTGTGTATTTCCCTTTTGTCTTACTGTGTAGTAAAGTTAACAGCAAGTCTCCCATATCCACCTCAGTTCAGAGAAAACTCAGGCAACCACGGTTTGAAGTCAATCTGATATACAGTGCCATATTAATACTATACACCGTCAAGTAGAGAAAAAAAACGTTCTATTCAAGTGTTAGTCGAGAATAACAACCAAGTCACACGGTGTGACGCATATGCGGTCTTCGTTATGTCCGCGCAGGGTGTTCAATGCACATTTCTAACACTTTTGATAAAACTGTTCAACGCTGTATCTACAAAATCCATCTTTGAACGGTGATACCAGAATTCAGTCCATCAGTATTAAACTGGGTCTACCCAAAGGAGCTAGAACTCTTAAAATACAGTCCTTTGTCCCAGTCCATGGTGTGACTCAAACTCTCCATAGCGAGGTAGGTATTAATCGTATTTGATTATACAGAGATGGCTGAAACGGCCCCTCCGCTCCACCTCACTCACAAACACACTCACACACACACACGCACGCACACACAGTCACCTTAAATGGAGACAATCCTACACCTTCAAAACAGACAAGACCCTGATGTGCTGAACGGCGTCTGAGGGGCTGCTCTGCAGAGGAGGGAAGGGACTGACCCACGGGGAGGCCTCCTGCAAGGCCAGCACCGCTCTCCTCCACAGCAGGTGGGCCGCAGCCTTCGGAGCACAGAGTGAAGAGCGCACGGTGGCTCTGGCACAGACCCCAGTCCTCTGAGCCTTTCCAAACAAACCTTATTCAGAAGATACAGAGAGTGAAGAATAAGCACATTGTGGATACGACGAGCAAGGAAACCGCACGGTGCTTTGTGAATATTCCCGGAGCCCTCACCCGACGAGCCTCGTGGGTTCTCTGCTTTCTTCCTTCCCTGCCCTACTACAGGCAGAAAAGTGAAGGCAGCTCAGTTCCAAGGAGAGGGCAGAGGACAGAGGTGAATTCAGGAACTTTTTTGTTTCTCCCCTTTCTTATTTTTAAGACTTAAATATCAAATCCTCTTCTTTTTCAGTTCCTAGGTCTAACGTTATCATTTGTCACTCATTCACCGAAAGGCTGTTATATGGCTGGTGGGAGGAGAAATGATCAAGAAACTCCTGGACAGCTTTCTTTACAAGGGGGTCAGAGTCCTCACCCCCAACTAAAAGCCGGGTCCCATCAGCTGAGCAGGCACTTCCCTGCAGTTCCACCTTTGACCTACAGGTGTCGCCCTCTGCATGGCGAGGCCTGGAAGGGCAGCTAGCTGCAGGAAGCAGACACTGTCTGGGCCGCCCAACCTGAGCATGTGGAAATAATATACGTCTTCAAGTGAACTGTCTGGTCCTGGGGAAATAAAATAGGACATTCATAAGCAGTTACACCATCTGTCTTTATACCATCATCATCAACAGCAAGAGGAAAAATAGCTCTTTAAAATGGATGAAAGCCCAGGCTGACAGTAACCAGAAAACTGAGCTCTGAATACCATAAAGGTAGAGAAATGATGAAAAAACAGAGATACAAACTATGAATTTGTCTGGACGGCTCAGATCCACAATGCTCTGCGGGCAGGATATGTTTTGTTGGTCCCCCAAACCTAAAGAAATGCCCACTCACTAAGACCCAGGCTTCGGGCACCCAAGGAAGGGCCTGGTCTCCCCGCACTGGAACCACGTGGGGACCCGGGGAGCAAAGCCATCCACACTCCGACCTCCTGGGGCTGGTTATCTAGGGCTTCTTCCCTTTAGGAATGTATATTTGACACCCATGAGCTGATCAAGCAAGGAGGGGGTTGGACAATTTCTCCCAGATTACAGATTGCATTTTCTACCCGTGAAGTCAGTGGCAACTGGCTGGGGGTCATTTTGGAAGTTGATTCTTTCCCCCCTAAATAATATCGGCTACTGACAGTGGGAACAAGTAAAGACTTGATGGACCGACGATCCGGTTTTATGTGGAAAATCCTGTCTGTCCCTCAGTTGACGAAGTCGCTTCCCTTCCCTAAGACACACAGCAGCGACTGCGCCACTTTTAAGGCTGGTATAGACAAACCAAAACCATCTTTTCCCCAGGAGTTTGAGACTATCTCAGAACCAAGCAAAACACACCAGGATTGTTTTCTCAAGGGCAAAGACAGGACCAGGATGAGGCAGTCATCTCTGCTCCCTATGCCCTGCCTGTGCCTGGCAGGGGGCAGCAGGCCCAGCAAAGCAGGCAAGAAGGTCAGCTTTTTAGAAGACTCCAGAGACCACTACCCACCCCTACAGCAAAAGGCGACTTCGATGGGTACACCCCACAGTGGCCCTCAAGTGAGGGCACCCCTTCTATTTGAATGTATCTTCCTGTTGAAGGGCTAGAGAACCAGCAGCAAATCTTGAATAACTGTGAGGTCTTCCTGATATCCCTTCTGCCTTCCACCTCCACATGAAACAGTGGCTGCAGGTATTTAAAAAAAATCTCTTTCCATCCCTGTCTCCGTTTTACAACTGCTTCTCCCAGACAGCACTTACTAGCACTCGGGCCAAACCCAGCCTCCTCACGCCTGTCTCCTGGCTGAGCGCACAGCCCTTGGGTGGAAGAATTGTGGCAGACAAATACATTCTAAAAGGGCAGGGTTCCTGGGGCACCTTAGGTTTTTGAGGTGATGGTACCACAGCTACGGAAAATTTCCCTTCAGTCAGGGTGGTTTTGTTCACCACAAATGCAAACTGTTCTCTGAACCTACCTTATGCTTAGCATGCTGGCGAGCGGGACTGCCTAAATCCCCAGCGTGTGGGGAGATCTGCTCCCGAAGGAGGTGTGTGTGCCAACTGGAAGCCCTGTGGTGATTTGCAACAATTTCATGACCAGCCTGGAAACCGGTGTATGAGCGGAGCCCCGGGCAGTAGCGAGAACAGAGGTGGTGTCGTGGTCAAGTCGGCGCTCACCACCACCGCACTCATCCCACCCCTCACCAGTGTGTTCCCCAAGAAGACCTGTGGAGTGGGGGACCCAGTCCTGCTCCCCGAGTACCTGGGGCCCAGGGCCACGCCCATCGGGGGGTCCTTCACAAACCACTTCCAGACTTGTAGGAAAGGGAGTCAGTCAATGACTAAAAGATGAGTCCCTCTGTTCCTAACTCTTAACAGGATGACGCGGATCAATTCAAACCTTCCCCCAAACCCGACAAAGCCCCAGGAGTCCCTCGATGTGACAGAAATTTGGAAATTCTCCTAAGAATCAGGGTGTCTGTAGCCCAGGCTCACAGGCGATCATGTTACTTAAATACTACAACGATCCGGGATCCCTGAAGAATGAAATTATTCTTTCCTTTTCCTTTGGGGTGAGCCATGTTTGAGGGTGGGGGCGAAATAAAGTACGTTTGCCTGTCGGCAGGCTCAAGAGCTGAGAAACATTAGCTGTCATGAACCACAATCAAATCAGGTTTGAAATATTTAGCAGTGGCTTGGAAAATGCGGTGGTGCAGCTCTGACAGGCGAGATGTGCACAGACACCCACTTTCCATTATAATGGAAATATCAGGCCTGTTCTGAATATGTATAACCCAGAAAAATGTATTGATTTTTCATTCGGCATTAAAAAAAATGAAATAGCCTGCAGCTGTCAAAAGCCTTTTGTTAAAAGCTCATCTTTCCTGGAATGAGGTTTACCAGAAACAAGTTTTAATTGTATATAGGACCTCTTCTTTGAAAAACAAAATAACCAATCTGCCTACTTTGAAGATAGGGTTAAAGCTTTTCCGTTCTCCATTTTCAACCTAATTAACCAAGGACAACCACAGAAGCGAGAGAAAAAGGCCTACAACAGTAGGACCGTCAGGAGTACCACAGAAGGTGGCGGCCAGTGACGCCGGGGTCTCAGGGTGGGTAGCAGGTGGGACGCTAGGATGTTCCTGTAAGTCATGGGCAGGGGCTGCGCTCTGTAGCTATAGATTCAGCAGAGGACACTGTGGCCAGCGTGCCGTCCTTTTGAAATGGTGGTTGGCACAACTGGAAAACAAGGGCAGAACGTGTGCCCGATCCTGTGGGCCTTGAGTTATCCACAGGAAACCTCTCAGAGCTGTACTTCTTCTACGGAATACGCATGCTTTATTTTGCAAATACAGGTCAAATCAAATGCTACCCTATAAAAAATGACTGTTAAGGTTGAGACCACTTGCTTCTAATAAGATCCAGTGTGTTAAAACTCTGCTACAACAGAAACTTGCAGCGGGATACGAGCGACAATGCTGACGGACAGGCAACACTACTGCTCCCAGCTCTTCAACCCTAGTCTCATCTTCCCTCTCCAAGCCAGGGAGGAAAAGGAAGATGGTAGGATACTTGTGACCAACTATGTGACCGACTAGGTTCTCCCTCCAAGACATTTTGGTAAGCATGATCTCACTGAATGGTGACCACGGGGCCGACAGTGGGAGACTCTCCATGTGCCCTGGGCTTCTTCCCAACTGCACAGTAACCCCCAGATCCAGGATGTGACAATCCACTCCACGACATTCCCAAACACATTTTCTCAAACATTCCCTCCAGGGTTTTATTCCAATGGAGTCTCTTGCCAGTCCTGGCCATGTGGCTGGAGACTGAGTAAGACACAGTTTCGAGCAATTAGGTTTTCTGGTTAACGATACTGCAGTCCCAGAAATTGTCCCTTAAATGAAGGTGGGCTGACTTACCACAAATGTGTTAAGCATTCTCTTAACACACCTTATCCTTTGCATCTTGGTGAAGGGGACTATATGTTTTCATGCTGACACATGTAACAGGAAACTTAAACTCTCCCCCCAAAAGTTCCTTGTGCGTAATCACCTGAATATTACTTTTAATTGCAGGCAAAACTGGTCCATTCTACTTTCTACATCTTAACAGGGTAGAGATTAATTGTGGGAAATGCCAAATCACAAGATGAAAGGCCCGGGAATCCCAACTAACACTGGCCAGGGGAACATTCTGAAATCCAGCTATCCCAGTCCATGCAGGAAAACTTAAGAAGCAAAGGATGAGGGCTGGGGGGCGGGGGAGGGGTAGGGGGTGGGCGGCGTGAAGCAGGCAGGGGCTCCAAGGCTTTAAGCCTGGAGCACTCATTTAATTCACTGTAAGTGTAATATCTTCCCACCTTCTCAGGATAAGACACCATCTCTTTCCCAACAGACATGAGGACACACAGAGACGACAGACAAGCTGGCCCCGCAATCCTGCTTGCCTAGGCCTCTCTCTCTGAAGTCCCTCTCTTGCTTGGGATCTAGGGGACAGAGCAAGGGGGAGGCAGAGGGAGGCCTCCCCTTCAGATGGGCCCTGGTCGTCGGCCCTGTTCATTTTCTTACCAACCTAAGCTCTGCCAGGCCAGGCCAGCCAACCGAGGCCCCTTCTCTGTCGGCTGCGGAGAACAGCCCAGGGGGTCTGGCCCGGGGCCGCGGCGGATAATTTTCCCACCGTGGTCACTTTTCAAAAAATAATGTGGCCAAGGTGATAACTAGTTGTTTTAAACAAAACCGCCTTGTCGAAGGTGATGTTTCTACACGTGGATTTCAGTCCTCTGAGAGAAAAGGGGACGGGAGCAGGAGAGGAAGTGGGGGTCGCGCTTGGATGGAGACACACACTCTTCCTCCGGGATGAGCTCTCCTGCACGCGGATCCTTTAAGGGATCATTTTACCACAAGACGTCTTCTGACCACGAGGTGTTCATTTACCAAATACACCTGGGGCCACAGTGCCTGGCATTTCTGAATGCCAGCCTGAAAGGTGGTGGAGGCCTGCCAGCCCTCGGAGACGGCCTTCGGGAAAAGCTCTGCAGGAAGACCCAGAGCTGAAGGACCTCGGCCTCCACCCTGACCTTGTTTCCTGGCCCCCACCCCGGTGACCCTGCCTTTTGGCACCAGACTTAGAGAATCAACACGCCGAAGGCAACTCCGGGTATTATTAAAATGAATAATTGGAGAATAGAGACCATTTATGCTTTTGTATATTTGAAGATCGTGCCACTGTTTATAGAAACAAGAAAAATGGGGCTCATGTGGCAGAAGGGCGCCTGGGAAGGCCGGGCGTGCTGCAGCCTGGGTTCGCAGCCCCTCCTGGGTGAGGCAAGGTCTGCCCCAACCACAACACGAGCCTGGGGCGGGGGTGGGGGTGGGAGATGGGGGGGGGG
>NW_022631002.1:14626233-15073080 GCF_010015895.1 Lontra canadensis
GGGGGGGGGGCTGGGGTGGGGGGAGTCTCTCCCTTTGCTTTGTGCTTAGCTTCACCTCTGCCTTGAGCATTGACGAGAGGGAGCATCTTATGGGTTGATCCAAAGTGGCCACGGCCTATGGAGGCCCCCGGAGAAAACGTCCCCTCCCGGGGCTGCCCTCCCAAGTGAACAGCACAGAAGGCCGCAGCTCCCAGTGCGCACTGCTGCTGTTGGGCAGGGAGGGTGGGTCCCGCCACCTTCTCTCTCCCGGGCAAGGCCACTTGGTCCATCTGAACAGTCTGTCAAAACCCCGCTAAAATTAAGGGGGTGGATGGGGGTCAGGGGAGGAGAGAAAGGGAGGAACCGCCTAGAGCCAGGATCGCAACAAGTTCCACTTATCTGTGTTCTCAGCAAAAGCACCTGGGCTGCCCCCTGCAGAAACGCAGAAAGGATGAAAGCAAATGTGCAGTGACAAAGCACAGGGAACTAAATATGTCCGCGGACTCGCCTGGTGGCTGTTCACAGGGAGAGTTGGTGCTCACTCACTCTTTTTTTTTTTTTTTTTAATAACTGAAAGATGTGAGTTCCAGTGTGTAAAACACACACCTAGCCCTGAGACGGCTGTCGGAATCCACCCCGAGCCAGAAACCCAGCTCTGTCCCAGAACGTGGAAGGAACCTGGATGCAGCACGGATTAGCTCCCTTGGATTTCCACAGGGCCAGGACTGCGGCTCTGCTTTCACACATGAAATGGAAAAAGGCAAATTCCCCGAGCATGTTTGTAGCGGAGCGTGATGTGATTGTGTTGTCATTTATGGGAAATAATCGCAGACCCATCTCTCCCCATTCCCCCCCCCCCGCCATTTTCCAGTCCAAATAACCATGAAAAATTACACTTCAATGTCAGGGCGACGACAAAGGAGGCGCGCTCTCTGGGAGCTCGGCGGATTTGCAGGGGTTTTTCCTTTCTTTGGACAAAAACTACCTTCAATTGTACTTCATTTAAAACGTGATCTAACAAATGCATTTTGACAAGTTCCTTTCTCTTTTGCTCCTTTCTTTCAAACAGTATTTTGCACAGTTTAACCTCACACCAAAGTGGAATGTTCTGGAAAGAAGAGGCATGCAAAATAGAAGGGCCCCTGAAACCAAGAAGGGTGTTTTATTTCCCTCTCTGGTAAAAACAAAGTAGTGGAGGAAAATAACGATTCTAACTCAGTATGCTGCTGAGAACGCACGGACAAGGGGAAGAAGTCAGTCACAGGGTCTTCACAACAGAGTGTCTGATGGACAAAGGTGAGAAAAGCCAAGGTTAGAAGACAGACAGCCTTGATGGAGGAAGAAGGGGCTTCATATGCTTGCTCAGTACAATAGACCATTCCATGGCTTTGGAAGCACAGACTAAGGTGTCTGGGAGTACAGTCAGAATTGGGGGCTCATGCCCACATGGGATGAGGAAGGGAAGCCTCTTGGTGGGGTCCCATTTCCCTGCTAGTCTCCCTCCTCCACAGAAAAGGACATCTTTCACCCAAACAGATCTGCCTGAAAGCTTTTTAATGTTCCAGGTGTGAGGCCTAAGCAGTCCCTACAATCATCTGTCTTTCAGTAACACTCTGCTTGAAATAAACAGTGCCAGGCTTTCCTAGTTGGAGGGGAGAAGACAGGACAGATAAACACACATGAGTGATAGAAAGAGTGTAAATAAAAAAAAAAATACAGTTTCCATTAAAAAGGTATCATCCTTCTGGGTTGAAACAGACTTGGCGTGTCACGGAGAGAGCTTATGCTTAATGCAAAAAAAAAAAAATCCCATTTATTTTTAATTTGAAAATGTTGGAAACACATGGGTGAAGAGAGTCGAGGAAAGCCTGTAAGTGTACTTAAGCATCTATATACAAATGAAGGTGTTTGGGAAATGAGCAGGATGTACCAGAAGTGATATTAGATGGTGGTGATTAGAACCTAATGGGTCTAAGTGAGACCTTGCGGAATGGCTCTTGTAACGGGACCGTCCAACGCTGATGGATGCAATCTATACGGGAATGACAGCATGGGGACAAAAGGTGGAAGGGAGGCTGGACAACCCAAGGCCTTTACAACACCGGGGAGACAGGAGGTGACAACGCCCAAGGGAATAATGGACTGTGTGGGCTGAGGGTATGCAAAAAAGCAAGCTGAAAGAGAAACAGGTGAGCATTTGGCTGCTGACTATCAAAACAAACAGCACCCAACCCAGAAAAATAAAGCCAGAGACTCCAGAAGTCTAAGTCAGAGGTTGGCACAAACGAGGGGCTGGAATTCCCAGCCTGTTTGTGGCCTGTCTTATGCCCACAGTGTCCGAAGGGTCTGGAGCCTAATAAGAAATCAGCTTGTCCCCGGGAAGCACAGGGTACGTGGAGAAATCCGGGACTACTCCCACCAGTGGGCAGCAGCACTGACGGCCTGCCTGTCAGCGAGGCTCATTCTGCACTCATCAGCCACTTACCGGCCAAATGTGGGCCAACAGTGGACCCAGAAAAGCACCAGCTAAACCTGTTCTCTGGCCAGACCCGCATAGGCAAGACGACCGAGGACCCCCGCAGATGTGATGGCACCGGGAACTGCAGACACCCACACTAGAGATACGTGAACCCTGGAGACGGCCCAGGACGGGGTCTGACACCTCCAGGGGTGCGGGCCTACCACGCGTTCACTGCCTGGTGCAAGCGGAGAAGAGCCCGCCTCCGCCAGAAGCATTTACGGTCACACCAGAGATATTTAAGGACGAGTCTACACGGGGAAAGTAAAAACCTGGGCCATTCTCCAAAACCATCAAGTCCCCCAGCACACTTCAGCCTGGAAACCCAGGCGGCAGCAGCAGCGGCGTGTTTCAGCTGACATTTCCTAGGAAATTGTGAAGAAAGCGAAGCAGGAAGCTGAGGGACTGAGAAAATCCAAAGGTTTATGTTCCAGGGCTTTCCTGCATCCACATGAGGAAAAGCAGATGGGGCTGCGAAGTTGCTGTCATTTTTAACATGCACCTTGTACAGCTCTTTGGTGCCCAAAAGGAAAAAAGAAAATTCTTGGATCTTCTTCCTCCCTTTGAGAAACTTCCAAAGTTATGCCAGTGGTCAAATACAAAGCCTCTAGATTTTTAAAATTTGGATCCCGTTCCATGAAATGTTCTTTTTCTGGGGTTTGACAAAAGACCAACACCACCACCACACCTGCCCTTTCACGATGATTTTCGCTCAAGTGACCCATCCCCACATCTCCCACAGCTACTAACGGTATTTTACACTCAGCCTCAGGACTGGGTGCCACCTGCTGTGCCTCTCCTCCCATGAGAGCTTTCTTCCACCTAAGCACAGGCTAGAATCCCTAGAAAGGGAATGCAGTCCATCACAGGTCCCCAAAGTGACACTGTAATGCATCTTAAAGCACAAAACACAATCACAACCCTCAAGGCGAACAACTCAAAAAAGAACTTAAATTCTAGACTCTTAGCCACACTCATCCATGGAAGGTACATTTGACAACAACTAACACACAAAACCAAAGGGAAAGAAAATGTTGTCAAGACATGAGAAGGTCACCGAAGATCTGGGCAGAAAGTGCAAATTCGGCGACGAAAGTCGGACAGTTAGGAGTAAGGGAATCTGTGGCAATTGACAGCACACGGTCCTACTTTCCAGAAGGAACAGTGGGCGTTGACGCTCTCCCGTGCGCATGCGGCACCAGGAGAAAGGACCAGGAGCTCCCCGCAGGGAATGCCTTAAGTCAGGTTGCTCCCTAAACTTCCGAAAGCAGATAATTCTTCCGACGGGAATACAGATCCTGGCGTAGAAAGAGAAAATGGAAATGAAGCCTGCAACAAGTCAGCGGTTTTGCTTCACTCTGTGAGGCGAATGTTTATGGCAAGGAAGGGAATAAAGCAAGCCAATGGTGTGAGCGAAAAGCAGACAAAATGCAATGCCGTCTTGAAGATGAGATCGTCCAATGATTGGGAAGAAAAAAGTGAATGATTTCTCACTTCCCAAGCAACGATTTTAAATATCAAAAGGAGGAAGAGGAGGTGGACTAGGAGGACTTAGACAGTAACCGACAAGCAACTTTCCCAAAAAAAACCCACTGTATCTTTAAATTCAATATAAACAATGGCGGGGGGAGGGGAAGGTCAATTTCTGTGTGAAACGTCTACGAATTGACCCAATTCCTGGAAGATGCTGGTGACAAGTCGGATGAAGAGAAAACTTGGCTTTTAAGAGAAAGGCAGGAGTAAAGAGATTTAGGAGGAAGAGCTACCGGCTGTTTGCAGAAATGTGGTCATCACAGGAATCTGCCTTTGTTTGGTGGGGTTTGGGGGAGCTGATGGAAAGCACCTCCATTTTCCAGACCCGGAGACTGGGACATGGAGGGGGTGGGGCTCGAAGCCCACGGGGTCAGGAAATCCAAAGGAGGACGAAGGAACAGGTGGTCAGAGGAGCAAAGGAAGAAGCAAAGGCCCGTGGATGAGCCGGAAGGCTGAGGCAGGTGGATCCCGAGAGCAATACCATAGGCGTTCCAAGCAGCAGCTAGCTGTTCCTTACATTCTGAGACAAAAGGCGTAATATTAATGATAAAAATGGGTTCACCAAGACCGAAAGCCATCCCCTAAGAACCAGATATCCTTGTGTTTAGACAAAGAGTAGCCTGTTAACTTCCCACCCTGTGGCAACGTGGTACCCAGAATAAAACCATCAGGTTTAAAGACAGAACAAACCAGGGGCGCCTGGGGGGCTCAGTGGGCTGAGCCTCTGCCTTCGGCTCAGGTCATGATCCCAGGGTCCTGGGATCAAGTCCCGCATCGGGCTCTCTGCTCAGCAGGGAGCCTGCTTCCCTCTCTCTCTCTCTGCCTACTTGTGATCTCTGTCAAATAAATGAATAAAATCTTCAAAAAAAATTGGAAAAAAAAAAAAAAGAACAAGCCATAGTTCTCACCCCCTCCCCCACCACCTCGCTCTTTCCTACTTTCTCTCTCTCTTCCTGTCTCTCTCGTTCCTGCTTTGTCCCTCTCTCCCCGCTTCATGCTCTTTCTGGAAGGGGGCTGTCCCAGAACTACTGCTCCCAAACGGCTCAGGGCAGAGCCTGTCAGAGACCTTCTGGACCCAGGGTGAGGTCCGAGGGGCTGGTGCGGCCCCCAATCCCTGCTGCAGAGAACTAGCCGAAGCCAAGTAATTGCTTTTTCCCCTTCCACTAATAAGCTTTTCAGCAGAGGAAGAATTCAGCTTCCTGTAGTCAACAGACCCTTTTTTCCCTGCCTCTCCTCGCTCCAAATAATCTAAAGTGACTGCAATTTCAGTCCTGGCTGTCTAGCATTCAGCTGCACTGGCCGAGGTCAGAGGGTGTCAAGTGAGGGCTCTCCATTTCTTTTCGACTCTGCCTTTGCGCCACCCATGCGTCTTTGTAACTGAGGCAACGTGCCTCCCCAGCCCAGCCATTCCGTGTATCACCAGCCCACGGCACACACTGACTTCAGTCAGGATTCCAGGAAATGTTTTTAAGGCTTAGAAAACACTGGGGGAGAGGGAAACAAACAAAAAAAAATCTCTTTGCTGTAAACAACTGATTAGTAATGACCAACTTCAGAGGCGAAGGTGACGTGAGCCTTTCGTTTCCTGGTCTGGAGCAAATGCATCGCGCTACGACATTTCTGTGTGTGTGGTGGTTAAACCATGTGGCTGGTTGTGTGGTTTTCGGTTTAGCTGAATGCAAATGACTTTGGTTGCTGAATTTGCTTCTTACGACGTTGCGACGCACTCATGGTGCTGGTATCTTTGAGACGGGCTTCGTGTCTGTGGGCCCAGCTGCAAGGGGGGCTGCTTGGGGAAAAGTGCCCCATCCCCTCCCCTGCCTCCTTTCCCAGATGAATGAAACGGGATTTCAATTAAGAAGGGCGGCACCAGCGCCTCCCCCTCCTCTGTCCTCATGGAGATCTCAGGAGGAGCACAGAGTGCTGGGCGAACAAACAAATGGACAAAGGGAGATAGATTGCGTGAGAGGAAGAACAGGTGTGTGTAGGGACAGAGGGAGGCCCCGCAGCGTGAACAGAGGGTCAGATCCAAGTGCACGAGGCCTATTATTGGAAAAGCAGCTCCAAGCAGGGGAAACAGAGGCAGGTCTGCAAAGAGGGTGCTCACTGGGCCTGCAGCCAATGCCCGTGAGCTTCTGCAAGGGAAGGAGAGAAGGGGAGATGTATCCAGGGAAGACGTGAACACCTGCACACACAGCCCCACCGCCACCACACACCCAGAGGAGGTGGACGCTTACTCCTGGCTGCAGCCAGGCCTGTGATGGGAATTTATTTCCCTCAATTATGTGCTCTTGTCCCCAGTCTCAGTTCATCAGCACAGTGCAGCCAAGTCAATGAAAGGCTCCATAATGAAGTAATCACATGCACGGGGATGGCCCCACACCTGCCCGCTGGGCCCTGAATCAGGCTGACATCAGCTCTCCAGTCCCCCCAACCCCATGTGCTCCCACGCTCCTTGTCAGGTCACCCCCATCCTGCCCCAGGAGGCTCCGGCCCGGCTGCCATTTTCTTGACCCCATCACAAATGCCCTGGTTGCAAAGAGAAGAGGAAGGGACTAGCACAGGGGGACTGATGGGTACAAAAGGTTTCATACTTCCCTTTTCTCCTACCTGGGAAATCCTTCACTGCGAAGACCCTGGTCCTAAAAAGCCAGTACCATGTACCCAGAAAGACTCTCTTTGTTCAAGTCATTAGTATCTAATGACAATAGTAACGGGGACTACAACTGTCACACAGCTGAAATAGATACTATCATTACTCCCATTTCATAGGGGGAGAAACTGAGGCTCATGGAGGTTAGATTAGCGGCAAAGGTCATACAGTTCAGAGGTAACGGAATGAAGCAAAGGCCCACGCTCTTCATGACGACCTTAAGAGCTGCTACGGGGCCTTCCCAAAAGAACTTAAACTTCTGCTTGTGCTCATGCTGTGTCCATCCATCCATCCATCCACCCACCCACCGCATGTTCATGGAGCACCTCTTCTAGGCACGGACAACACAGCTGGGAACAAGACAGGAAGACTCCTTGCGCTTGAAGGGCAAGGGGCAGAAAAGAGGGTGGGAGAGTAAGACAGACAAGAAGCTGCCCAACACACTTCAAGTCAGCTGCTCATGGGGGGGCGATGAAAAAGTAGGAACACGGGACAAAAGCAATCCCAGGGGTCACTTCCTACTGGCAGCTCAGAAAGGGCGACATTGGAACGCAGACCTGAAGGACACAAGGGTGCCAGCCACAAGGGCCATCCAGGCAGAGAGGAACCGCAGGTGCGAAGGCCCAAAGTGGGAGCAGAGAGGGAGAGGAGGACCAGGAGAGGAGTCAGACAGGTTGTGGGGGTGACTCCCTGTAGGCCTTGTTGGCCGTGGTCAGGCCAGAGGTACCACCATGCAAGGGACTTCTATGAAAACGAGAACAAGGGGCTCCTCTTCAGCATCTCCTCCTCTGCGCAGATGCGGCCCCAGACTCTCCAGGGATGTAAGTAGAACCAGGGATGGATTCCTCCCCTTAGCAGAGAGCTGCATGGGCGAGATCCTGCCCAGCCTCACACAGCCGCACCGGTAGGGCTTTCCAGTACACAGACTAAAGGTATTTCCCCAAATACATGTATGCGTAATATACACAATCTCCGTGAGCCTTTCCCTTTCCTGGGGGGGTGGGTGGGCAGGGGCTGACTGTGAGTGGAACAAATGCTAAGAGGGGATGTGGGAGCCAGACTATCCTCTGCCACAGGCCACACTGCAGCAGGTAGGCAGTGTGGACACCCACTCACCAAAGCACCTTCCTGAGAAGCTGACGAGCCAGCACCGGGACTGGGCCGACAGGCTGGAGGCTGCTGAGAGCTGTAGCTCCAAGCTAGGAAAGCCGACCACTCTGCACGTCCCTTCTCTGAAACTGGACTGCCCTTTCATATACATGAATTTCAACGCACTTTGCAAACTTAATAATCCTAC
Source organism: Lontra canadensis (assembly GCF_010015895.1). Lineage (NCBI taxonomy): Eukaryota > Metazoa > Chordata > Mammalia > Carnivora > Mustelidae > Lontra > Lontra canadensis. The sequence goes on from NW_022631002.1 coordinate 14,634,214, forward strand.
AGAGCTTCGTGACCCTGGCAGAGCTTTTCAATGTCGGCCCTTCCTGGCACAAGATCAATGTGGAGCGTAGGGGAAGAGGGCTCTACTTTTCTTAAATGGGCCGCTGTGGGAAAAATGTCTGTTCCACTCACCACAACGTAAGAGGTGTCTCCCCCTAGTGACACTGACACACACACACACACACACACACACACACACGCATGCACACACCGGGCAGCGGCAGCAACAGCAGCACACCCTCCTCTGCTGTCTTGGGGCTGGATGGGCAGCTAGGTCAAGGTCGACAGGCATCACCTATCTCCTCCGACTGCACGTGGTCATGATCCTCAAACCAGCCATCTCTAAGCACTCTGGGACCTCCAAGACAGAAAAGTTGGAAAGCCCTCACGTGTTCTGGGTGCTGCTGTTAAACATGTTGAACCCAGAGCACCTATGGGGCAGCTGGTCTGTGCGCTGTTTCTCTGGCCTGGAGACCAGAGGGGCTGGATCTTAGCCAGAAGGGAGAGAGGGAGAGGCCCCCAGAAAACACAAGAAGTTGGGACGGGAAAGGATGGGGGGAACCAGCCAGAGAAGCCCCTTCTGGGCTTGCTGGGGATCCATGGGGGCAGCCAGGACTGCCCAGGAAGCCGAGGCCAAAAGCCAGAGACAAACAAGAAGACACCAAGTAGGGGAGTGGAGGTGTTGCACGAAGAGACAAATCCACAAAACTGGATGCCGTGTGGAACACGATGCCTCGTGGGCCAGACCCATCGCAGCTTAAGGAGCACATTAATTTGGGTTTCTGCTGTGACCAGAAGACTGAGGAGCCATCGCCCCTTCTCCAGTTCATTCCATTCCAGTCGTCAGGAGAACTGTGTTTTGGGGAAGGGGCCAGAACAATTACTGCAGCCTTAACTTGGTTGCTGCTGCCTTTTACAGTCCGCTTCCCAGAACAAATGGCCCCAAGACTTCATCCATCACCAAAAAAGGCAACTGTGAAAACACTCCTGCCCGGCCCCTTCCCTCACACCAGCAGTTACCCTCCCCTCCACTGGTGGGGGGGCAGCCGGGTGGGGGGAGCCGGGTGGGGGGGGCGGGAGTCGAGGGGGAGGTGGCTCGGCCCGTACTAATTGCTCTTGCGGATGCTGTGTGGTGTGGGGGCCGTTCCCAGCGATGAGCAGTTAGGAACTTCCCAAATCATTAACCTTTCTCGGAGTGCATTGTACTGGGAGGTGCTCCCTCGGCAGCCTATTCAGGAGCCCTATTGATCTGCCGCACACTCGGTGCCTTCAAAGTTGTTTATGATCAATATGTAAATTGCCCATGGCATTGATCTAGTATTAATTTTCAATTAGGGAATCCACAAGGGGTCTCTGAGGGTCAATACCTAACAATGCGAAGGAAACTCTGCTGAGGAGTATCGGCCTGATGCTGATAAAAGCTTCCCTAAGCCTCCTTCTCAATAGTTCCAGGCCCTCCGGGCTGTCACCTTCACTTTGGCTCATCTGGTTCCCTCCTAAGTCAGACCCCTCCGGTCAGCAGCCTCCCAGGGCTGGATCGGGCCGCTGGCCTGAACTCCCCCCACCCCCCGCCACAACCACCACCCCACCCCACCCCCGCCCGGTGCCACAGGGACACTCCCTGGCCTGCCAGTGCCTTCCCCGACACCCGCCCTCTTGATCGGATGCCCCAGGACATGCCTCTACATCTCCCCATGCCACACCCAGCCCCGGGACCACTCTCTCCCCCAGCTCCCCAACCACACATACCTTCTTCCTCCCTCTCTCCCTCTCCCTCGTTTCTGCTTAGTCACGGAACGTCACCTTGGCACGCTGCCACGGCTGGAGCTGGCGAGCTGCACGGTCCCCAGAAATCTCAGGCAGTCAGGCCGAGCCGCCAGGCTGCCAGGTTATGCTTGGCAAACAACCCACTGATGTCATTTCAAAAAAAACAGCAGGGGGAAGGAAAAAGGCACAGCTTCACATCATCTGTTTCTCCTTCTTTCTTTCTTCTAACAAAATGTTTCTTCCTAAATGAAACATGGGGCAGGGGCTGGAGGGATATTAATGACTTTACCACTCGTTCACGGTTCCCAGAAGAGGCCTCGGCCCGCCCTCCAGGAGTGCACAGGGCAGTGCGTGTGAGCCAAGGAAGGGGGTGTCCCTGGGGAGAGCGTGCCCAGCTGGGACTGGAGTGACCCGGGGACTCAGTCATTCCATTACGGCCCCTAACAGCCCCTGAGAGACATGCGTGGGAAAGCTGGGCGGGCAGGAGTTGGAAAAGTGTCCCGCTCCCCTCCCAGCAGGTGTGGGGACGAGCAGGGCACAGCTGCACGCCCGCCTGGGGCCCAGCAAGGACTCTGTTTGCCTTCTCTGTTTGCCAGGGGCTCTGCTGCTCCACGTTTTCTGCACATTCTCCAGTTGGAACAAACCCTCCAGAGTTTCAGGCTCTGTCATACCCCGTGAAAGCGCCTGAACACCCAACTCCACACCATATGGGTGAGCGCCTGCCCACTTTCGGCAATGCCACTCACCGTGCAAACGGGTGCGTTAGCTAACCAGGCTAATTGGTTTATGGATAACATTAATTACCATGTTGCTCATTAATGGATGAAATCTTTATTGGTGCCATTGATCAGCAGACTTGTTAGCTGGCCTCCTAACCAATGGCGGACCTAACAAGCTCTCTTATTGGCATATCAATTAATGCAATCAATTCCTGGCCAGAGGCTGCCATTCGCTTCCCTGGTTGTTCAGGGGTAGGAGACAGAGCCATGTCAAGCATGCCTTTCCTTAGAGTTCCCACTTCTCAACTGACTTCCAGGTGGTTCCTCGGCCACTTGGGGCTCCCCTATCCAAAAAAAAAAAAAAAACAAAAAAAAAAAACCACACCTACCCTTCCATGTGAAAAATCACCTTCCATCTTCCACTAGTGACAAAATTGCTACTCTGTCAGGATACGTAAGCTAGAAAGAAAATGGGAAGGACCTGGGACTGTTAAAGTAAACAGGAGGGCTGGAGGAATCTGGAGAGGTTTCTAGATTAGACACTAATGGAAATGATTTAGTCCCCAGACCAGCCTCTGGACAACGATCACATAAGCCTGAAAACACAAACCATAGGCATCAACCCTCTGCCCACCCAGGGAAGCCTTCCCAGACCTCCCAACCTCCTCCACACACCATCACATCTGCTGACTGCACCTGACGGCACCCGTCTCACTCAGAGCCTCCGACTGATGGATCCTGCGGGAAAACTTCACCCGATCACCTTGAATCCCAAGTTTTGGTACCAAAAAGGACTTTTCCCATCAGGGACCACCACATGCCTGGTAAATCTGTGCATACAGGGGCACTCTAATGTTTGTTGAAATGCACAGAATAAACCTCTTCAATAGCACTTATATCCCTATAAAGTCACAGCTGGGGAAAAACTTCTCTAGGTGGCAACACGTCTTTAGTTAAGTTGTTTTAGAAAAGGCTCGGGGTCTGGGTGTGGGTGGATTCCAGGCCCAGGGATTTACAGCTGGACTTTACTGAGGACCAGCGAACACCAGGGCATTGGTGCTACAGCAAAGGGCCATGGCCGACAGACCATGGCTTTGGGAAGGTAAGTGGGGAACGCCTGACCCCCCAAGATGGGCTTTAAAAGGATCACCTGCAGTTTGCCCCCAAAGGGAGAAGCTTGAAATATTATTCTAGATTAATTTCTAAAAGCCAAAAATAAATTACATGTAAAAAGGGAAGAAAATCACTACTCTACTTGGCGGTGCCAATGCTATTAATAAACTTTGCAAGCACAAACATTTAATTCAAGGCGAGAGGGTAGAAGCAGCAAGAATTGGTAAAAAGCAGACAGGGTGGGAAAGCAAGCTGCTTTGGGTAGAGTGGTGACAGAGAGCGCGGGAGGGTGGCCGAGGCCACAGCTCAGGGACATCATCCTTAGCATTTGGGAGCACAGCTCAAGGTTTCTAGGATAAACAGTAGAAATACTTCCTCTGATTTATAAATAGAAAGTGACCTCTCTCCCCATGGACCATCAGTACCTTCCATATTCACAGGGCAGAGGCAAGTCTTGAACAGACCAAGGCAGGGGCCACAGGGAGATGATCCAGCCAGGGGTCACCCTCTGCACCCGGGTGCAGACTGACAGCAGAGAGGGGAGGGGCAAGAGGCCTCAGAGAAGAGACCAACAGCTCCTTAACCTGCAAAGTCCTTCTCCATGGAGCAGAAGGCTGCACAGTCTGTGCCATGGTCACCCGACACAGGTGACGGGGAGACACCCATGGCCAACCACTCAACACCACAGTGATTCTTGCCGTAAGAGCAGCCAGGAGTCTCCAAGCGCCTTTAAGGCGGAGCTTGTAGAGTTCAAAGGTATCCGAAGAGCTCGCTGGGGACCCCTGGAATGCTAGCAGGAGTTCTGCAAAGTTTGGCCCAATTTTAAGTTGTTTATTGAATTACTGGCTCTTACTAAATGTTGTGATAAGAAAACCTACTCAAATATGGTGTTTGCCAAAATCTAACACACTGGAGAACAGGCCATGAACTCTGGCCAAGCTAGAGTTTGTGTGGACCTCAGGGTAATACGTCTGCCCTCCCTTACTTAATCGGAGAGTTTTCTGAGGTGGCAAGACACGATGCTTTAAAAAAAAAAAAAAAAAAAAAAAAAGTTAATGTTTGGAACTACTTCCCCATGAGCAAGGATCTGCACAAAAATGAAACCAAAATGAAAGCCATGAACAAAATAGAAGCTTAATTGATTCTATTAAACTATACCTTCCATAATGCCTAATTTTGATCAAAATGTTGATCACCTTCTGCTTTATTCCCATTTTATAAAGCTTTCCTAGAAACATTATTTATACACTGGGTGAAAATCAGATTTCATTGTTTAGAGAAAAGAGCTCTACTTAATGAAAGTTTACAAAGCACTGTTTTGTCTGAGGAATCGCTCTAGATGCAACTTAGTGTACTCTTCAGGGAGCCTCTCTTCGAAGCGACATGGATCATTTATTCATTTATTTAGAACAGTGATAATTTAAAGTTTCGAGAAAGAATGTAAAAACTCAAAGTCTTAGGCTGTCTAAAGCATGCTCACACACACCCCTCATTCACGCTCAACACTATGCGGGCACGTCAGAGAGCATGTGCCCAAATGGAGAGAGGTATGAATGCCATGGGATGATGAAAGCGGACTTCCAAGTTATGCTGCATATTTGCTTTACAGTAAAAAGTCAAGAGGGAACATGATCTCTTCAATGGAGGCAAAACTCAAGTCCCCTTAAGAAAGAGTTGCCCGATTGCTCTGTAAAGGTGGGCACGGAAAACAGCAGTTGTCCTCGTCTTTATGCTCTAACGACACAGAAACCCTCCATGGTTGTCTTCTCTCCCAAAGACAGGAGCTTAGAAGTTCTCTCTCCAAGACAGAAGAGAGGGGTTGTATAATTTGCTCACTGATTTATTCACCAAGTCATTAAACATCTCTCTGAGTGTACACCGACTAGGTTCTAGGTACTGTGGATCCAATGGGACCACAGCGGATCCCACCTTGGGGGACAGAAGATGGCTGAGTTACATCCAGTCTCACCACTGAACCATCATGTCGACACGCACTTGGACAAGAACGTCACTTTTTTTTTTTTTTTTTTTTTTTTTACTAAGTCTCTGCTCCCCTGACGGACAGATAACAAAGTTGGCCTTTCCTGTTCTAAGAGAGCTACCATGCTAGGATTCTATGTTGGCCATATTGAATACTATCCAGGAACAGCAGGAATCATGGAATTAAACCCCATCTACTCTAAAAAGGCTCTTCATTCCCAAGATGCTGGCCCATGCTTCCCTGAATCATCACCTGGGTGATTACATATAAGGTTGTTCCACACCAAACATGATAATAAATCAAATCTTATCAGAATTGAGCTATAAATCTGTGAAGACTCCAATAATTTCTAGCCAAGGGAATAACACCACAAAAGTACTTTTTAAACTAATTACTCGGATTCCGAAGCACAGCCCTAATGAGCCTTCTTTCTGCCCAGAACTTACTAAGAGGAAAGGACTACGTTCTGGTGCAGTAATTACCGCTTTCCCCTTCAAACTTCTAACTGGAGATCGATGCTGCATTTTAAGACCCATTGATTTACAATTAGCCTGGCTTTCCTGCTAAAGTGTTTTTTAAGCAGAGTTTACTTTTATTTTATTTTGAAATCTCTGAGATCTGGTTCTTGGATTTTACACCCTCATGAGAGGGGACTGGAAATCTCCAAGAGGAAGATATTCATCAGAACAGAGAGGCAGAGAGCCATGAAAATCAGAATCAGGAGGGTGGGTAACGGAGAAAGGGAACTTAGTTTCTTCACAGGATCCACGAGGAAACAAAATTTGAAAAAAAAAAAAAAAATTAAAGCCAAGACTTGTGCCGAAAGGGGAAGGAATGAGGAAATCTAAAGAGAGGAAGCAGGAGGCAGGGTGGTGTGGCGAGAGCACTGGGCTGGCGGCCTCATCGAGTGTAGCTGCTGTCCTGGCCGGCGGGAGTAGCTCTTTATTGCCTCGGCTCTTTATTAGCATCCACGGGAAGGGGGAAAAAAAGAAAAGAAAAGAAAAAGCTTTGTGCATCTTTGCAAAACAAAGCACTAGTTAAAAATAGTGTGTGCAGCAGGGACAGTGTGCTAACATGAGGGTCCTGGCAGCTCCAGCATCTTGCACAATCTGTCCCATGAGGAGAGCAGAAGTAAGCGAAGCAATTAAGAATTTCATGCTGATTGCTTCGAGCATGTTTTTCTATGCCATAAAGATAATAGCATAAAGGATACGGCCTTGCCTCCCTCCCCCTCCCCTGCCTGGCAACTTCTGCTTCTGTCTTTGGGACTCTTTCTCTTCTTTGCCTCCCCTGGTTGAGGACTGAGGTGCTGGGTAGCTGGCCTGGCACCACCTGATGGAATCACTCCCCTGCCTGGAGGAAGAGCCAGGGCTCGCTCGAGGGAGCCGGGCGCTCCCTGCCGCTGGCCTGGGGCAAACCCAGGAAAGGAGCCACGAGCTGGGCTGCATTATCGAAGCCCCAGGGATGGAAGGACCTGAAAACGGGGGAGATGGCCTCTGAGGCCAGGAGATCCAGGTTCTCCGTGGCCCCTCCTGCCACTGCTGCTCTGGGCCTGTCCCGAGTGCCAGCTCCCGAGAGGGATAGGAGAAAAATGGACCTGGAGAGTGAAAAATAAAATCTCCCCAATGACTCGAAAGGGGGGAGGGGACAAAAGCCACTAACTTTTTGCTTTTTTTTTTTTAATGTTATTTTATAGCAAGATCGTATAGGCCAATTTCAAAGACTAATACGAAAAAAGTGCAATTAAATCCTTGGAAAAACTGACAGATCAGCAAAACAAAACCACCCGGAGGAGAGCCCGATTGAGCCTCATTAAGAAGGAGTTCAGCCTGTTTTTAAAACCCTTCTTAACCCTTATCTGGGTACCTCCCAGCAGTGAGGGCTCCCAATGTGGCTGGCATAATTAGTGTCAGAATGGAAAGGGGGAAAAAAATCAACCTAGGAAATAGAAATTAAAACACAAATTTAAGGGGGGGGGGTGTTTCAAATGGAAAAACCATTCCAAATTCAAACAAACTCCCGTCAGTCCATCGGAGAGCAATGGGGCGATAAAAAAACGCTCCACCATACCCAGAGACAAATATGTTCCAATTAAACAGAGGGCTGGGGCCGAGCGAGAAGATTTACGCCGCAATGCGCCATCGCCAACCTCTCCCCCTTCTCCCCAAAATATATTCCACATTGTGGTCACATCAACTCCAGGAGGCTGAGTTAATGGCAGATGGATGGCAAATTGCACTGACCTCTACATCAATTATAACCATCACGTCTGACAATGGGGAAAATGAGATCTGGTGACAAATTTCCGCACCTCCAGCCCCCAGGATCCCCCAAAGCCGGCATGTATGCACATGTGTGAAACAGCGTGTGTGTGAGGGCCAGCGAGCACATCGCATGTGAAGCCACTGGCGTGTAATAAGGAGATGCGGTGCTGGGCTCCATTATAGGAGAGCCCGCTGCTACGGAGGGAATACTCTGGAGATAGGGAAGATGGCAGAGAGATGAAGCCATTTTATTAAATCAGGCAAATTCTAATTTATTCTGCAGAGACCGAGGAAAGAAAATGGATTCATTCCCAGTCTATCTCCTGAGCCCGCTCCAATCACCTCAGCAGAGGAAGGAGGGGAGCCAAAGATGTCAATGGCTCACCTGGAAATCACAGGATGGTTTCCCCCCTTTAAAAGGCAGCCATGAAAATAGGTCTATTTCAACTGTTGCACCAGGAATTTGGGAAAGAATGCTTACACTGGAGAAACTCGGGGGTTCTCCTCTAGCTTCCGGTTTACTCCAGCAGGTGAAGGAGCTTACGAATTTGATTCACTGCAATATGAAATCAGAAAGGTGACCGCAGCCAAGAGAAGAAGCTGGCAAGGACGGACAACAGGAATCGGGGGACATTTCCCCCACCGGCAAGAAACACCCCCTGCCCAACAGCGGGCACGGAAATGGTGGTTTCCAGGAAAGTTGGAAAAAATGGAAAAAAAGAGCACCACACACAGACACTGCCCTTCATCAACAAAAGGCACTGATGTCTAGACTGCAATGAGAAAACCAAGGTTTTAATTAAACATTCCATGAGGGTAGTTTGGCTCCCTAGATGGGCTAACATTTCACTTGAGTCTCAGGATTAGCTTGGCCATGAGCTCCAGCTGGTATGAAGGGAAGGGAACTGTGACAGAGGATGTGTTAACTGCAAAGCTGGCCACTCTACCTGTCTGTGGATCCCCCGCCACGTTCAAGAATGGAGGAGAAGCCAGTGAGACTGCCACAAGCACCGGCGCCGTGGTCAGACCATAAGCCGCCAGTGACACTGGACTACTCGTGGCTGGGAACATAAGATGCTATTCTAGTGTTCTGTCAAACTGTGGGGGGCGGGGGGCAGCACAGGGAGCTTCCTGTGCCCCCAAGTGAAGAACTGCTTCTCTATCAAAGCATCAGCCAGGGGTAGCCAGCTCCCGGAGAGCCCCTTCTCACTAAGAGGAATTCACAGCAGCTGGGATATCTTCAAGCTCCTAAAACTATGGGAGGGGGAAAAAGCAATCTCCTTCTTCACCTGCTTTTACAATGCCCAGGCAGTGGGCAGACGAGAGGTACCCATGGATTCCCAGGGAAGAATTAGAGAGCAACGCTTCTGAGGCACAGAAGAAACTCTTCTGAGACTATGCACCATCAACCCTCTCCCTTCTCAAGAGCCGTGAACGGAAACGAAACTCATCGTATCGGCAACCGTGTCAGCCGTGATGGAAAGAAGGCAGCCACCTTCTGCTGGACCCTGTGGAACCGACAGCTCGGGCCATCTTCACCCCCAGGTCAAGTACAATTTGCCAAGTGCATGGGGTGTGGCTTATAGGAACAGACAGGCAGGGTGACCACTTTTCATTCCAAGTGTCCCAAGGGCAATCCACCCCCCGGGACAGCCAACCTGGAGATCTCGCCACGGATACCTGCAGGCTCTGTTTCCGACTGTACTTCCTCCCCAGAAGCTAAGTGCAGCTTTGGCCACCATAACCCCACACCCCCCTTCACGGTTTTCAAACGCTTCTGACTCCCAAAAACAGCCATGTCAAATGTCGAGGAATCCAAGATGGCCAGTCAGCTAATATACATGCCTAGCATTGAGGTCTCTTCCAAGGCATTTCTAATCAAATCTCTGAAAAGAAAGCCTGTAACAGAGCACATTAGTTGGCAAGATGCTCTATTCTGTGTAAGACCCAAGGCTTACCAAATTACAGGGTAATCAATACACTTTCGGTTTTACAGGGCACCCACACCATTTTGGTTTTTCAAGAACAGGAAAATCTTCAGAATATGTGACAATGGAAAAATTAGAACAACAACACGGACTAAATAAAACTTCATTTGAGGTTTAAAAATGCAGTGGAGTCCTCTTGCCCCATCTTCACGCGGCTGCCCTGCTAGGTCTGTAACGAACTGGGAAGTGTCTTGATGGCCCTGAAGACTGAGTAACTCATTCATTCCACCAGAGGGGAAAGGCCAAGTTGCCTTCCCCACCGGAACCCTTCATCTCCCAGACAAAGAAAGGGTTTTCTTGCCCTTTCCACCACTTGATCGTGTGAACTGCCTACAAGAGCAAGGGAAGGGGACGGCAGCTCCTCAGCCTGAATGCGAGGCAGCCAATCAGAACTAATCTCTGCGCTGGAAGTAAATTCAGTCTGTTCTATGATCTGGTACCCAGGAGGGCTCAGGCGGCCGAGAGTGGAGTGGGCTCGCTTCCCCGGGTATCCCCCACCCCAGACCCCAAAAACCAACCAGGGACTTTCTGGGCAATGCCTTTCCACCACAGTCCAGCCATGGAAGAAATTATTTGACATCAAGCCCAAAACTTAAGTCCATAGCAACGAGTTTGACTTTATGACTTATTTATTTATTTCTTCCATCGCGAACAGAAGGTTAATATAAGAGCAACTCCTTGCCAAACCTTTAAGGGTAATTCAAGCGACACTGATGTGAATCAATGTTCTCTTTGTGAACACATTACTTGGCAGAAACTGGCTTTTTGTAACCCCCTTAAACCTAGCCGGCAAAACAAAAAGAAGGGGGAAAATGTCCTTCAAACAAAAGGATGAGGTGAAAATAAAGAGAGGGTCGACTGCACTTTATTCTCTTTCATAGAAGCAAATGGATCTAGTGCTTTTATACATTAATCAATCAATATCACTGACTGTACATCAGCAGGGTAGCCAAGTTATGAATGACCTTTCTGGCAAAGAGGACACTTTTAATGCTCATAAGACTGCTCATAGCTTAGCAACTTTCCGAATTTATGCCTGCATGATTACCCCTTAGAGGCGAGTGGCCGTTAGCGCTGCACTAAATATGGCAAGGTTAGTCATTTCCAATTTGTGCAGAGGGAAGGAGGGATGTGGACATGCTGCCCCATTTCTGCATGGGCTGCCACAACCTGGACGAGGTAGGACAGAGGGCCTGGGAGGCACGGTCTCCGCCCCACCAGCAGACTGGCTTCCCTTCGGAAATCTGGCCGGGCCTCTTGTTTAGCTCCAGGCCAATCCAAACAGGGAAGTTTCAGGGAGCTAATCTGGAAAGCTATGCCCAGCTCGACTTCAGCTCCTGCTGCTTCTCACACTGCACTGCTGCGGCCACCGAGCTGGCAGGCAGGCCGGGCTGGCCTCAGCAGGGGCATTCCCAGGCTGCCTCCCCATCCTCTCCCTGCCGGCTCCTGTCCATGTCTGCAAGTCCTCCCCATGTAGATTGGACTTCTCCAACTGGGCAACACAGCTCCACGTTTCCAAAAAGAGAACAGAGCTTCCATCTTTCGGTTGTTTTTCTTTTTTGAAGAAATCCACAGAAGGGCATTTCTACCAAAAAGATGATGTTGACTTACTCTTTCTAGAAATAACCAGCTCAGATAAATAAACAGTTAAGACAACTCTCTTTCTTTACCCCCTCTTACCAGCTCAGCCATTCTCTTCATGTCCAGAAGGCAGAAAAGTTCTCTGGATTCCATTTTTTGTGGGTGGAAAGGGGTCAAAGGGCTGTCTGTGGGTGTGGATTTCTGTGACAACCATTATCATCTCAGTGAGGTTGAAGAGAGGCAAGAGACAAAACCCTATTCCCCATCACCACCTCAGCTTTCTTATCCAGCTTCCTTGTCCTAAAAAGCTCTGGAAAAATCTGTTGGTTCATCCACAAGATCCTGCTTATTTCTGTTTCCCACAGAGGGAGAAAAAAATACATCTGGGAACTTAAAACATGGCTTTAAATTCCTCCACATTACAACAGAAGAAACCCTAGGCTCAAGCTCATGGTCTTCACTAGGATTCAGGTGGAGTTCAGGGCAGACAGGAGCTATGCCAGCACCATCGTCTGATCTGCAAAGACTTGCCCATGATGCAAGATCACGGCAGAGCGCCGGTTAAGCGAAATCCAACAGTTTGGTTGTGGCCACTTCTGGTTATGGACATAAGGACACCTCTGTCTGGCTGCTCCTGGTTCATATTCCTGAAGTCCGTGGAGTTTGTTTAGGGAGGACCCAACTCCAACAGTATTCTCAACAGAAAGCGAGCCGCTAGGTTACAAGATCCTGAGTCCAGTTTCCAGAAACAGGTGATCAACAACAACAAAATCAGGAAGAAGAAGAGCTTGTTTCAAGGGCTATGGCTGGGACATCTCTGAAGGGGTGGAAAGTTCTTCCATTGCTGCTTGTTGGGGTGATGGATGTTTGCGACTCCTGGCATGGCAGGGAGGCAATGCCCCCCAGCAGCTGCAGCCCCACATTCCCTTCCCTGTGGGCGGAGGCGTCCCTCCCAGGGGCCGTCCTAAAATACCTAACGCTGCTCTCGTCGCCAGTTTTTTTCAATATATTTGGATTCCCATCCAGGAAATCTACTTTCTGTTTAGGGCAGGGAGGAAAACACAGAGCCCGTTCTAGTGGGTCACCCCTGAAGGAATGGGTCTGGGCCGGGGCAGAGACATCCTCTTTCCTGTTTCATCAGGAATCATCCCGAGCCTCTCCATTTTCCCGTGGGAAGCTGCCAATCCGCATACTTTAACAGCTATTAAAAAACAGACCTGCTAAAGTACAGTGTTTTCCTCTTTTCATCATTTAACAAATATCGAAAACTTGTCCCTCTCTGCCTCTCTCATAATTTACAGACTTCTAGGTCACCTTTGGAACTGCCGCCCTTTGTCCATCCCTTCTGCAGAGAGCAAGGATTTGGTGAAACCCTCCATCACCCGTCCTTTCCAGATTTTGACCCAAGCCCTGCCGTCTCTTGAAAATTCACCCCGTATCTCACAACTAAAGATTGTGGAATTTTTTTAGAGGGGGATCAAACTGACTTTATAGGCTCTCAGAGTTTCCCCATATTATAAACATGATTTTCACCACTTTCCCTCTTCTTGCTGTCCTCCCTGCCGACAGCAACTAGTCGGCTGATGCTTTCCCCTTGTACCTACTCCTTCACCATCCTATCCGCTGGCCAGCAGGCAGGCAGACATGTCCTCTTCCGTAGGCCTAGACTTCTCTTCTGGAAGCCCCTTGGTACCTAAGATTCCCTACAGCCACAGGGTTGTCTTGTTTTAGATGTCACACAGCGTGTCCCCCTTCTGTATAGTGAAATTTCTCTATGAAGAATAATATCAGCAAGGATAAAGGGGCATTAGCTCTCTCCTCCAGGCATTTGCTGAAAACTCTCACAGTAGTCATGGCGCAGAGTAAACCTAACCCCCAGGATGAGGGGAGACAGCAACTCGGATGAGGACAGGCCACCCCATTTTACGTGAGCACCACACGGGCATCCCTGTGGCCCCAGGTGTGTGAGAACTAGTTCCACCTTGGATCTTAGACGAGTCCTCAAAATCCGTAGAAAGAAAATATTTTCCCACTTGCACACATATTTCACTACACCAAGGACTCCGTTACCCTCAGGAATTTCAGTACTTTGAGATCAAGAGAACAATCCAGCACCCCTAAGGAAGCTCCAAAGGTTTCCCTGCAAACCAGAGTCCGGGACTGGAAGAAGATATCATAGAAGATTCTATCGGAAAAACTGAAATCAGCAAGATGCCAAAGATTCAAGAACATGAAGTACTTATGATTGAAAGACTTCACGCAAGGAACAGATTTTCTGTCTCATTTTCGATGTCTCCCACTTCCTGAGACAGAAGCCTCTATGTGCACAGGAATGTGTGACAAGGTGTAAACTATATCACCTACAGCTGAGTCCAACTACGTCAGGCCTCTCTTAAACTTCTCGTCTTAGAGCATTCAAGCCCCCAGCTCTGGGCCCCACTTACAGAGGTGTGGCTAGTGATCTATGTTACCTGCCTCCTCTTCTCCAGGACACACCAACCCCACTGGCCTTCGCACCAGTGAAGCCCTCAGTCTGTCACCCATGTTTACTACCATGCCTGCAAGGCTTTGAAGATGCTTGACACAGAGGAAGCTTCATGAAATACAAATTAGAAAACATACAGGCACGTGTACACACACAACTCCATCAATCATTTAGTAGAAACTCAAAGTACTATGTGCCCGTGTATTTGTACATGGTTGTGAGGGGGTGCTTACCCCACATCTTACGAAGATGCAGAGTATTCCCATGCCACTCCAACAATTTAAACATTCGATTTTAGAAACAGGTTGTCATGTATCAAAAGACACACACCTACAACTTTGAAAGCTTCCTATAAACTTGTGAATGAAGTGCCAAGCCTCTCAAGGTGGCCCATGTTCCCCTGAGCCTCTCCTCACAGCCACCCATGCTCCCAAGTCACATTGGGGATGCACACCATGGCTACCCATTCCAGCTCCTACTGTGGCCTCAGTCAGAATCTGTACCAAGAATGAAAGCCATCAATCATCCCCATGGAAAGCTGTTTGGAAACATCCAGATGTTACAGTTTGAAGATGGAGTCTATGGCCATCCAGTGGAAGTCGTTCAGCTTCTGAGTCATGATGATGCGGACTGAAAATGGACAGTGTCTGGTATCCTGGAGGACATGAGTGAAGTTGGGGATGGGGGTGGTCAGTGTATCTCCAGCCAGGAGAGCCTGAGCAGGTGCTAGGTGAGAAGAACATCTGCCGGTTACCTACCAGAATATTCCAAAAAGTGGATCTGCATTCTTTCCTACCCTCAAGCTAGTGATGGACAGCTCAACTATCTCTATGAACTATTTTACATAGAAAATGGAACATTATCCTAAGAGCCTAAAAAGAGTTTTTTTACATTCTCATAATGAACCTGTGACTTGAAGGACCATGACCACCATGTGTCCAGGGACTGCCATGTAGCCAGATGGAGCTGGAATTAAATGACAAGACCAAGGACAAGGCTGTGGACCAGGTGGGCCACAAGGGAAGGAGGGAGGCCAATGGGAGAAGGCGTTCATGGCAAGACCTCACCACAGTCCATCACTGTCATCCAGGCGGGCGGGCTCCCACTTCACAAACAAGCAAACTGGGTCCTGAGTTAGGTGATGGGTGTGTCATATGAACCTTCCCCCTTGAAGGTAGCTCCATCCTGGGTCATGTCAGGCACCTGGGCTGTGACAAACCTTTGTTATTAGCACTAGTGCTCTGAATGTTCTCTAGTGAGCGTCAAAAATGAACTCAAACCTTGTCTCCACCCAATGTGTCAACCTAAGGGCAGGAGTCAAGACCCACAGTCTACAGAGTGAGGTACAGGAAACAGAAGGAGAGACAGGCTTCTTGCAGCTGAGATGGAAGGGGCCTCTCATTGTCTACGACTGGCCAAGGAGGCAAGTCACCATTGCGCTCAGGGTTACCTCCAACCCACAACGAAGTCCTCCATCATTGAGGCCGGTTCCTCCCAAAGCCACCACTGATGAAGGCCCTGGTATCTTACAGGAAGACCCTCCATGGGACTGTGTGTCCTGTGGGCCAAGGACATGCTTATGCTATGTGTACTTGTCTGAAGCATGAAATGTGGAGCAGGGCTTCCCGTGCCCCCAAGGATAGAGGAAATGCCACCTTGAAGATTCCACACAACTCCCGGGCAGTCCTAAGTGGGAGAGGAGGACCCAGGTCTCCCCCAAGCTCCACCAACACTAGACCCCTCCCACAGGAAGGAAATGGGTGTACTGGAGCTCAGACCAGAAAGATAATGCGAGGCTTCCGGCCATGAGGAGCCCCAAGTGGAGGGAGGAAAAAAAGGAACAAAGAAATCATTGTGGGGCAGATAAAATGAAAATCTGGCAGGGCTCTGTCCTAACCAATGATCCAAGAATGAAATGAGACTAACTTTTCTCCCTTGGCAAATGTACTATAGGTCAAGGCGCCGTGCTTGGAAAAGAGATCAGGAGAGGGAGAGAAATGGGACAGACTGAGGATCAGAAAGAATGTGCCAGGCTTTATGCTAAGTAAGGCACTCTGATGTACATTCTCTCACTTAATGGTCATATGGGAATTAATGAGACAGACCCCCAAATGCACATGGCCATCCCCTTTTACAGATGAGAGAACTGATGCTTTAGAGATGAGCAGTTGGGAGCCTCAAGTAAACATGAGAAATTTTTGTATGCCTTCATTTTTCTTGAGTGAAGGATCATTTCATTCATCAGATCACCTGAAAAGGTCACAAATCTCTGGGTTAGGTAACTTGACCAAGGCTGGCCAGTTCAGAAAAGCTGGGATCAAAACTCCCATGTAACTTTGAAAAGCTCTTCCCACCCAGGTCTGATGTGAGAGTCTCCAAAGTTCGCTGTATAAGAAAGGAAGGAAAAGAACCACAGAAGGGTTTCCTCAGAGTTGAGGAACTACAGAGGGAAATGGGGTGGCCTCTGGGTCACAGCAGAATGTCTGAAGACATTCACAGCCCCTTCCAGCCTATTCTAGAGGGTCTTCCAAGCAGTGTCACCTTTTGAACCATTCAGTGTCGCCAGAGTGCCATTTTTTCATGGAACCCAACCAGAATGCCCTATCCATCATGGACCCAGGCACAAACCCACTACCCAACAGCGGCTGCTTTACCTGATTTCAAAAAATGACCTGGCAATGAGAGAAAAAGCAATAAAAAGCCACATGCCCTAAATTATAGGCTTCCTGGAAGGAAGTTCTGCAAAATATGAAAGTTCATTATCTTTGAAGAGATGGAAGTCTTATCCTCATGGGCTCTGTGTTTTTCCAACCCCTCATACACACATGGCACTTGAAGACATAATAACCACATACTGCTTTCTCTGTTTTGGAGGGGAGCTACATACACAGTAATTAAAAATGCATCTCAGTGACATGAATGTTTCCCAGCAATGGGCTGAGCAAAAATGACCTGCAGGGTCCAGGGCTGAGTCTCACTAACCCAGCATGAAACCATCCATTGGCCTTCTCACCACCAGCCTCGAACATACCAGAAACCTCCCATCTGTGACCTTGCTGAGAGAACACTCCCTTAATTCTGCTCCACAAAGTGAAAGATGGTGGAGGGAGTGTATAATGTGATTATCCTGACTAGTCACACAAAATTCAGAAAAACCAGCACTTTATAAGCCAGGTCCCGAATGGCATCATGCAGGTAACAGAACACTGGTAATGCGCACCTTATCCAATGAAGAGATGTTCCTTGTACCATTCAGAGTAGGAAGATAAGTACTGTTTCTTAATTGTGCCCCCCCCCACAACCTCACAATCCTGCTCTGACCTCTTCTATCCAGAGGAGAGAAAGAGACATAAAACACCTTTTGGAACATAAAACAAGCCCAAATCTGGAGCAACACTGTGATCCTTCGAGCTAGTGCCCTCTGGGGTCAACAAGCAGCTGGACTCTTCTTCCCTTTACTGTGGACGGCAGCTCACACCTCAAACCCACATGTATTTGCTTGGATTATCTGGTTTTTGCTCATGTAGTCATTTACTGTCAATTTTCTGGCCAAGGTAAAAAGTAACACACCCAGGAAGAGGATGAGCTTTTGCAGAAACAGAAGAGAAGTGATGCTGTATAGGATTCGGCACGCTCTTCGCAAGGCAGCAGCCTTCCTCTCATAATGATAATCCTGATCCATGCACCAACTTTTCAGGTGGTTTTTCTGGGCTGGTTCTCACTGATCATCAAAAGGGCTGAACATGGAGCAGGACAAAGACAACAAGAGCAAAGAAGACACGGCAGAGTGAGTGTGTTGGACAGGGCATCAGCGTGTGCTCAGAGCCCATTGCAGGACCCACAGGAATCTAGCAAGATGGCACCCAAGGAAGCATGGCCTTGGCTGAGCTATGAATCAATGGGATAGATCCTGGATCGGGGGCTACTGACCAAAGCAACACAAGAAACAGTCCCTGCTCCACAAAGGTTTAAGATTTTAGGGATTAACAGTAAGAAGATATTACATAGCCAAAGTTGTCAAACCTTTCTGGAACAATAGGAGATAAATAAACAGCACATAATTATAATTATGTGTAAGACTCTGTGGTACTGATTAAGAGATATATTTCCTTGGAAAAGTGGGAATGAGGGGAGAATATGTGGTTTCAAAGATAACATCCTTTCCATGCTTCTTTCTTCCCCATATGGGCTTCTCAATTTACTCTCTCCCAATGAGAGCATCAGGACCCACCTCGGTATCCATGTCAGACACCTTGCAATCATCCTTGGCTACTTTCTCCCTATTTCTTCCTGATGGGACCACCTAAACAGCAGGAAGTGTCTCATTTTTTTTAAAGATTTTACATATTTATTTGACACACAGAGAGAGTGCATGAGCACACAAGCAGGGGGAGCAGCAGAGGGAGAGGGAGAAGCAGCCTCACTAATGAGCAGGGAGCCCGATGTGGGACTCGATCCCAGGTCCCTGGGACTCCAGGAACACGACCTGAGCTGAAGGCAGACACTTAACTGACTAAGCTACCAAGGGGCCCCAAAGTGTCTTACTCTTAAATCCCCATTCCACTAGTCCAGATCCTTCCTCATCTTTTACCTTATAGGAGCGTCACTGTCAACTATCAAATATCACCATAACTAAGTAATTGACAGAGAGAGAAATCAGTATCATGTCCCTCAATCACAGGATCCTCGAGAAAGAACACAATGTCCTTTTTTTGGAATTTCTACCAAAACACAAATGCTGATTCTAATTAGAAGGAAACAGCGGACAAACCCAAACTGAAGGACATTCTACAAAATAATGTACCTGTACTCATCAAATATTTTGAGATTATAAAAGAAAAAGGAAAGACTGAGGATCCATTCCAGATTAAAGGGCATTAGAGAGGACAGCTGAATACAACAAGTGATCTAGGATTTTCTTTTCATGGAAAGAAAGCGCATTACTGGGAAAAGCTGACCAAGATCTGTAGATTACCAAGAAGTTTTGTCTCAATGCTATTTTCGATCTGAGTAATCTCTATGTGGTTATTTCAGATTGTGTCCCTGTTCTTGGGAAACATACTCTGACATATGTGGAGATCAAAAGGAACAATGGCTGAAACGTACCCTGAAATGGTACAGAACAGTAACAATGCATGACCGTATACATATTTTACACGTGATGTAGTGGGTGAGAGGTTTTGAAACAGAGAGCTCGGTAAAGCAAATGAAGTATAAGTTTAAGATATGGGGAATCTGGATAAAGGTATATAAGAATTCTTTTGATTCTTTACTTTTCTGTAAGTCTAAAACTACAACAAAATCAAGTTTTTAAATAAGTATAAGTTTAAAATGAAAAACTTTGAGATTCCTAACACCTCTAGTGCAATTATATAATTTTTCTATTGTTAAGTATTCATAATTATGCACATTACCGCATAAACATTGCAGATTGTATAGAAATTTCATTTACTGTTTATTGTTTTCAAGTTACTAATGAAAAAATTAAATAAAAACAGAGCTCTCACCAGCACTTGGAGTTCCCCCTCACACACAAAGAGCCCGGAAATCAATACAGTATTCCTATTTATTAGTATTTGTTTTAGTCAGGGTTCAATACAGGTAAAGGTTTAACACATGTGAAAATTTCTCTTTAGGCTCTGAATTTGATTAGATTATGGGAAACAGGAGTTTTCATGTGTTTGTTTTTAATAAATCTATGATACTCACACTTGTAATCCTATTTGTCTTTCAAAAAAGAGGACTGTGTGGTGGAGAGGAAAAGAGAGGAAGCTAGACACAAAAGATGGAAGAAAATGTGACTGCAATTGTTGATCCTGGCTCAACATCCTCTTTCTAGCTAGAATGACCTGCTCACCATCCCCTGAACTCCTCATCCAAACTCCTGAACTTCCTCCCACACCCCTGTGTCCTCTTCCGCCTGCTCCTACCCATCCATTCTGCCTGTAACAGATTAGCCTGCTCCTTGGAGCTTCCCCAGTCATTCAGCTCAAGAATTCCTCACACCTTGGAAAGTCCAGGATATTTATCGTCCCACCTTACTAGACGGTAATTACAGTGGGTCATCCTGAACCCTGTTACTCATATGTGTGTGTCTCATGTCCCCCCAAAAGATCATAGGCAGGGATCATTTCTTCTACTCTTTTATAATCTCTCAGAGAAACTAGCATTTATAACTAACAGGTGCATGAGAAACAGCTACAAAGCTCCATATATCCCAGAGTTTCCAGTGCAAGAATGGGGGAAAGAGTTACCACTGAGTAACCTTGAGAAACAATTGCTTAGAGAAAGGGGTGAATGTTTCTGAAGTACATTTAGAGTCCCCAGAATGTAAGTTTGCCTTTGTACAATACAACTTCCCTTTTCAATGAGAATTCACGTACATTATTTCATTTCATCTTATTAGTATGATGGGATTTGTTCTTGATGAGACCACAGCACTACGGTTACTCATCATCATCCCATTATCATTACATGTTTATAGATTTTCCCCTTTATTACTCATTTTATTTTTTCCATCAAGTATATTTCAAATACGAGGTAGTAATTACCAAGTTCTCTATGGCTTACACTTAAAGTTTGTCATCCCCCCATCATAAAAACAGTAAATGCCTATTGTTGATAATCTTGAAAATTAAAAAAAAGGTATGAAAGGAAATAAAAATCACCTATAATCATCTCAATATATTTATATATGTTTTAAAGGAAACTAGGACGATTACACGGGTTTTTGTGTCTTGCATCCATGTCTATTGAGCTTCTTCTATATTCTTAAATATTAATCAAGAACATTCCTAATGGCTATCCAGATTTCCACCACATAATCATAAGTTTACTTAATCCCCTCCTTATCCTTTAAAAGATGCATGGCAGAGATTCCTAATTGCTTTCGTAATAAGTGCTCCTCCTCGTGAACAGAACACTCATTCTATCCGGGACAACAGTACCCCGCGGTTAAGAACGGCATCTCCTGGTCTCTACTGGACCGCAAGATTCACGTGACCAAGTTCCAGCCAATGAGATGGAAGAGGAAGCAAGTGGGTGTGGCTTTGCGGCAAGCTCTTTACAGAGCAGGCTGGAGCAGCCCAAGGCTGTCTGGGGAGACCAAAGGAAGGTGGGTCCCTACTGATCCTGGGGGGGCCTTCACACCTGCGCCTGACTGCCCTCCTCTCGAGTCAGTTTTGTCAAAGAAAATGAAAATTCTAATTCATTTTAATCCACTGTTGGAGTGTTTCTGTAAGTCACAGCTGAAGGCTATGATAAAATAATATTTTTGTCTGCTTGCCCCCCCCCCTTCTACTATCTTCATAGTCTATATAACTTCAAAAACTACAGGACCAAGCCCTCCTGTACAAACCAGATGTTCTGTGATCAACCTGGGACAGAAGTCCGGCACAGGGCACTGGCACTGAGCGTTGCCTAACCTGTGGATAACAAGCCCGAATCAAGAAGCCCGTAGGGAATGATACGGGCGTTTATTCATGTCTACTGTTCCTGTAACTCCAGCTGAGAGTGACCAAGAAAGCTGCCCTTCTACTGGTTCAAGTAACTCCCATAAAAGAATTCCAAAGTTGCAGGCTGCTAGACTGCTTGGCACAGTCTTCCATCTGGAACACGGCCAGCTGGGCGTGGCAGATGCCTGTAAGCCTGGAACGGCGTCTGGGCTCTGGGTCTCCTGAGAGGAGAAACCTAGCTGGGTCCAAACACAGCCCTGCAGGGAAGCCTTCCACCCAATACAGCTCCTCATGGAAGCCCCAGCACTGCAGGCATAGCCCAAAAGCCCGGTGGGTCTCCAGACCCCAAGGGAACTTTGATGGACCACGTGACTGATGGCCCCACCTGCCAGGGGCCAGGACGCTCATCCAGCAGCTGGGCTGAAGCCCCCAATGCAGTTGCTACTTGGTTCAAGGAACTGGAATCATAGCTGCTGTTCCTACAAAAAGCTGCTTCTCTGCTGATGAACAAACCACTTCCCCCATAAAAAATAGCAGACAAAGTACTGAAAAGCCCAACGTAGACCAAACTTCAAGACTGGTATATATTTTGGCTCAGTGAACTACCTGCTTAAGTCAGGTTTAAAGAGATGACAATGCTTTAATCCTGCTGCTTAAAAAAACGGCTGAAGTGTGCGAGTCAAGCTTCCAGCCTTCGTGAGAACAGAAGGGTGAATGCAATTTCATCATTCTCAGGGGACGCCGTGGCCTGGCGGGTCTCAGCACCAGGATTCCAAACACTCGTGCTCCTGCCGAGTTTCAGAGCCATGGAGGACAGGAAGATGGCGCTGGGCCCGGGGAGCCTCCAGTCCACACCCAGGTGATGCCAGACAAATGCATTCACTTTGAAAGAAGCCTACTTTACTGCCCGAAAGGGAAAATGAGCCGGGAGGCCTGCAAAACTAGGATCCTACATATGCTGTTGTACCATAATTTATGGGACAGTTTCCTACTCAGAAAGTCAAGACTACGAATGTTTCATAAAACCCAGGCACACAACGTCAGAGGTTTGGGCCGAAAGCAAGTCTTCAGATGATCTGGGTGTGGATATTTCATTGTTATGGGAAGGGCTTAGAAGAGTCTGACAGAACCAAATTCTCTAGTTCTCTGTGAATTTAGACTTCTTCAGCTAGAAATGGCTTAGGGATCCGGGCACTTGAGAACGAAAGGAGAATAAAACAATAGTGGGCGCTTGCTTTCTGTTTAATGAAAGCCCTGAGCTCCCCACAGTAAGCATGTGCTGGAGGTGGAGGGGGAGCTTCTGAGCTGCCAGCCACATTTCCGTGTTGTCACAGCACGCCCTGGTCAGCCTGCTGTCGTCCCCAGCCTTCCAGCCACTTCCTCCCCACGTGGTACCGCCCATTAGAGTTTTATTAACCAAATGCTTGAGGGTTTGTGTATATTTATGTTACCTCCTCTTCTCTCCCTTCTGTTCTACCCAGGCACATCGGGGAAAGAAAAAAAGTTATGATAAACTTTAATAAAAACAAAATTAAAATGATTAAACCTTTCATATCCTTTAGAGATAATCTCTCTTCTGCTGGCTGGTCAAATCTGGAAGAAAACAAATGCAAACCAGGGGCTGCTGCTGCTCTTCCCAGCTACCCTCCTCCCCGCAAAGAAACAAACAGAAAAGGTTGCCTGTGGCCAGATTTTTTAAATAAATTAAATTTGTTCTCACACACGGCAGCCAGGTGTGGCTAAAAAATTCTTTCCAAATATCCGTGATATATACCAACATCCTTCCCTCCGGGGGTCTTTCAACATAAGCCTGACAATCCCAAGGGGAGAGGGACCCTAAAACAGTTACTAAAAAAGAGTCACTATTTCCCAATTAGCCATGTAAAACTTGTCTTACAAAAGGGACCCAAAGCCCTGTGTCTGCATACCATGTACTGGAAACACATACACACACATACACACACAGACACACACACACACAGACACACACGCACACACAGAGACACACACACACCAGTCTACATTCCTGATTAAAGCAAAGCCCAGAGAAAACAGTACAGTATGGCACAAATCTCCGAGGTCTTATGTGTTCTAAGGAAGCCTTCAGATCCGCCTGGGGTCGGGGCACATGTCCGTGGAGAATAAAATGGCTGCGGAATTAGATCAGGCCTGTCTGTCAAAGGCTGGCTAGACACGCACATCAGAGCTGGGTCACTGGCCCTTCCAGAGTGGGATAATGACCTCTGGGCACGCAGCAGCGGGGACACTAAGAGAACAAAGGTGCTGGGGCACTGAGCCCTTTTTGGATTACAGTAGCAGGCAGTGAAATGAAATTCTTGTTCTAGAAATGCACATCGCAATCTGATGCACCAAGTTCTGTGGAACGGCACGCCCATCGGAAAGAAGGTGGAGGGGAAGAGAAGATGAAAGGTTGCGCCTTGGTCATCCTCACACCTACCCTGCCCAGAGACAGTGTCTCATTCTCGTGCGTGCGTGGTGTTTACATTGTAGTAGAGACAACGCATCCTCAAGTCAAAAGGACGAGTCTTTCCTGTGCTTCACACTTAGGCGATGAGTCACCAGTTAAGGATTTTGTTTTTGGAGAAAAAAGCTGCTGACCCCTGGGCTAAAGCAGAGGATTCCAAAGTGCTCGGCTGAGCCGCGGCAGCAGCCTCTAAACATTCAGGGTCAGTGGTGCCCTTTCTACTTGCAGTCACCCCTCTCCTCTAGGCCTGGCGGGGTGATGGGGAGGGACACGACTCCCTTCTGAACTATGGCAGACACATAGATTTCCATAGCAACCTGACTAGTGACGGTCACACCGTCACCCCCGCCTTGCTCAGACCTTGCCAAGGACTCCCCATGTTGATGCGAGCGGACTTCAAATCCCCACACCCTGCCAGGGCCCAAGGGATTGGGCTGCCCAAACGGCAGCTCCCAGCCTTCGGTCTCCCAGCCAGCCCTCTGCCCGCCCCCCTGCTCCGACCCCAGCCACCCCAGCCGAGGGGCTCTGTGCTTGCTGGGCCCCTGCCAGGACCACTCTCACGTGTATCCTCCCACGCAGCTCCAACGTGACCTCCCCGGAGAGACTTCTTCCGGGGTACCTTCTATTAGACAACTCCACCGTCTCACTCGGCCCTGCCTGGCTCGATTTTTATAGCACCTTGTACACCTGACATTCTGAATTTGTCTATTTGGTGTCTGTCTCCCTCCCGGACCCTACCCTCCTCGATGAGAGGGAGAAGTCAGACTCTACACTATCTTCCTGCTGGCAGACTCCCCAGAGCCTGGCCATACTAAGGACACGTCCCTGTTTGCAGAGCTAGCAAACTCCACTTCCGGACTCAAATCAGTCCCCTCTTCACCAGCTATAGTTCTTCTCTAAAACCAAGAAAGGTCAAATCTTGTCTTTTCCCCACCTGTGCCTTATCTTTGCCTCTTCATTTCCCAAATCTTCAGCACTCGCCCATCCCTCCTGCACCTTTCCTTTCCCACCCTTTTTCAAGAACTGTGGCCCAGTTTTTATTCTGTTCTGAGTTTTACTGCCAACATAGCCTTTGCTGTTGTTTTGTTAATCATTCAAGACCCACCAAGCCAAATTCCAGCTAATGTCTATTGCAAAATTCCAGTTATGGCCATAAAAATGCCCAGGGTGGACACAGGTCTGCATGGCCAAGCGCGGGGCCACCTCCTCCTCACATCAGGGCCTCACAAGGCTCCTGTACTGGTGTCAGGCTGGAACCACTCGAGCAAAGACCCCTGCCCCAGCTGCCAGGATCAGAGCTGCCCTCTCCACTCCTTGGGGTTTCTCAATGCTTTGGGAGCTGACTCACACAAGAAAAGCACAAAGGACTCTGAAAGTTAGGAAAAGGACATAAATCAGGGCCAAGCATCCGAGAAGACCCAGGCTTGCACTCCAATGAACGCAGAGTCACAAAGAACTGTTGCCCCTTTTCTCACCTCAGTCTTCATGGGTTTCTTCATTTATATACTGAGAATCGAGCAATGGACCACATTCCTTTCTAGGTATGAAAAACCCTGTCCCTGGGGCAAAGCGCTCGACTTTTTCCTTGGATGAGTCAGTCAGCCCACAGCAAGGAGGGAAGACAGAGCGGGCAGAGCACTGCCCCGCGCCTCGGCTCCGACTCCCAGCTTAGCTGCTGTCTGGAGCCACGCTGTCCATGAGAACTTTCTGCAGGGAAAGAAATGTCCGCTCTCTGCAGTGTCCAATATGGCAGTCACTAGTCACAGGAGGCACTGAGCACAGACAGCCCGGAAGACGGGGCCCCTAGAGACTTGAGGCAGCCACACTGGGCTGTGAAGGGGTGAACAGCTGCTGCTCTATACCGCTGCGGGAAAGGAAGGCCCTTCTGGAGGCCGGCTTTGAAGCCTGCATCCCTGGTTCACATTTGCAAAGATCAGAACTGGGAATGAGGATGTGCCCACCCTGCGGACAAATGGGGACAGGCCCTGAATGAAAGTTACTAAGGGTGAAAACCTCTGCACTGGGATCATTATATAATGTCAAGCATGGAGTACTTAATGTGGAGTAAGGTAAAAGCAAAGAATAACGAGCCCTTCAGGTACTTCCAGCACTCCGAATCCTTTGGATGGAGCCCCAACCAATTCACACCACACAGAATTGTCTGCTATACAGGTCAGAGAATATGGCAAGGCCCCGGCGACATTTACCCCAACCAGAGCAAAACAAAACAAAAAAAGTACCAGGGCAACACTATCCACAAATCCCATGAGTTCTGCTTGCCCCTGAAAGCACCAGGGGGCAACAGTAAGGAGTCGATGTGGCTGTAAATCCCTCCCGCACCAACCTTCCACACAAGCAGCTTGCTGGAGCGCCCAACAAGGGCGAGTTCTGTTGATGCTGAGACTGTCCGGTTTCCCAGGCATGAGAATATCGCTGCACAAGACTGACTGGGGGCTCCCCGGGGTCCTCCCCGCCAGGAGGAGGTCTGAGTGGAGGCTGTGTCAGGACTCAGCCTCAGTGGGTACCGTGCTCCGAGCACCCCCCAGACCTGACAAGTCTCCTCTAGCACCTCTGCTTCCCTCTGGTGTCCCCTTCGGAGGAGCTGGCTCTGTTTCTTCACATGCGAGGGGCCTCAACAAGGATGGAGGCTGGACGCTGTGGGGTTGCTGGCGGGGCCTGACGTCCAGCATCTCTCCGACTTCCCTTCACCCCCACATCCACCACCATTCCCACCCTCCCTCCATATCAAAAATGACCATTGAAAAAGGAACATGAAACAGGCCTTGGATGTCCTCAGAAAGCCCAAGTTACAGACTGAGCTGTGTCCTCCCCCTAGATTCTTATGTTGAACCCTTAGCCCTCCAGTTGCTCAGATCGGAGTGTCTTTGGAGTGAGGGCAAGGGTGATCAAGTCAAAGAAGGCTGTTCGGGTGAGCCCTGAAGCAGTCCGACTGGTGTCCCTATAAGACACACAGACACCAGGAAGAGGCACGTGGAGGAAAGGCCATGTGAGAATAGGAGGTGGCCGCCTACAAGCCGAGGACAGAGGCCTTGGGGGGAACCAAACCTGCCAATAACTAGATCTTAGACTTCCAGCCTCCGGAACTTCAAGAAAACAAATTTCTCTTAGTGAAGCCACTCAGTCCGTGCTATTTTGTTGCGGCAGCCTGAAGCAGACGAAGGCAGTCCAGAAGGAAAAACTCTGTCCTAAGCTTAGGATTTTAAACCAATGAAAACTGGAAGAAAAGAGCACAGATTCTTTTTTTGACTTCATGAGAAGATGACAGTTTGGGATAAAATTTTAAGTTAAAACAACAGGTCTGTTCCAAGAAAAATCACACACTGTCCAATTTTTAATATTCTAATTGGAGCAAAGGTCAAGGATCTTTTAAAAGCAATCAATAGCTCCTTTTGTTAACATAATACACCAAAGGTCTCAAGACAGTCTTGAGGTACGGACTATAAAAAGCCCTTCAACATGCACTCTGAAAGACACATCTTTAGAAAGCCCAGTCAAACTCCCTCAACCCTGCTAAGAGGCTTAGATGCCTCTGTGAAACATACTGCTCCCATACTGGGAAAAGGAAGCAGAGAGAGAGAGACGGAAAAGCAAGCAATAAAGAACATGCCCATTCAGGCTGGCAGAAAGCAGGTAGCTGATGGGCACCATGTTCTTTAAAATGGAAGCCAAAGAACGTTCTAGAAAATGCAGCTCAAAGCCAGCCTGGGCCTGCCTGAAGTCTGGGGGATCCCAGGGAGGTTCCCAGCACTGTTCAAAAGAAATTTCTCAACTATTCTATAAATATGTACTGTCCACCAAGGTAGCCATGAGCCACATTAAGCACTTGAAATCTGGCTAGTATGACAGAGAAACTGAATTTTAAGTTTTGTATTTGACTTCAATTAATGTAAGCCTAAACAGCCCCAGGTGGCCATAGCTGCCATATTGGACAAGCAGGCAACGTATCTGGAGAAGTTCCCCTGCTGCTCTCAAGGGACCCAGAGACCCCACAAACAGGGAACTATGGGCAGTGCTTACACTGATTTGGAAGGACATAAAACTTTTTCACTTCTAGTCAGTGTTTAAAAAAAAAAAAGCATATGTGGCTATAATTCTCATAATTGGGTCACAGTTTGAAGGGGGTTCCTTAACATCTCTAAGTCTGAGAAGCCTTTGAGCTATTTCTGAAGCAAAGGGATGCATGTTCTATTTTCCTCCCTGGACCCCAACCAAGGTCAGGAACAAGTTTAATATAGAACCTAAGTAGCTCAAGAAATGGATTTTTTTGCACATTTCTAAAGGCAAAACAAATACAAGTCATTATTTCTCTTGAAAAATACACTGGGGCGACACAAGAGGTATGAAGGGCAGAGGCTGGGACGAGGGCTCTGCACACAGGACAGGGCTACTGGTTCCTGAGACAGTGGTCATTGCAAGGCCCCTCCCCTCAATCCAGGCACAGAACCCCAGCCCAGCAAAAACACCCACCCACTGGCTAACCATCCATGCTCACCTAAAGGACAAGGTGCACACTTTCAAGTTCCTTGGATGCCCCTTTTCAGAGGTGAGATGGCATAAAGCTTTCACTAAAGTAACACTTGGTGTGATGACATATGACTAAGTCTCCCCTGTGTGTGTGGGGGGGGTTCCTGTGTTTTGGGGGTCTTTGGCATGCCCTTCAAAAGGGCACTAGCCAATGCTGATCTCAAAATGCACACACACATGTACTCTCTCCTAACTCCAATAACCACCAGCAAGTGCCTTTGCTCTTTCCCTTTTTTTTTTTTGCAGCGCCCAGGGAGTGGCCGTGATGTTGCTGCCTCTCAGAGTGGGCCGTACTGGGTGGCCATAAGGGCACACACTACTACCTACCCAAGAGGACAGGATGGAGGACAACCGAGAGCCACCGACCAGGAGCAAGGCTAACTGACCCAGCAGTGTGTAGCCATATGGACAGCCCCTGTACAGGGCAATGTGTGCTCCAGTGTTATTTACTGAAATAAAACAAACAAACAAATCCCTAGCAGCTCTGATCATTCCATAAAAAGAAATCAACTAGTGAATACCCAATCCAGAATATGAAAGGGAAAATGATTAAGAATCACTGAATTTGACCTACTGCAGCCAGGTTTTGAATAATTTCTAAAAGGTCAACATCTTGGTGTGGATGTTGGTGTCTCCTGGAGAACACAGAGAGGAAACAGATTATATAGGAGGTCGGAGACTACAGACCGACTGCCCAAGGGATGACTATGGTGATGTCCCATCCTCTTTGGAGAGACCCTTCCAGAACAGGAGCACAGGACAGCAGTGAAACTGTGCTTTGCACGTGTCCACCTTCCAACAGACCAGATCGTTAGCATATTTTGCAGAGAGCAAACAGAAAAGTTTAATTGCCCTTAATTACCCAGTTCAAGAAGGCTCCTAGATAATGGCTCTCAGATTTCTTGCCTGGTATCAATGTAATTTCCCTGACTCTGGCTTCATTATATTTCCAACTTAGAAGCAACAGCCTCTCGAAGATGCCTTTCCCTAACAGACGCTGAAGTTCGAAAGCAGGCTGGGCCGTCACTGCAAAGGTTTCTTGTCTCAAGAGTCAGATCCTCGGCTTCCACACTGGTCTGGGGGGTTTGGGGGGGGGGGGGGTTGGGGGGAGGGGGGAGGGGAGGACACACTAGCATATACTTAGAGGAAGGACTAAGACAAGGAATATGTAATCAGAAGCCATCACAATTACAAATGTAAATGAACAGGCAATTGGCGCTGACCTTTGTAGATTGTTAGA
This sequence comes from Lontra canadensis, assembly GCF_010015895.1. Lineage (NCBI taxonomy): Eukaryota > Metazoa > Chordata > Mammalia > Carnivora > Mustelidae > Lontra > Lontra canadensis. Next base: position 14,663,835 of record NW_022631002.1, read on the forward strand.
GGACTAATTAAGGCAAATCAGGAACTCTGTTCCAACAGAAAAACAAGACAGTGTACACCCTAAGAACTACTCCTGTCCTCTCCATGTAGATGCAAAATGCGAGAGAATCAGACAGTAATCAAACTATGGACGCTTTTCAGTGACAAATACCAAACCATCTCCATGAACAAAAGACAACCACGACTCACTCCTTGGTGTACTGTTAGCAACTGCACGGGTGTCTCTATCTACAAGCACCAGGAAAATGTGAGCTCTTGCCATGTGCCCGATGCTCTATCAGACTCCACGCAAGCAGATTCCACCCAGGAAGCAGCCACAGACCTCAATTATAAACTTTTGGTTATTTTAAAGCTTTAAAAGCTTTAAGAAAAATACTTTTCAAAAACAGAATCGAAGTAATCAAACCAACAGAACCCAATCACGTTATTCCATAAACTCCATTTTCCCCTTTAATGATAGCATACTCTCTTTCGTGCTGATCTGCAGTGATCTCTCTTCATCTGTGCGTTGTAAAGCATCTTTCCCAAAAGCACACTGAAGTTTACAATCCTATTGTCCATATAGTCCTTATCAGGGAATGTATTTAAGACAGATAAAGTCACATTTCCTGCACTCCTCCACGAGTGCTTTAAATTTCACTCACTCCAATGTGTTTGATGTGCTTTTACATGCAATGTCTTTAGTTAGAAATATGCTGTCCCTATGCCTTCCCTAAGTCCCATGAATAAGACGAGGTAAAAAGGAAGAAACAAAGAACGTTGCTATTTGGTTTACAAAAACAATGCGTCAGAATTTTGGACGTGGCTACAGCAAATGTCAGTGCTATGCGAAAAATTACACTGAAATTGCATATAATTTAGCTACTTATGAAAAAAAAAAGATGTACTTCATACTTTGTATGAAGGGCAGCCTTATGCCAATTCTGAAAAATAAAAACAGAACAAAGTGAGAAAGCTGAAGAGAGAATGTTTTCTTATTCTCTCAAGCTGCAGGAGTTCAGCAAAACTCCCTGAAAGTTGGTTTGAAAAAATAATCCATCAAGCAAACCCAGTGAGTGTTTCAGTACGGGTCGTCACCAAATCCACATCATCACTCGGCCGGCCCCTGCCTCCCGACCCCAGGAATTCACTACCTCGAGCGTGTCAGTAAAGGGGGATGCCAGCTTCCGCTCCAAGCAAAATATGCTCTTAGACTCCAAACAGTTTTGTCCTTTGTAAACTGAGTCATCATCTGATTGCCTCGAATGCCTGGGCCGGCGTATGGACCGGGGAATCCACATGAAGAGATGAGAGGAGACGTCAGCAGTGTCCCCCAACTCACACAAAGTCTTGAATGCAGTCGGGACGCGATCAAGAACCGTTCGATTTTATCTGTGCAAAGTTTGGAGATCTAGGACTATGTGAAAAAAAAAGTAGTGAAGGCAAGGGTAAGATAGAAAAAAAAAAAACGAGGAGGAAGAGAAGGCAGGCAGACAGGAGGAGTACAAAGGGCCTCTTGTCTCCTCCAAGCTCAGGGCACTGATAGAGTGAAATTAACTACAGTTTCGCCTGGGAGCCAGAAATGCCTTTTTAATAAGCAAAGAGGGAAGCTGATCCTACACATGACCCACCTACGAGAGCTTTCCATCTATCAGGAGCTTCTGGTCAACTAAGGGGAAGTAAACAGCCAGTGCCAGCAACTGAGAGACATAACCCAGCGTGTCAGCATATAGCAATGGGCTTTCTCTACCTCTACCCGGTTGTAAGCATGAAATGAAAAGACCAAATCCCAACAAAGTCCAGAGATCACTTGGTCTTGCAGAACATACACTCAAGTCAATAACCAAACCAGGCCAGGGGAGACTGGGAGGTGGGGGGAGATCTCACCTGTTTAAGTTAGTCCCCTTTCTCTAAGTTGTGTATTTCCAAGTCATTTCTTAAAAGGGAAGGCCCACTGTGTGTGTGTGTCTGTCTGTCTGCTTGTCTAGTATAGGGGTAAGGGCAGCAAGCGTAAGCACAAAACTGTCACACTGGGTTAGAGATGATACGATACAGGACATGGCTTGCCCACTGACGTAAGGGTAAAGCTTGACCCCAGGCAGGACCACATGGGGGACAGTAGCCTAATTACTAGCACACCTCCAAACAACAGAGACTTGGCCCTTTGGTGCAGGGCAGGACCTAGATGGTTTACGTCTGGCCAGGAGGCCTCTCCGGAGGGGCGTTACATGATGGATGACAGAGTTGAACCCTGACCAGGACGACAAAGTGGTGGAGGGCAGTAGAGACCTTCAGTGTTTCCTCCTCTGTACTTCCAAATTCACCTGGGTTGGCAGACTACGTGGTAAGCTGGACTGACCAGAAAACATACTGACTTAAGGGAACAGGTAAAATTTGAAAGGCTATGTTCGTCCACCACAGGGAAGAAACTCTTCGAGAGTTCTCTCCACCAGCTGCAAAAAGGGAAGTCTGGCTACCTGCAGAAGGGGACAGGAGACTGAGCTCAGAGAAGAAAAGAAAGGGATTTCTCCTATAAAACTTTCTGGTGCATGGACAGCAGAGGAGAAAAGGAGGGAAGAAAGACCACCTCCTTTAAGGAGATGTTGACAGGAGGCCTGTATAGAAAACCCAAGAAAGGGGCGCCTGGGTGGCTCAGTGGGTTAAAGCCTCTGCCTTCGGCTCAGGTCATGATCCCAGGGTCTTGGGATCGAGCCCCATATCGGGCTCTCTGCTCGGCAGGGAGCCTGCTTCCTCCTCTCTCTCTGCCTGCCTCTCTGCCTACTTGTGATCTCTGTCAAATAAATAAATAAAATCTTTAAAAAAAAAAAAAAAAAAAGAAAACCCAAGAAAGCACACCAGTTACATGGAGCTCACAGTCAGAACAAGCAGAGTTCCAAAAAGGTGCTCACAGATTCCCTGAGGCTTCCTCACGCTACATGAATGACGTTTCCGGCTGAAGATTGATGTCCTGACCCTTATGTGAGAGAAGAGAAAATTGGGAATATATGATCAAGTCTCTGTTGATAAATTCGAAGCTGATGACCGAAGCTGGGTCTTCGTTCTGAGAGGTCTACAATGTCCCTTTTTTGACCTTTCTTTTTAAAAGATTTTAATTATTCATTTGAGAGAGAGAGAGAGAGAGAGCACATGCAGGGGGAGATGCAGAGGGAGAGGGAGAAGCAGGCTCTCCACTGAGCCAGGAGCCCAATGCGGACTCGATCCCAGAACCCTGAGATCATGACCCGAGTCAAAGGCAGACGCTTAACCATCTGAGCCACCCAGGTGCCCCCACAATGTCCCTTTTCTTAAAAAACATTCTTTCAAGAAGTTAAAAGCCAATCCCTGGGGGGAGGGAGGATATATTTAAGATGAGTTGTCATAAAGGGGTTTCTGAAAAGGCACCCAGTTACTTTTAATGTCAGTGTGAATATTACCTAATAATTTGTCCTTTTGTCATGAGTGAGGAGTAGGGACGTAGCCGGGGCGTGAGTGGGAGGAGGGCGCAGGGCAGGGAGGGAGGAGGGTGGAGAGCAAAAACATGACTTCAGGCCAAAGACAATACAAAAGGATTTTGAAATACAGAAAGGAAGTCTATCATCTAGACTAAAGTTGCTCATACACTTCAGGGGGAAAAATAACTCCTAATACGCATTAAATGAGAGAAACCCAGAAGGCAATGGTGTAAGAAAGCAATTCCAGAGCGGACTGCATAAATAGAAGTATTACATTATAAAACAGGGAACTGTTTGTTCCAGTCCATAGACCCCGGGTGAAATGGCAGCTGTACACTATTTAGTTTGGGGCACCTCATTAATAAAAAGGGAATTCTGAGTAGAGTGAAAGAAAGAATTGAAAGGCGAAAGGGACCAGATTTAATGGAAGATTAAAACAATGACGTGTGCAGAGCTGGCCCCCCCAACCCAAAAACAGAAAGAAAAAGAAAAAAAAAATTAAACAACAAGAACAACAAAAACAAACCCTGAAATAAATAGGTCTACACTTATGGATGGAGGAAGGAGAATCCTGTAAAGTGACTTCACAGCAAAATAATAGGAATGATAGGATCACAGAGAGGCCAAAATGTGGAAGACAGGGATCCCCACAGCCAGATGGCAGGAGGGGACAGATGGGTCTTGTGGGCGCTGGCCTCGTCCCTCGCTCCTGAGTGCACACACCAAGCAGAGCAGAAGCCCCGGAGATTACGGCGTGTGAACTTTGCAGAAGAGGCATTTGAAAAACATACAGGAAAGGACAGTTTTGCAGTGACTCAGAGGTGACCAAAATTATCCTGGTACCCAAGAAATGATCCTGGTTCCCAAAGAAGTGATTCACCCAGCCTGCCAGGAGGACTGGCCTTTCCACAGTGATAATGAAACCTCAGCTACTCCGGCAGAGAGGACACATTCTCCCACTTCAGGATATCTGGTCATTCCATTTATGTGGGAAAAAAAGAGCAAAGGAACAGCTGGGGGATAGGGGCAGGGCACGGGGCACTCTGAGGGGTCTGCGAGCGCTCAGGAGGGACACCTCCAGGAGAGAACGAAACTGAGAGAGCAACTGATCTGGCGGGGCTTTCGGAGATTAGAAAATGTCTACTTTGGCAGAGGGCTAGCCATGAATTAATCATAGGTACCTAGAAAACCAGGGAAAATAAAAAGTTGTACAAGAAGGTAAATGAAATTATAAAACTCTACATGGCTCAGCTGTGATTAATATTTATAGAGTCAGAATAACGAAAACACTGAATATTAATATAACCCCAAATTATTATTTAATCATCATGGAAGATGGAGGGAGGGACAACTGGGTATGCAGGGGGCTGGGGAGGGTGGTGTAGGGGGTAGAGAGATGGCGTGTGTGTGTGTGTGTGTGTGTGTGTGTAGTTTGAGGTTTCTGCGTGTCAGTCTATGGGTGTGTGTGAGGAGGAGTGTGTGGTTTGCAGGATGGTGTACTAGTGAAATTGTCATCTTTCAGAGTAGGAAGCCAATAGAGAACATCTGAAATAGAAAAAACATCAAGAAACAGTAGTAGAAGCACATTGAGAAATATGGTAATAATAAGAGTAACCAAAGAAACAACTGAAACTTGAAAGATACTGCTCTGGGCAATGGGATGGGGGAGAGGAATTGTCATGCCATTTTTTCATTAGGTTTCTATAACTTGTTGCCCTTGAAAACTACAAAAATGTGAAATTTGGTAAAAGTAAGATTAAGAACCCCACTGGGCCACTACAGCTTCCAGTGGCAAAAAGTGCTGCGGGTGATGGCCAGATCAAGGATGGCCCTGAGTCTCCAGTGTGGCCAGCTGGTGTGACGGCGTGCCACCAAGACAGGGGACGGTTGTGAGCTCAGAGTCTACGACGTGGCACCAGCAAGAAATCCAGGGAGCTGTTTGATGTGCATGTGGGAATACCAGGAGAGCAAAGCTTTCAAAGGCCGGGGGCCAAGGGCCAGGGCCTAATGCCTGGCAGATGTCAGCATGGGAGTGAGGGGGAGGGCAGACTGCGGGACCATGAGCCAGGGACAGGCATGGAAGGATGCTCATGAAAAGCAGGAGGACACGAGAGAAACACACGCTGGGCGCCCAGGATGAGACTGTGCAATACTTTCAGAAACTTCCAGAGACCACAGGAGGAAAAGGCAGCCTGGCAGGTAGCTACTGGATTGGGTAAATCCAAGGTCAATGGTGACCTCTCAAGGGTAGGTTGATGATGCGAGAGACCAGCTACGGTAAGCTGAGGCATGGACTGGACCGAGGTGCCTGAGATAGGAGCACAGGACAGGAATGGGGGCAGAAAGCAGCAAGGTCCCCCGGAAGGTCCCAACTCTTTGAGGAGAAGCAGGCAGCGTGGGGCCCCACTCGCAGAACCACCCTCAGACCCAGTGAAAACGTTTACAGCAAGCGCTGTTTGGATCCTCTCTGAAGTTCATTCTTCCACACCGCACTTGAGGCCACAAACCGCCTGCTCTTACCACGGAGCAAGACATCATTTTGCCTTTGCTTTATGCCCCTCTGAAGCAACAAACTGAATGTGGAGTCTAGAACCAGAGGAATCTGGGGACAGGAGACAAAACATCTCCAGGTGTCCGGCTCCCCGGGCAGTGGCCCGTGACACCTGAAGAAAAGCGGTGCTGAGTTCCTTTAGCTTAACACCAACAACAAAAAAGACAAGAATGCTCGCCACTTTCCCTGCAGAACACGAGGGTCCCCCGGGAGGTCGGTGACAGACGCGCGAGCCGGCAGCAGCCAGCCACAGCCCCCGGAGAGGTCCTCCCGGCCCGCGAGACCACTCACCTGGCTCGGTGGAGGGGCACCTGCGGATGGTGAAGATCTGCCCCAGGTCCTCGTCCTCCTCCGGGAGGCCCTTCTGCAGCCGCTGCAGCTTCCGCAGGCTCTCGCTGCGCTGGTGCTTCATGGAGCGCACGTGCTGGATGAGGTTGAGCTTGGCCTTGGTGGAATAGCTGCACAGGACGCAGTGGTAGTAGCAGCTCTCGCCCTCCACTCCGCTCTCGTGCTGCTGCAGGTGCTGTGAGGGCAGAGGACAGGGACACGCTGTGGGTAAGCTACTTGGAGCGCGCCACTGCCACGCGCCCACTCCGGACCGGCCGCAGCCCCGTGCGGAGACCCCTCGGAGGGGTGGTTCTTTCTCCTCCAATGGACCTTCCTCCAGCAGCTCTTTGAGGACCAGCAGCCGGCGGACTCTCATTCCCATCTCCCCTGAACGTCCCCTCCCCTGTGACTTTTCACAGAGCTGCCGCTGTCGGATCAGACCCTCCCCATGTCAGCCGGGTCTTCCTGGCACGATAATCAAAGGATCCCCCTCTCACACTCCAGAGCGTCCTGCTTTATTTAGATCGGGGCTGGCAAACAACGGCCCGCAGGCCAAATTCAACCTGCTGCCTTTCTGTAAATAAAGTTCCAAAAGAACACGGCCCCAGCCATGGAGCTGCGTTGTCTTGATGGCTGCTTTCAAAGCACCAGAGTCTGGGGTCACTGCAACAGAGGAAACATGGCCCACAAAGCTTCAACGGTTACTATCGGGCCCTTCCCTGAAAAAGTTAGCCACACCCTGCTTTAGGTGGACGCCAAAGGGTCACCCTCCCTGTACCGAATCCGAGGTCACTAACACAAAGCCAAAGCTGCTGTCTGGCTTTTTCACAGGAATGACAGGTCAAGTTTTTATATTTAGAACCACAGTCTATTAAGAGAACCTAAAATTAGATTTTCCTTTGGATTAAAAAAATGACAAAAAAATAAACTTCTCCAGACTGGTTCCCTGTCAACATCTGAAGGTCATTTGGCTTAGTGCATCAGATGGTCAAAATTACACTCTTCATTGTGTTTGTGTAGACACAGTACTGATTCCAGAACCAGAAGGCCCTACAGCTGGCAGAGAATAGGGCAGACACAGGATTAAAATGAGGGGAGCAAGAACAGGAGAGGTCACGGAAAGAGCGGACCCCAGACTTCCGTGTGTAGGAGAAGACTCAGAGATTATCCAAGGACAAAATTCCCAAACGTCTTGTGCCTCTCTGAGAATATGATGAAAGCCATGGGCCCGTTACACTAACTGCTAGGGAAGTGACACGCTCCTGGTACAGAAAGGCTATATCCCTTCCTTACAAATGACCCATTTTAGGAGAAGAGGGTACTTTTCTATTGGCTGCATATAAAGCAGGGGAAACAATTCCAAAAAACTTGAGTCAATGATCCAAAGTAACCCAGCTTGTTAGTGGGAGAGAGAGAGAACAAGAACCAGGGTCTCCTATCCCCCAGGATCCTTGTGAAGGAAGAAACTCACATCATGTACCTTCTGTGCTTATGGATTACCCTCTTTCTCTGTACCCACATCCCCGGACCCCAGAGCCGGGCCCCAGGAGCTACACAGAAGACACAACAGGTGCCTTGGAAATAATTTGTGTTATTCTTCTCCTTTCTGACCTGCACTGTCTCATTCAGGGCCCATGCTTTGAAAACTGTTGTTCACCCTGCTTGGAAAGCCTTCTTGTCCAGATTATAATTTGAGACCCGGAGAAGGCAGAGCAGTTAGAATGCCCTACACTCCACCCAGTATTAAAAATACCGAGTGGCCCTACCAGCACTTCCTATCAAATGACACAGCTCTGAGGCTCAGGTGCTCACAGGTACACATTTTGTTCACTGGAAAAGTATGAAAATTCTAGAAGCACGTTTGAGCCTTACTGGAGGAGGAGAAATGAATGCATCAATGGAGTGTTGCAGAAAAATCACTGTGGGGGAGCCAGAGGGTGAGGCCCAGGTTCTCAATCATGTAGACTGGCTAAACCAGTCCATAATAACCCGTGCTTTGAGGCCAAGGTATAGGTAAAAATGTGAAGGGCTTCACAGGCACCAACATGAGAACAATCCTTTCTTTCACCCAAAATGGGTGATGTGACACACTCAGGAGCAGAACTTTGCAACAATGTGATACCCCAACCAGAAACAGCCCTCCTACAGCAACCTCACAACTGGAAGGGATCTGAAGAACCAGTGAGCTCAGTGTTAACTGGTAAGGCAACTACAATGACTGGTGATAAAAAGCTACCTTTCCTGAAATAAATGTGAGTTGATTTTTTAAAAAAATGGTTTATCCTCAGTTTGCCTGGTCTGAGACAAGGGTCCTCGCAGAGGATTTCAAGGGGATGGAATACACCAAAGCCCTGTTTTCCAAAGGCTCCAACCCTGGGGAGGAGGACGGTGTAGTGGGCTAGATTTGAAGGAGAAGGATGAGCTCCCCCACGTTCATTCTCCCTGACTTCTCCACAAGGTTCTCCCCTAAAAAGCCAAAAAGTCGACTAAGATATTCCTGGGAGCAAGGGTTTGGCTTGGGATTAAGAAGCAGGAAACTTTACAAGAGCCCATACAAGGAAATGTATACCATTGTGTTGGGTCACTGAGACCAAAAGAATTACATTTATTAGAGTTTCAACAACAACTGATGAAATAAAAGATAAGAGAGAAAACAGCCATGGAATCCAAAGCAATAAGTATTATCAAGGGATTTCAGTAATACTATCAACTATGAAATCAGAACAGGAATCACTAAAGCCTTACCCCCAAATTCCCATTACCTTCCTGTGAGACAGGATTTCCTTGCAATAAGGCACTGAATCTTAAACATAAAATTTTAATAGGGATATGAAGGTTCCTTTCCAAATGGCTGGAATTTCCAATCTCTGAGCCAGAAGAGAGGATAACATGGCCAAGAAGAGTTGGATGGGAGATGAAATGTCAAATGTCTTTTGTCCTCAAATCCATGGGCTCTTAGGTAAGAGAACTATATAAATCCTGAATTGACATGAACATCATACTGGGGACTCCTGATTTAAAAATAGGATGAAAACGTTCCAAAACCACCCTACACCTGAACTCATAGTTGTCAGTGGCAATCTCTCGAGCCATGAAGAGTTCTTCTGTCCGCCATCTGAGAGCCACTCTGGAAGGGAAGTGGACACATGCTACAAACGGTATAGGGAAAGGAGGTGGACAGAGCCAAGGCCTCCCCCCAGATCAGATCCTGGTCTAGGGAATATTTAGTGTCTTCTCTTAGAGGTTTGCACCAAAGCTCAATTCAAAATTACAAGCTGGCTTTTGAACTCTAGGCTCATTCTCTACCACACTTGAAAGAAAGAAAAGAAAAGAAAAGAAAAGAAAAGAAAAGAAAAGAAAAGAAAAGAAAAGAAAAGAAAGGAAGAAAGAAAGAGGAAAAAATCCAGAATAAACTATTTCTGGGTTGTGTCAGGAAACACCTGCTCATAGAGATTACACTCCAACCCAAACTTGGGCTCACAACCTGAGTCTACCCACATGTCAAAGATCCTGTTCTTAACCAAATTTTACAAGTTCTCACTCAGTCCTTCTCAAGCTGTCCAACCTGGAGTAAACAGGGACCCAAAGCTAGCAGTTAGGGTCCTGCCCTCTGTGACCTTCTCCACACCATTTGGTCATTTCCCGGGTCTTGAGAGGGTCAATGCCCCAACCTGCTGGACAGACGCCCTCTCCCTCCCAAGTGGCACTGGCTCTTATCCCCAGGATTTCACCCCTGGAACCTGCCTCATCAGAAGCAGCAGGAGGGGTGAGGCTGGAGAGACCAGTGAGGGCCCCACCAGGACAGGTCAGTCAGCCTAGGACATGCTTTCCCTGCAGGAGAGAGGAGAGGTTTTCATTTGGAGAAGGAGAGAGTATAATTTGTTCCTGACCCAGCTAATTAGAATACCCTCAATTGGGATCCCCATGTATTTAATTAAATTCACTGTAATATATGAAGAATCCACCAAGGCACAAGTCCCAGGGGAACACTCAATAAAGGAGCTGCCTCCTTTCAGAGTTCTTGCTCTGCTCGCCAGGCAGGAAATTTTTCTCCCACACAAATCTTCAACTCTCCAACCCTCTCCGCGTCTACCATGGAGCCCCCCCCATCCTTGGGGAGGAGGACCCAGTTACTTTACTTTTTTCACTTCTCTTTACTCTGCATTCAAGATTCTTAGCTGCTTACCTCGATCAGGCTGGGTGTACAGTTTAAAAACGGAAGCAAAGCAACAACTTCAACTGTGCCCTAGTGTGCTGTCAGGCATGCACGGCTCACACGGACCCCAAGAAAATCGGCTGCTATGCCCACTGGGCAAGGTTTGGTTCTGATCCCTTTCTAAGTGTCTGCAACATGTCACACGCAGTCATAACACACACACACAGAACATGCCCTACCCCAGGGCCTTAACCTGCAGATGATTAAGACTGTGACACTGGTGGCTTGGAGGACATGCCATGGGGATATGAGGAGGGCATCCCTTTGGCTTCAAAATCCTTGTTCAGACTATGCCAGCTAGACCCGTGAAAATCACTGGCTTGCTCAAGAAAAACTGCCATCTATCCACAAACTAATAATGACGAAGAAGCATGACCAACTTAATAAATCAAGAAAGAAAAATCGACTTAGCTAAAGAATAGTGGCAATTGAGGTCTACCCCAACACACTGGGGCCAGTGACCTATGACCCTTGAACCTGCCCAAGGGTTCCCCTGATTTTCCTCAATATCACAGGCTGGTTTAAAAACTACTTGCAAAACACTGGGGGATATGAAGGCAAACGTGTGGTCCTTTCCAAAGAAAGAAGACTTCCACACTTGGCAAAATGATTTACTTTCTGAAGGCGCAAAGTACACTGACCTCTAAGGAGGAAGTAAGTATCCAGTTTGACTCATTCATAGAAGGAGAAGAGCCCAACCATCTCCAACTTCTCCAAATTACCACCGGGCAGCAGATCACAGACTGTCCACATCGTGAGCAATTCGGAACTTGACTTACACACACTGGTGCCCAGTACTTTATACCGAAAACAAGGGAGTGTGGGCTCACTGGTACTACTCAGGGACCTTGTCCCAAACCTCTTTCTGATCTTGCTGGAGTTTTTTTTTTTAAAGATTTTATTTATTTGACAGACAGAGATCACAAGTAGGCAGAGAAGCAGGCAGAGAGAGAGAGGAGGAAGCAGGCTCCCTGGTGAGCAGAGAGCCTGATGTGGGGCTCGATCCCCGGACCCTGGGATCATGACCTGAGCCAAAGGCAGAGGCTTTAACCCACTGAGCCACCCAGGCACCCCTTGCTGGAGTATTTTTAAAATGCTCGTTCCATCTCGGTTTAGCTGGAAGGTGACACTGCTGTACTCGGACATGGAAACGTCTAATGCCGCCCGTCTTCACTTCTGGGTCTAGCATGCTGGGGTTGGGGTTGGCGGGGGGAAGACGATCTCAGAAAGGGAAAGCCCTCACTGTTTTAAGAAGCACCTCTGATAATGAGCCTGGCACATAAATCCAAGCGCAAAAAGCAAATTAATAATTAAAAAAGAAAGGAGAGCAGAGAAGCCAGCCTGCGTTACTTTGTGGGATTCGACCCCATTAATATGTTGCGCTCGTTCACCCCGGCCAACAACTGGAAGTCAAAGGGAGGAAAAGAGGGCGCTTGTTAGAAAATAATTCATCGTGAAAATCAAAAAAATGTGTTCCTGTTACTTGTTTCCCAGGAAAACTAACCAACTTCTGTCAGAGAACATTGATTTCTGTAAATCTGGCGGGGCCCCACTCCTTCCTCCTCCCCAGTGATAGAAACTTCTAACATCTGGTTCTTCATGCATGGAATGCAAAATATTGATTAGGTTTCGTCAAAGCCTTCCCTTTAAAGTAGAAATGGACAAAGTACATCCACACACACACACATACACACTCACAAATGAAAACACACCGGACGCATAATGAAGCTTCCTCAGGGGAGGAACACCTGTTACTACAAACACACCCTCACCCACCCTCACACACTTTCCCACGCGCACAACACAGCTTGACTCCCTGGGCAAGGGAAGCTCTGCGATGCGTGGGGCGAAGCGGCTCTCAGGCACCCCACAGAGCAAAGGGGCTGCCCTAGGGGTACCAGCTGCCTCCTGTTGAGCAGAGAATCCCCACAGCGGGCATGCAGAACGAGCCCCAAGGCACCTGCTGGCAGGCACGTGAAGTGCACCCAGGCAAGGAAGGGCAGGTGGAAGGGGTCCCCCGACCCATAAAACGGAGGTCCCGGATGGAGCCGGCCACTGTTAAATCAGGCCTCTGGAGGGGAAACTACGAACCGCAACCTGCCGGGGCTCCATCTTCTGCCCTCTGGGCAAGGACTCTGACAATCACTAGCACCTGCCGTGAGAAGTAACAAGAATATGACGGTCCCGAGTTAGTTAACGAATTCCCCACATCGTAAGATGAAATAAGGAAGGTCTAAGGGGGTGCTGTGCCCGTTCACGACACTCACCGCTGAGAAGACACCCACAGCGACTTGTGACCTTCTCCCTGTAGCCCACCCCGGAAGGTGGGTAGCCTTTGGCTCCCGCCCTTGGAGAAACCCACAACTCAGAGAGGTCATGTGACTCCCCTCAAGGTCTCACAGAGTATGGAAGAAACAGGACCGGAAGGTAGGGCTTGATGCCAAGTCCACAGCCGTCTCGCTACGCGGCGCTGACCGCAGGGGCATTCTGGAACATGAGATCCCCCATGCCTGGGTATTGACCTTGACTGCTTAAAAAAATAAATCGCTGCAGGTGCGAAGTGACTGGGAATGGGGGCGGTTAATTTTTTAATCACTGGTTGTGTTACAGTTTCAAACTTAACGTCACATTCTTAGGAAAGCTTCCAGAAGGTCAACCTAAATATATATGTATTTTCTGTTTAATGTTGGCTTTTCACCCACTCATGCCCTCATCCTTGGCACATGCTAATTTAGTCCTATTTCACTGTCGGAGCCCTGCAGACACCATAAGATACAAGCCCCAACCATGATTTATAAGAGAAAGTGAAAGGAAGTAAAAATGTTCCCTTAGATCAATCCATTTAACGTTACTCTGACCTATTTTCTGGTTTCTAGGCCAGACTCCTTTTGCCCTGGACGAGCCATGAGTGTTCATTCTCTGTATCTGAGCTCCAAGGCCGAAGGCAAAAACTTCCCATCCCTGCGTCTTCCCCCCTTCCTGAATGACATCTCCCAATTCAGAAGTCTCAGTGCCAGCATTTCCTTGAGAGACTTACAGCACATTCTCAAAGGAAACTGAAGACAAGAAACCCCAATATGGTCTCTTGCAGGATGCTGATGCCTTCACATACTAGATTTCATTCCCCTCTGTTAGGGAAACTCCAGAAAGGAGAGGAAACTTATCAGGTATGTAGGGGTTCTCCCAAAGGAAGGGGCCCATCAGAGCATGAGGTCATAAACCAAATGAGGGCTAGTTTCCCCGAGGGTCAAATGAGCATCTATACACAGAGCTCGGAAGCTGAAAGAGGTATGTGGTGGGAGAAATCACAATGTGGGTCCCACGAAGCTAACATCAAACTGACCATCCTCCAGAATCTACCAAAAACTCCTAGGATCTGAAAATTACCCCTTTACTAGGATAATACACCGGTTACAGTAACCTTCCCCATTCATTACGCTGCTCTTCTTTGCTAGCACTACTTCCCAGCTTTCAAAGATGTCAACTCCCAAACAAAAATAAAGGCTGCCATCTGCACGCTACTCTAGCGTGTCGTCCTTCAACTCCGTGCCAAAACGTTGCTAGTAGGTTTAAGGTGCACTCTGGACTGAGGCAGCCTGGGGGAAAACCTTAACTCTGCGCTACTTTGGGCTAGTTATATACACTGTGGGGTCGCAGTTTACTCCCATGCAATACTGGGACAGTAAACTTCTGCAGAGCACTTCGGGGGGATTCAATGGGATAACTCACAGGAAGTGCTTAATTCAGCTCCTGATGCATGGTTAGCCTTTACAATAAGGCTATTATTATCATTACTTTTCAAATGAGTTAAGGTTTGCGATTAGTAATAGAAATGAAGGTCTACTGAATTTACCTATTTGACAGTTCTCTCCTTAAAACCAACCCTGCCTGCCGCACACTCCGTGGGATCATGCCCCCCGCCAACCCCAAAAAGAAATCCCTAGCGGACAGTAAAGAAAACTGTGACATGGGGCGCCTGGGTGGCTCAGTGGGTTAAAGCCTCTGCCTTCAGCTCAGGTCATGATCCCAGGGTCCTGGGATCGAGCCCCGCGTCAGGCTCTCTGCTCAGCGGGGAGCCTGCTTCCACCTCTCTCTCTCTCTCTCTGCCTGCCTCTCTGCCTACTTGTGATCTCTGTCTGTCAAATAAATAAAATCTTTAAAAAAAACCCAAAAACTGTGACATACAGAAATTACAACATGGAGGGGATACTGAACACACACAGGACCAACTTCTTCCTTGTAAGAGCTGCTTCATTTTTATCTTAAGTCACTTGCCCAAAGTCACGATGCTGCTGCAGGCACAGCCAGGACCTACAGCTCAACCTCATGTCCTTGCCCCAGAACCCTATCTGTTGCCTGGGCCTCTTTGCCCATCAGGGTGCCAACAGAATGAAAATCCAGAACCATGTTCTTTATCATGTCTGCCAACATCCCCGGGGAAGGCCAGCTGAAGGAAGGAGAGCCCAGCTGGAATGGCTGACAGACACCTCAATCTGCTCCAACAGTCAACACAGCAGAGACAACATGTGCCCAGGGGGTGGTCAAAACAGGTGCATTACTTCATCTGTAAAATGGAGATGTTTGTACTTCCCCGTCTTTCTCGGGGATGATTTTCAAAATCACATGAGAAGACAAATGTGCAAATCCTTCGGAGGACGTGAAGGACTTCCAAGTATTCGGCCCAGCCATCACTGTTCTACCTCGGGCCCCGGTTCTGCGTCCGCACTCCTGATTGGCAGGTACAACGCTGCAGGCGTGGTTGTTAATGATGTGGACGGTGTTCTACCTCAGTGGTTCTCTAACTGGAGGGCACACCAGAAGCACCTGAGGGTGCGTTATGCCAGGATGGGGGTGGCATAAACCCAGGGGTTTCTGATTCACCTGGTCTGCGGGGGAGACCAAGCATTTGCATTTCTAACAATCTCCAGGGAGACGATGAGGCTGCTCATCTGGGACCACACTCCGAGAGCCGCTGTTCTGGACAGCAACGGCCACAGAACAGGGACCCTGTAAGAAGAAAAATTTCCAGAGTCTCCACGCCTTTTCCCAAAGAGTCCTTCAGATTCTAGCAAACCGCACGAGCGAGATCACGCGATTCTGGCACACAAGAAGTCGCCTCTTTAATGAAAAAGTCACACGGAAGCAGCTGCCCGCTACTGGCCTGCTCCAGATACTTCATAAAAGTAGGAATTGGCCCTATTCATCTCTCCCGAGCCTTCTGCACCTGCACTCTGAAATTTCCTGGGGCTGTGGCTGAAAGCGCGACTCTTGATGGCGAAGCATGAGGCATCACTTTTTCCTCGTGAGCTCTGCGTCCTGCTGAGCGCACCTGTCCAGATGTCATGCTGGAACGGAGCCCACGAAAGAATTGCAACCAAGTATGAGAAAAATAAAAAGGTCTTTAAAATTCCTCCCATGCTCTTGAACTTTCTAGCTGTTGCTGCTGAGAGCATGAATCTGGCGCTCAAACCAGGAGGCTTGTCTTGAGCTCCCATGATTTGCTGACAAGTACCCTCATCACCTTCATCACGAGAGAAGACAACAGGCAGCCTGCATGATGTGGAGCGGGGGGTTGCGGGGGACAGTGAGCACACACACGGCTGACTTCCGTGTAAGAGGTGCTTCATTTTTTACTTCATCTTCTCTTTAAAAGAGAAAATGGGAAGGTGACAAGGCAGGGGACACAAATTCCCTCTAAACAAATGCCTTGGATGTCGATCATCGTGGCTGCTAAGGCATTTGACGCTTTCTCCTTAAGTTCCATGGATTTTGCTGAAGGCTAAAGAAGACGGTGACCCTGGAACAAGGGGGACAAGGGACCAAGAAATGGAGAAGAGAAAAATGGTTCTGTGAAGAAGTCGAGCTGAGTCTGAGTCGAGAGGCCGGGAGATGACTGGCTGCAGAGGGGACAGCCACGTGGCCAAACGGGATAGAGTTTTGCAAACGATGACATGGCTAGTTTCTCTGCCCTGCTTTTGGGTTCCCCCCATAAATAACCCAGACAAACACCCAGTGCACAGGGTTTTGCTCGCCTTCCCCCCCTTTTTAGGTCTCATTAAAAGCCGATATTGTTCGGCCTCAAGATGGAGAGCTCAGCATGGATTTTACTGAACGTTAAATCAACCAGCAAGCGTAGCCAGCAAACTCTGTGGCACTTTAACTTTAAATAATGCAATAATTATTGAATTTCCTTTTTATAACTGAAGTGCTGGAATGTAAACAATGGGGCTGTAATTGCAGGAAGGGGGGATCAATAGAGGCAATCGTTTTCAGCCATGTTAATTGTAAATACAATTGCTCCAAGATGTCAGCCTTGTTCTTCTTGCTCCCAGAATCATCCTAACGGATGACAGAGTCCAACTTTCCCATTACAGCTGTTCGTTCCTTTAAGAGGTTCTCAATCAGGTCTGATCAATCTGTCAAGATAATGCATGGAGTAAGTAAGACTCTTCCAAACACAGGCTCCCAATCAATAGCCTGGACCAGCTTAATGAGGTGGGGCTAAGGCCCAGAGGGAGGTAACAGCCCCCAGCTTGTGCCTAGGTTTGGCAGGCCGGCTTCCTCGAATGGCCCTGATACACAGATCGGCCCTTAACGAGCACATTAGTTATGCATGCTTCAGCAAGCAGCAAGGCATCTGTCCCTTGGGACAGACGGACAGAAAACAAAATAGATTAACAGAAAACAATATGGTGCCAAATTAGGTCTAACTGAAGACTTTTCCCTCCTTCTTCTGCTTTCCTTAATTGTCCAGCAGAGTGGAGGATATCAATTAATCATTCCAATGGGCTGGGAGCACTCCTTGGGCTAGAGTATCTCTGGGTGTCTGCTGGCCTCCCTTAGTTGTCATTAAGTATTAGCACCCTCATCTCCTCAACACCATTTCCAGAACACAAGGTGGGGGTTCTCTCACAGAAGGGCCCCAACACCAACCAGTTGGAGAGAATGAAGACATGGCTGAATCCTGAAGTCTGACAATCATACTGGAGAGGCCAGGAACTGAAGACAGACAAGAACAAAGCCGCTATTCCTCTCAGGTGACATTTGTGTCTGAGATCAAGTCTTGGTATTCAGAATGGTTGTTCCCTCACAGAAGAAGGGGTGGGAAGTCAAGAGTCTGGAATCCCATTTCACATGGCCCAGCACCCTCTGCGAACAGCACAGGCACTGTGGGAGTTTGAGTTCTGAAAAGGATCATCTGGAGGGCTCCACAGGGTGCTGAAAAGCTGTCTTCCCTCCCTCAGAAGCCACCTTGCGGCCCCACATTTGTTCTCACTGACGAGTTGTGAAGAGTGCCCCCTGCGGAAGTCCTTGAGAAAGGCCACACTATGGGAATGTCTCACCCAGAATACAGCAGTTCCTTTTCCCAGTGGCTGGCTTTCCCAGAAGGGGTTCTCAAAAGTGTAGCCCCTGGACCAAGAGCATCAGTACTACCCTAAAAAACCCCTTCAGATCCCATCTAGACCTATAGGAGTCTGGGTGGGCCCAGAAATCTGGGTTTTAATAAGCTCTCCAGATGATTCCCACACAAGCCCATTTGAGGGTCACTCTCTTAGAGGGTGAGTTAGGCAAGGTAGCTTCAAGCAGGGATGACCTACAAAACTGCAGAGAACTAACAAGCTGGTCTTTTCTGGATCAGTAACAGTTCAGTGTCTTAAGATGTAGCTAGAAACCTACACTTTCCCTGAGGTTTGGCTCAGAGCCCACCACCCACCTGCTCCAGAATGCAATGCCTCTGGGACTAATGACACCAAAGGAATGAGGCCCTTGTGAAAAGTCCATTTTATTAGTGCAGAAAGATTGTGGAGTGGGTCTTACCACTGAACTGCAAAAGTCAACAGTCTCATAATATGAATAACGTAAAATGGGAATAAACCAGGTCTTTATAAAGATACCAGGATAAGCAGAAGAAGAGAAAATAAATACATAGCTGGAGAAATCTAAGCCCTCTTTCGTGCAAAGGCCCAGGTCACAGGCCACTCCCTCTCTGAAGCCTTCCCTAATGCCCCAATTCCACCTCTCCCTGTCTGGGCCCCCAGCCCACTGATAGCAACTTCCATGTTCTACTTATCTTACTGGGTTACAAACCACCCCTTGCTTCTCTGTTGCCTCATGAGCAGCAACTCACAGGCTGGGAGACCAAGCTGCATCTTTCTGTCACAGCCGAGCTCCTGATCTGAAAATTATTGGCTGAAAGTCGAACAAATGAGAAAAATCCTCTAATGCTTCATGGTTACTCCTGCTCTTGAGCTTGCTGACCTTTCTAATCTAGTCCAGACTCCCTCCCTCCACTTCAGCCTTTCAATCCTCCACTCCATTCCACACCTGACATAAAATTAGCCTCCTGGCACTTCCCACCTTACCCGCCCCCCCCCCCAACTTACTCTTTCAGGTCTCTGGTTTCGGTGGCTTTTCCTGACTGGAAACCCTTCCAAACCACCCCTTCCGCCTGCTGAAATCTGCCCAGCTCTACAGGTGAGATGAGGGCACCCCTACCTGGACATCTTTCCCCATCACACTCAAGCTAGAACTCTTGTCTCCACACCTCCAGGGTCCTATAGCAGGAGGGGACTGGTACCCACGTGTACCTCTAATCACTTCCGGGCACGGAGTTCACATGGTTTCTATTCCTTGATGACCGAGACGGGAGGTTGGGACTGAAATGAATAAGCATGTTTGCTAATATTTACCGCTTGCTTGAGTAAGACTTTATGGCAGGATATAATTACTGTAAATGGTTGTACTCAGTGACTTAATTTTTCAGTGTATGAATGGAAGTACTTCTACTCCCTCACTCAGAATCCACCAAAATGTCCCCCAGCCGGAGGACAACTTAGCTGGTCACCATCATCCTATCCCTCCACTGTGTCTCCGTATTTACACGGCATTAATACCAACAGGCTCTTTCACGAGAGGTCGCTTGCGATTGAACTGACAGCGGCCTGACTTGGGGCTGCTGAGGACTGTCTAGAAGCAGATCACAGAGAACAGGGACAGAGAGCCAACTCCACGGATGCCTCCTAGGGCAGGGGAGGAACTCAAGCCGTCGAGACCCCACAGATGAGTTGGCCACGTCCACCACGCCTCTGCACATAAAAACAACTTAGCACGTATTCGAGTTCGGAATGTGCAATGTCTCCGAGAGTCGGCGGCGCGGTGGGATGGTGTGCAGACCCCTGAAAGGAGACGGGTGCATGGGCTGAATGGGCGCTCCTGGGACACATGCCGAGCAGCTGGACTGTCTCCAGCTTGGCAAAGTTGGGACGAGGACTTTTGTTGTTTTTTTTTAAACACAGACACATGGGCTCGTCTTTAATTTCTTCCCCAACTCCCCATCCTCGTCTCCAACTGACTGTGTTGAGAACGGCTCCCGCATGGCCCCTCGATCCTCGCCACTCCCTCAAAGAACCGGTGACACCTACTTCCACGTATTTCTGAATTCCGAGACCTGGGACGAAGGGAACGTTCTCTGTCTGGGCTTAGATGGGCTGCTTTCCTCTTCTGGTTTAGGCCCAAACTCTGGGCTCCCCAGCCTGCTCACGGCTGCCAGCCCAGCTGACCAAAGACCCTCCCCAGAGACATTCCGAGCAAATGATGTTTTGGTGGCGGAAGACGCCGCCTCCCGGTTCTGCTCTCAAGCTCCCACTGGAATGTGGCTTTGAGGCCAGTTTTTTTTTTTTTTTAAAGCTTATTTTAAATGGTAAAATATGGGAGGTTTTTCATCAGCCAGTCCACATTGACCAAAACATCCTCCCCTTAGAGTCACCAGCTTCATTCTGTTTCAGGAGGCCCGACAACCAGTGAGGAGATGGGAAAGACCCCAATAAAAGACTTATTTAAAGATGATTTTATTTCAGAGGGACGACGGTTTACAAATCCTGCTAGAGAACCAGTTGGCATTAAAATTCAAGTTCCAGAAAACTGTGTTTAAAACACCGGCAACTGGGAACATCTCTTTGAGCAAAATGGCAGGGTTTAGAGAAGGCTGGAGGTTAAGGTAAGCAAGAAGACTGCTAAGATTCCCAGCTCGGGGCACTGGGATGCTACGTCGGGCATTACGCACATCAGTGCTCTCTATGCTTCTCGGGCATGCTGACGTCTGGACCCAAGCCTGACAGTGCTTTCTTCCTGGGGAGATGGTATTCAGAGGAAGCCAACTGACCACCCCAACTGGCAGGTGACGTCTTTGGAGTCTCAAATCCAGTAACCGGCTCTGCAAGTATGAATACAGACTACGATACTTTTTAGAGGGTATTTTAAAGGCTTAAGTCTTAAAACATCAATTTCTTGATGACCTTTCCAGATTACGTTATAATGGCATAAAGCCAAAGGAACCAACAGTCAGTCCCAGTTTCTGGTAAAACCTGTATTTTTATGGTCGTTAGTGGTCTTTCTTTCAGCTTTGGATTCATTCATTCCCCATCTGTCTGTCCACGTTCCTGTTTCTGGTTTCCTCAAATAACGATGATTGGTCTCTAAACATTCTTTTCATCGTCCTCCGTAGATAAGAACAGGCATCCACTGCAGGGCTTTTCACCCACCACTCCCTCGTATCACCCTTGTCTCCTCCGTCCCTCAGTGGTCTCTCGTGTGTGTGTGTGTGTGTGTGTGTGTGTGTGCGTGTATGGGGGAGGGTTGGTTCCTGCCATTCCATCCTCTTCATACTTCCATTCCAGCTCAGCCAAATCCTGCTCCCCTTTCTGAATATCCCATCTCCCACCCTGTTTCTGTCTACAGTGATCCTTTCTCCTCTGAACTCAGACTTAATCTCCCAGCACATCTTTTCCCACGGACACCTCAGACACTGGTTATCAGCATAATGTACGTGGCCTATTCTCCAATGAGACTGGAAGGTTCCTGAAGACAGAGACTATGTACCCTCCTACTGGACATGTAAGAGTCAGGTTATTCCATAGCAAGGACATAGGCGTAAGGCAGGAGCCTTACAGAGAAGGGGGCTCTGACACTAAGTTCTCTCTTCGACCGTGAAATGGAGTAAGACCACCTCACAATGGGGAGCTGTGAGACTCCAGGGAGTGAATCAGTGCGAATGGACTTCAAAAGAGGCCAAGCAAGAGAAAAAAATGTTTTTTAAAAAGCGGTCAGGTAAGAGAAAGAACTGGTGGGAAGGGGCACCTGAAGATTTCAGCAAGCCTTTCTCACCAGCTGATTTCATTGGGGTCCAAAGTCTACACAAAGATGAATTAATTACTTGATGGCCCGTTCACTTACCTCGCTAATGAAATCATGGGATTTTCAGGGGAAGAACGTGTTAGGAGGACTGGCTTGCCTCTGGGTGTGAGTGCTGCTGGTGCCAGCTGCATTCCCCAGCGCCAACATGACTCATGAGATGACACAAATTGCTGGTGGGCTTTGTTATTATGTGACCTTCAGCAAGTCACCCTTCCTTCCTGCTTCAGTGATAAAATCTGGATGGCAATACTAAGAAACTACTTCATGGCATTATCGTGAGGAATGACGACGGAGCACAGCTAATAATGACCAGGAAGCACTTTGTCTTTGTAGAGAGCTATATTACTTAACATTTAGAATAATACCCACTGTTTCAGGTTGAGAAAGCATTCAGATTTTAGCTAAACTGAAGGCTGAACATAACCACTAATGAGCAGTGTCCTTCCCATAGAAACGTAGAAAGCTACTCAGTCTACTGAATAAAATGACTAGGAGTACATTAGCGAGAAGCTGAGGCAGGTTTAGTTACCATGAAACCAGGGTCACTGCATTCAACATCTAATAAGCAAATTCTTAAGATCACAGAAATAAACCAGAGCCAAGAGAGCTGACAACAACTACATTGGGAGAGAATGATTTCTTAGTCCATGGCTTCCCCTGATTTTGGAAACATACACTCTCTTAAAAGACAAGTTTCTATCATCTAGACCAGCAGGCTGTAAGTATCTGGATGGTAACTATTTTAGGCCTGAAGGGCCATATGGCCTCTGCTGCAACTGCTGAACCCCACTCTCACAGCACAAAAGTGGTGATGGGCAACAGGACGAAAGACACGTATGGCTGTGTTCCGATAAAACTTTATTTATAAAAATCAGTTCCTGGCTGGATTCCCTCCTCTGGCAGTGATGTGCTGACCCCTGATGAAAAACACTATGAAAAATTTACTCATTTGGAACATGAAAGAAGAGGGGAGAGGATACACACACACACACACTCACACACACACTTGGTTGAGCAAAATAAGTTCCTTGCAACTTGTCAAAACACAGTAAGAGGAAGGCTTGCAAACTTGATATTAAAATAAGCAATTCCAAACCAAAGATCAACAGTAACTCAAGTACCATTTAACTGGGAATTATGAAATGGCTCCAGAACAATTAAACTTCACCCCTTGTTTTCACGCTTTCGAACGTAAGAACTTGTGTAAGTATGTTCTCTATCCGTGGCACTCCTTCTCAAATTCTGCATCTTATTCTATAAACACGGTGAATAATGCCGCATGAGTAAGTGAGGGTTATCCATTTATTCAGAACTCAACAATACCTGTAATTGAGTCAACTTTTAACTAACCTAATGATGGAGTTACTAACCACAACAAAAGGGTAGTAGCCTTCTTCTTTGTGCCCTCTAGTAGCTGAAAATAATGCAGGTTTGAAAAGCCAGGGAGCGAAACGGAAGGGGGAAAAAAATTAGGTCACTCTCATCCCTGTGTACGTTCCTGCACATCCTGCCCTTACTTCCTGAGCATCTCTGGAAAGGAGAACGCTAGCAATGATCTTGACATTCAACAGTGAGCGGTCAGGAAGTCTGGATTTAGAAAAATAAAATATTTAAGTGTTTTCTCAATAACACCATCTCCACGTATCTAGCCCTGCACAGATTTCAAAGGGTCCGGCCTTTCGTCAGCTCAAGTGCTTCTCACCACTGCCCTGTGAAATTCAGGGAAGACAGATGCCTTTCTTTGCCTTGGACGGAGGACAGAGTTAAATCAGAGAAAGCAAACGGCGGTAACTGGGGGAGCCCGAAGGTACGGGCTATGTAACTCTAAGAGTTTTTTAAAAATTCTTCGTTAACAGTTAACACTTTAAAAATCTGTGCATTTCCCACACAACTGAGGTTTTTTTTTTTTGGTTTTTTTTTTTTAGCTCTTTAAAAAAAAAAAAAGAAAAAAAGACAAAGGAGTATCTGGCTGTACTGGTTCCACATTCCCTCGACTTGACAATTATCTGGTTAAGATGGAACAGGCGCTTTGCAAGCCGGCACTGGCCCCCGTTTACAACACACGCCTGGCCCCTGCAGGCACCTGGGCTGTGCCACGCGGACCAGAGAGGGTGACTTGGGCATGAGGGCCAGGGAAGCCGGCCCCAGGCCTTCTGGTCCTGGTTCGGTGCTGGTTGCACTGTACTTGCTACCCTGTGACCAACTGAGTACAAAGATGGCCCTGAAGAATGGTGCCTGCTCAAGAGGAGTGCGCCCAGGACACCCCGTGAGAGCTGAGCTGCGCCAGGCCTGCGCCGTGAGGGAGTTCAGGATGAATGTGGCTTCAAAAGGGAAGCCAACTTAATTCTGCCAAGGAGTTAATACTTGCTAATTGGTAGGAAAAGGTAAAATTAATGAGGACATTAACATAGCTATTTAAAAACAGCTCCATGTTTCTCCCATTGTAACACATGGAACTATCAGGAAGTAATTGAGGGAAAAGGACACTGTCAATTCTCAATTATCTGCATGAATGAAGCGCTCAGTGACACGGATAATCCAAGTCATTTACATTTGGATTTAGAAAGTAACATCTTCTTCCTTCGGAAAACTCACCTTCCTAATTACAGCTTGCTGAATGTGAGGGTGCAATCAGTTTACCTTCTCTGCTAAAGAGGAAAAGTTGCTACAGAAGGTACGGACACCGGCAGGAGTTCCACACCTGCCACAGACCACCCACAGCAGGTAAGAGACCACCAATGGTGGTGGTCCAGCATGGGAGCCCTCTGCCATGGGTGACTCTACTTAAATGAAAGAGGATTAAATAAAAGGAGAAGTTCAGTGACACAAGCCCCGTTTCAGGGGTTCCATGAACTCAAGCGACTCAGTGGCTGTCATGTGGGCCGGCAGACACAGAACGTTTCCATCATCATAGAGAGTTCTATCGGGCGGCAGTGACTTTGAGGTCCAGGATCACCACTAGTTCCCTGGATTGTAGGGTCGGGGACAGGCGAATGCAGAAGAAGTTCTGCTGTCACTTTCCCAGAGGCGAAAGGGAATGGGAACACCTGACTGTCTCTGCTCGTTTAATTTCTGGCCCTGCAATGTCGTCTCTGTCTAGGGAATAGCACCAGAAATAAGCATTCCATTCTAAGTAAAATGAGGCTTTTTTAATTAACAAAACAGAAAACGAGCAGATAAAAGGCAAGGCAGGAAAGCTGGATCCTAAGCAAACATTGGCCATGGTGCCCCTGCCTTGTGTGGCCGTGCGGCCCGGGGCTGCAGGTAAACAAGGGGGAGAAGGCAGCCTCGAGGGGCCCGTGCGGCAGGGGGCCGCTCAGGTGCCACTGGGAGCCGTGTCAGGCCCAGCGCCACTTCACATCCTCATTAATTATCTTGAAAGGAGAGGGTTAGTAAACAGCAAGTTAATTAAATTCTCAGATGATGCTAATTTGGGAGGCTTTAGAAAGGCTGGCAAGGGCAGAGGCAATATAAATGGGACCTGGATGGGTTAGAAGCAGGAGCGGAAAATAAAATTAAGCATGGGCTAAACAAACAGCACTTTAAGTAAGTCTTATGGAAGAGCCAAAATATGTCCAAAAAGGAATTTATTTGGAAAATAGTTGTACTAAAATGAGAAGTTTTGCAATGTCTGAGGCACATAATCAGAAGGGGAGTTTTGTTGTCGTTGTTTTTTTAACGGCTTTTTAAGATTTTTAATGAAAGTACTTATATGCACTTAGAAAAAGGTCTGGAAGGTACACCAACTGTCAGAAGTCGTTGCCTTGGAGAGGCAGGATCACAGACAAGGGGACCCATCCCTGTCCGTGTGAACCTTCATCACTCAGGGAAGGAGGGCCCCCCCTTCCTGCCAGGCTCCTCCACCAGCAAGTTACCGGGACTGCAATTCCGGACTGTTTTCGTTAGAAGCGGATCACCAAGGCTAGCCCACACTTAAGAGGAGGGGAATGAAGCTCCCGCTTCTCTTACTATGGTCTTCAATAAAATAAAAATATCTCTAAACACAGATAAGTTTCTCCAGGCCAAAAAGAAGTATCTAGTGAAAATGTCTATTGAGAAAGAGAACTGCCGTCACTGTTTTGAATCCTTGGGTTTTCAGTGACAGAGAAGAATAAAGGGCCACAGCTGCAGAGTCCTCGCCATGGGCCAGGCACAGTTCAGCCTGCTTACATCTATTATCTCATTTAATCCTTACGTGAGGATAGCTGCAACATTACAACAATCAACTCCGAATCACAGATGGGGGAAATGTGGCACAAAAGGTTTAATTTACCTGCTGTTAACACAGTTACTACGTGATGGGGGCGGGATTCAAACACAGGCTTCCTGGCTCTGGAGATGATGCTGTCTAGAAAGCTCTGTGCTCTTCTGCTTCTCCACATACAATTCCAAAATTTCAAGCTACTCAAATGGAGCAGTAAAACATAACTGAGAGAGGAGGGACGTGCGGTAAGATGTCAAGAACCAAACAGGACAGAGGCTTCTCCGGAGAGAAGCGTATTCATCGTGGTGTTCGGGGGTCAACAAAACTGACATGGTCTGAGGGGGTCTCCAACAGAAGGCAGCGGTCCTATTCCTTCATGGTGTGGCAAGAAATACAGAGCACCTGAGCTGGTCAAAGGGACTCCCCACCCACCCCCACTGATCACCAGGTATGCAGGATGCTCCAAATCAAAGGGCACGATGCTCACTGATACCCCAGCCCCTGTCTGTCATAGAGACAAAGCCTGGAACGTCTCCTCCAGTAACATTTACTAATGCTACTCTTCTGAGGTGCACTGAGACAGAGAGGCAATAAAGCAGAGGTCAGGGTTGGAGCAAGTCTGGTTGTGGAGAGAGAGGATGCCAGACAGTAGGAAAAAACAGCCCAGACAGAAGGGAGAAACTTAGCCCGGGACTCCCCAGATCTAAAACATGGGCTTGTTTAATCCCAACTGTTAACGATTTCATATTCCGACATCAAAAAGAAACAAAGAAATGAGCTGCTTCTAGGAAAATAGGGAAGTGTGGATAAAAGTCACTACTTTCTCCCAAGTACCCACATTATTCAATTCCCACATGATCTTGACTGTTATCCTTTGCCACACGGAAAAAAACGATAAAGAAACAAGCAGGAAGCAACAAATGCCCCCTTTGTGGATGTCCACCCCACACTGTCTTCTCCAAATATCTGGCATTCATTTCTCCTCCACCGAACCTGGCCTTGCTTCATTCTGTTTCAACTGCAAAAACCTACCTGTAAAAATGGCACCAACAAAGGAGCATATCATACCAATTACTCTCACAACACACTGGTCCCACCTCACGAGGGGGCAGAGAGCAGGTCACCCATGAACACCTGGCGTCACAGAACAGGAGGAGAGCAGGGATGGCCCATGGCTCTCATCTCGATGGGAGCGTCCCAGTCAGCACGCCCGGCCTCTGGTTAAACATGCCCACCGAGCTAGATCCTAAGGAAGACAGAACTGGCTCCTCTCCAGACAGAGTCTCAGAATTTTACAAGCCTTATACTCATTTTATTAAATGCAGAGGAGAGTTGCTATCAGCAGCGGATATCTGAGTGCTTACCACGTGCCAGGCACGGTTCTGTCGAAGGGCTGTTCGAAAAAAAAAAAACCAAAAAAACCCAGACACATTACCCACCACCCTAGAAGGAACTCCTTGACCCGTCAGTGGATTCTCCACCAGGCACGACTTCAGTGTTTTACATCATCCAGACAAAATACAATCGCATTCAAGAGGGACGCATTTCCTCATTTTCAGTGGCGCCAAAACCTGAGAATTATGGCCTGGAGCATTATCTGTGGCAAAAATCTGAAGTCTCTGAGCAGACATTTGTAAGCACCTAGAGAAGCAATGAATCACTAGAAGTAAACACGAGTTCACCAAGTACAGAACGAGAGACTAACTTCTTTCCTCAACACTCTTCCCCTGTCTTTCCCCCCAGAACAATGTCCCTACTGCTGTTATTACTAATACTGAACTGGTCGATCAGAGGATTGTCAGAGGGGGGCCTCCTGACATAGAACGCTGTCCCTTGTGGTATCCCTGCGAACAATCTGTAAACAGGAGGATGGGATTCCAGGATGCCAAGGTGTCTCTCCACTTCAGGATGCTGACCCAAAGAACAGTGATCATGTGTCAAAGTCAACCTGAAGGAAAAGGTCTATCAGGGAGCATCATTACCAACTGGATTTCTCTTGTTTAACATTTCTTTCTTTCTTTTTTTTTTTTTTAAAGATTATTTATTTATTTATTTATTTGAGAAAGAGACAGTGAGAGAGAGCATGAGAGAGGAGAAGGTCAGAGAGAGAAGCAGACTCCCCATGGAGCTGGAAGACTGATGTGGACTCGATCCTGGAACTCTGGGACCATGACCTGAGCTGAAGGCTGTCGCCCAACCAACTGAGCCACCCAGGTGCCCTCCTGTCTAACATTTCTAATGAGATGTGCAGAGACAGGAGTCATGCCCAATAACAACCAGAAAGACTCTAAAAGCCACAAAAAGGAACGGGTAAATTAGAAAACATTTTAAAAAGGAAACTGAGGAGAATTATTATACTCTAACACCAGGCAGTACAAAGCTAAAATAACTAAGTTCCGTATGGTCCCAAGTCAAGGCAAATTAATGGAACAAGAGAAAGTCTAGGACCAGATCCAAATACGAATTTAGCGTGTGATATGGTGGCATTTTCTAAACACTGCAGGAAAGGATGGGTGGATTGCTTAGTAAATGGGATTGGGATGGACAACTAATTGAGGGAAAAAAATAAACATGGGAGAATCCTTGCCTCACAATATATACCAAACAAACTCCAGATGGATTATGGAGTTTAGTGTCAAAACATTACACCATAAAAGAACTAAATGGGGATATAAGTGAACCTGATCTTGGCAGGGTAAACGGATTTCTTAGCTTAACAAAAGCGAAGGAAGGAGAAATGAAAAGATCCAATGAGATAAACATTTTAAACTCTGGAATCTCAAAACCTAGGATGAACAGTCAAATGTAATAATGAGTGGGAGAGGCCTTGAAACTCACAGGGAACACACACGTTTCACATCTTTGATATCAAAAGAGCACTTTTAACTTATTTGTTTATATTATTTACTAAAAGTTTCTTTTTAATAGCGGAAAATTGGGGGGAAAAAAACCCTGAAAACCAAATGCGGGAGCTAAAGAAATCAGAGCAACTTCACACAGGAGTGCACAGTGCGGCTAGTGAAAACTCATGTGGTAGGAAAATATTAAGTGATATCCAAAAAACTCCCAACACTGTGAAGTTCCTAAGAGCCATTTACAAGATATACACATAGCATCACTTACATTCTCCTAAATAATACCACATCTGTACAGAAAGTGTTTAAAATTAGAACCATCTTTGCAGAGTGAGATTAGGGATGATTCTCTCTTTTGTGGTTCTCAACATTTCTGTGAGTTGTTTTTTTGTTTTGTTTTACAATGGACAAGGAATATCTTTGAACTCAAAAATTAAAAAATAAAAATAAATGGAAAAATATACATAAATAGGACATCTTTTCAGTCATATTTCCAGATAGGATACATTTGAATGGGCAGTCAGCTAATGCACTGAAACAGTGCAGTCAACAGGATGAACGAAACCAGCAATTTACATTCAGTCCTGTTCTTTGGTCTAGGGGACAGTGAGGCCTGGTTTAATTGTCAGTTCTACGAAAATGAAGAAATGAACCAAACCTTGACCATTTCAGGGGACGACAAGTTCCACTGGATCCCAGGGTCTGATTTGGCTTCTTAGTAAAAGAATAAAAACTTAATGATTGTCTTTATCAAGGAAGAAGAAAGATCCTCTGTAATTAAACAGTGAGGTCTCACGAAGAATACCACACATCCTATAATGAGCATCGTCACCCAGGAGATATGCAATTCAGGGTTAGGTGACAGGGATGGTTAAGGAGTTTGGAAGCCACTTCGTGCCAAGAATCGGGTACAGATGCTAGGGATATGTACTCAGTAGAACGGAGAAGGTATCTACACAGGAATCACTGACAGAAAGACGAGGGGGCACCTCGTGAAATGAGCTATGGGATCTTCACCCCTCAGGACACAGTGCAACTGTTAAAAATCATGTGGTATAGGTGTAAAAACATTTACCAATATCCAGAAAAGCACACACAGCAAAGTTTAAAGAAGCTAGTTGCAAAAGCAAAGGGTACATACAGTATCATTTACATTCTACCAAATAATACCATCATCAGGACGACTGTGTTCCCAGACAGGAAAGACCATCTCTACCTCTGCAGGGAAAGAAAGAGACTGAAACTCAACAGAAAGGATTTTTACCAATTAGAAGTATCCCTAGATTCACTAACGTAAAGAAAGTAGAAACATTCAAAGAAAGCTAAAGTTCATTGTTTCAAAGTATTTCTATAGGACAGTCCTTCATCAGGGCCAAAATTTCCTAAGTGCCCTTCAAGGACCAGGTGAGTCAGGAGCTTGCTAGAAACACAGATCCCTTGTATGTCCCCAGCCCAGATTCATAGAATCAAATCACGGGCAGAACCCCAGAATCTGTACCTGATTCTGATGCACAATCAGATTTGGAAACCCTTGGGAAAGTGATGTATTTTTACAGATTTTAAGAAATGGTATCTGAGTTTCTTTTTTTTTTTTTTTTAAGGCAATACAGAAAGGAATAAAAAAGGTAACAAATCAAATTCTATCACTGAGATAAATGTTCTTGGCCAATACTCATCTTGGCATCTTTAATGTATGCATACAATATATCACTATTTTACATAAATGGAATAATCTGTATATATAACGTTTTTATGCTACATTAAAGCCATCTTTCCAACTAAAAAATACATATGCACCGTCATTTTTAATCACTGCAGAGTAATCCATGGCAAGGACATGCTATGATTTTACCCCATCCAACTGACCACTTGACCAACTTAAAATAATAATAACAAAACAGAAATAACACTCTGATGAAGAGCATTTCAGACACATTAATGCCTGGAAGTCAGAGACAGCCTCGTCAAAGAGCAAGTCCATTCTACATCTGGATAGGCACTGGCAAAACCGGACACTAAGCTCCGTGTTCACCAACAGGACACATGAATGAGCCTCTGGATTCCCCTGTGATTAGGAATATAATCATGTAACATAAGCATCTCGGGAGGAAAGTGCTGGTCTATGTGTAAGTTGCAGAGCAGTTTCCCTGAAGGAAGAGGACAACTCACTTATGTTGGAAAGCAAATCCAACAGAATTCAGAGAAAAGTCCTTACAGAACACCCCAGCCTTCTTTTGCCTCTTAACGGCAGAGCGCAGCTGTGAATCCTAGTCCTTGCTATCCCTCTCCTGTCACACAACCCCGCCCACTGTCCTCAGACAGCAAGACGGCGACAGGACAAGAGAGGAGCAAAGCTTCTGGGAGACACAGCTGCTAGAGACCTCGACCAAGTTTTTCATGGAAATGAGACCATGGTAACTTCCTTCCAGAACCCCATGGCCAAAAATACATCCAGCTTTTCCCCTCTCTTTAAAAGGCATGAGGCACTGCTTGGGAAGCCAGAGACCCCCGGGGCTCCGGCAGGAGACCACGCAGGGAGTAGAGAGGACAGAAAACTGAAAAGGACTCTGGTCTGCTCAGGGGGTGACCTGACAAAGGCCCTGGGGAAAAACAAAATTAGAGGGGATCTACTTATCAACTGGATTATGGGCTACCCACAGCCCCTGATAAAGCTGTCTGACCACCAAGAGGATAGTGGAGACGGTGGACACCGCAGGGCTTCCCCGGAATGCTTCCATGTGGCCGACGGCCCCTGACCATGCAGAAAGGAGTCCAGGTGTCCGGAGGGAGAGGCCCGGGGCAGAGAGCAAAAAGGGAGGTGGCCGGAACATTTGGCTCCGCTCTTGTGTGCGTGTGACGCTGGCTGGTTCCAGGCCCCAGGAAGCTGGCTGGGGCCTTGTCCTGAGCAAGAGGACAGGCCTCTGCCAGTCTCCTAGCAACCCCCACAGGCAGTATCCGAGGCAAGGCCATTTAGGGAAAATTTTAAACAGCCACATGCACAGAGGCCAACATTACAGCGGGCCTGACTCCCACTTCGGAAGCAGCTCCAAAGCCAAGCTCCACTGAAAAGGCATTTTGGGGGATGGACGACTGAGGTTCTTGTACCTGCTTCTCCGCAGCTCTGCAGCCCTCACAGAGCATGGCCACACTTGTGCACCAGTGCCCTGCACCCCAGGAGAGACACAGCACACTGGTTCTCACACTTCAAGGGTTCCATAACCCCAAGGACACGCCTGATGGTCCTTCTTGTGAGAACTCCGAGCCGGACAGTGATGCCAAGCACTCGATCTGAACTATTCTCTCCACACCCGAGTTCTTCTCTCCGCGGTTCCTTCGACCGGCCCTGTCCCGCCCGTATCCCCTGCTTCTCAACGGGTGTTAGGTCTCCATCATCTCCCAACTACTCCAGTAGGACAGCGAGGCCCACCCCATGTTGCCAGCTCAGCCCCACCTGTTCCAGACACATGACCTTCCCTTTGGCCACCGTCACTTGTTCCTTCTCAGACTCAGTTCATCCCATTCTATTCAATCCACGATGCCAATGATGCCACGTGGGAGGTGACAAGTGAGAAGAGAACCCTGCCTTACCCCACAGCACACAGCGGAAAGGAACATCAAGGCCGGCCTTAGACTCACAGCAAGGAGATCCATGGGATTGGCTGCCTTCAACACAGGGAGGGGAGTAAAACCGAGCACCAGACACATCGGTGTGTGGCCAAGCACATTTTCTGTCCACACCAGGCACTCTCCCACTACCTGGATTTTACCTATGAGATTGTCTTATGGGATCAGATATTCCTCATAGGATATTCACTTTTGATGACTGTGCTGGACAGACAGGGTTCCTAGCTCCTTCGCCTCCGTCGGGATACCCAATGCTCTTCACTCCGGGAGCCAGAGCTCCGTTTTACAGATGACATTAAGGCACGTGTTCAGGGTCTGGGGCTGGTATGTGTCAGAGCTCAGAACACAACAGAACCCCGCCCTCCAATCTGTCTTCCTGCTCGGTCCAAACCAGGGTCCTTAGTGCATTACCTGTGGGCGATAAAGCCACTAGGAGGGCTGATGACACTAGCAGTGTCTTACGGTCTAAGACACTGCACCGTATATAAAATGACAGCTAATACACATACACACATCTACAGATATGTATGTGTATTTATATGTATATGTGTGTTTATGAAAGGCACAGATACTGTTTACACATACATGAGCTGGCATCTCTCCATCTGAATGTCAAAGATAAAAGCTCTAGAGAGATAGAGGTACTCGTATCTTCGATACATCACAACTCCTCACTTCATTTATAAAACTAAAATATTACGTTACTGATTTTCCAGGATCCCAATTTCTAGGGCCCTGATTTAGGCCAGGCAGGTGGTCTCCACGGCTGTTGCAGACACACCACAAAAAAAAAAAAGCCCAGGCACACCCCAGAATTAAAATGATTGCACAGCCAGCAACACCGCTTCCCAGGTCTCTGTCCTGACCTCATCAATCTCAAGTCTCTTCTCCTCGGTAGAAGATGAAGTGGGAGCTAATGAAAAAGCTAAGGAAATCAGCACCACTAAGAAAATGCCAATACTCATTCGAAATCAACATAAACAGTTGACTGTTTTTTATCCTACTTTGAATTGCTTTCGTCCTTCCTGAAGGGCCTTTTGGGCAGGATCACGTCTCCACGTTCTGTGTAACACCTGCCTCACAACGCTGGGTCCTCGTGAAGTGTCAAAATAATAATTATCCCAGATGGAGAATGCACAAGGGGGTCAGTCATCGGCCATAACTGGGCTCGCTCACACTTGCCCCGGGCACGAAAGTTCAGCCATCAAAATATCCTAAAACAGACTATTCTTTTTTCCGGTTATTTATTTTTCTAGCATCAAGGGGAGGTGCCCACTTTCTCTTTCAGAGTGGGCTTCAAGAGGTTAAACCTCTTGGAGGCCACATAAAACAATTTTCACTTTGTAGTTCCTCACAAAAGCGAGAAGGACTTCAGATGTGACCAAGCTATACTCCACACTCCTTCTTCCCTCCGACCCACTGCATCTCTTCAGGATGGCCCCTCGGGAGCAAACACTGTGGTAGCTTCCCAGGAATGCTTCGGACGCCCCGCTTACCTGTAAGGAAAACTATGGTGGAGGTAAGCAAGTAAGAGAGCCCAAAGGGTTCCTAACCAATGCTTCTTATCCCTGACTCTGCGCCACTGCTTAGAGATTTTGACCCAAGTAGTTTCGAGCCAGCCAAGGGCATGTCGCTCCGTTCCGGGGTGGCAATGGGTATCCTCGGGCACAAAGAGGGTGGGGTGACACTGATGTGGCAGCCTATGGGCTGGGGGTGTAACGACAACGCCAGCCTGAAAAAGCCAACAGGCTGTTGAATGCCAAGCCTGCACTATTAATTTGCATATGACATTAATTTTGCTGTCAGTGTGTTAATGTGTGATTAATTCTGTCATGGGTTGGAGCAAGGAGAATTAGTTAATTGTCAGAAACCCTTCTCATTCACTCTCTCATTCATTCCCCCTCCTCCACCTGCCTCTAACTTCGCTCGGTTTTTCTTTTCTTATTAAATGAACCTCCTGGGTCTTCTTCCTCAGGGTACTTCTCTCCTGTGAGATTTTAATCCCATCTCCTCCGACCCTTTATACAAATCCATTTTCAGACCCCAGAAGTGAGAACACAGATAGGTCAGGCCCCACCCCCCCCAACACACACACACACACACACACACACACACACACACACACACCAGCAAGACTGAACTCCAGGCAGTCACAGGGTGGTTTAGGAAGGTCTTACAACAGGGACACACAGGTCCCATTCAGATCCATGGTCCACTGCCAACGCCGGCGATACCTGCGTGCATTGTACAATCCGCTGTTTGTGTGCTATGCAAATAACTGTGGGGCTGGGACAAGCTGGAATGCGAGGTTAACACAAAGCCATTGCTGTGCACAGAAATGGGGCAGTCGGCTGCCCATTTTCCCCCACTGCCCATAATCTAGCTGCCTTCGTCCTTCTGAACAGGCCTTGGCCACCAGTGATGCAGTTTCGTGTTCAGCCTGGCCACCGCGAGTCCGGCGCGCTTTTACTGTGACATTATTTCCTCACCTAGCTGGCTAGCTCTGCTGATTTTAATAAAGTCCAACAGAAGAATCTCAGGACCCCTAATTCTATAAAGGGCAAGCGAATCCCAAAGCCCCCTGAGTGTCAGAAAGCTTCAGGGAGGATGAACATGTCATAGATCAGAGTAAACACCAGATCAGAGTAAACACCCCCAAACACAGCAGCCGACGTCAGATACACACGCCACTGGTGGAGGACGGGTGATTCTGAGGATGACATCCCCTCGCTGGGCCAGAACACAGACCATGCCAGTAGCATCCACCCCATTCCTGTGTCTCTTCATTATCTTTCATTACACACTGAGATGCCTTTATTTTTATTTTTAATGTTTTATTTCTTTAATCTCTACACCCAACACTCATGACCTCCTGATCGAGAGTTGTGTGCTCTACCGACTGAGCCAGCCAGGTGCCCCTGGGCTGCCTTTCTTTTTGAAGGAATAAGGTTGAAGAAGAAGGAAGAAAGGAATGAAAGCAAATTCACTGATTCCCCCCCACCTTCAACGCTACCATCATCCAGAATTCTTCTCATTTATGGGGCTGAGAAACCAACTGTCACCCTCTGACCATGTGTCCAGGGGGGCTGGAATGGGGGCCAGCCAAGCGCAGCAGTGACCACAAGTTTTACAGCCTCTGGTAGACACGAATGAAAAGCACACAGCCTGCTCGTGCCCACTCCTTAGCAAGTTATAGAAATACATTTCAGTTTATTGAAAGGGACCCTAAATTTGTCTGAAAGCATGTTTCCAACAGTTAACTTATATTTACTACAGAAACAAGGAATTAGGTAACTGAGGTCTACATTCATGTTGTAAAAACATTTTATGATTTTTTTTTTTTTTTTACAAAGCACAGGCCTCCTTTTCTACAGGCAGCCAATGCTTGTTTTAATTTGGAAAGACATACGTATCAATTGGAACTTTTTTTTTTAGTTAACAAAGAGTAATGTTCTTATGAGCCTCAACTGTTTTAATGTCTCATCATTTTATTTCATGTGTCCTCTCGCAACCAAATTCGAACTAGATGCTGAAGAGAAACCAAGTGCAATTTCTCATAGTAGCCAACAAGCAGCCTCCTGAGCTGGGTGTGTTCTCTCTCTCCTTCTCTCTCTGTCCCTCTGTCTCTGTCTCATTTGGTACCACCGTCCCACTCACTTCCTTTCCCCCAAGAACTAAAAGCCAGATAAATCCACAGAAGAGACAAAGAAGAGTCTTCCGCAGCAACCCCACTTTTCACACACACTTGTCTGGATCACTGCTTTTCGGAGAACTTTTTCAAGCTTTCATGGAAGTACCAGCGAGATCAACAAGCTAGAAGCGTCTCTGACCAACAGGAATCTGGGTCCCTTCCTCCTTTTCAGATGATGTGTCACTCCAATTGCTTTAATCTGGGCATTATTCACACATGAAACTGGAATTACTCAGCACGTGGGAAAGATGTCTCGACCACCCATGGCCATTAGAGATCCCATGACATTTTTGTAAGTCAGCCAAATTCCAACACAGACAGTAGGCCCAGCAGTTGCTGTACTCCGAAGGGGGAAGAGTGTGGACCCCTTTTGTACAAAGCAGAAACCAACCTTCCTACATCTGGTCCATTCTTAAAAAGTGTCTACTGATGATGTCGTTCTGGCCAAGCTCGTCTGGGCACAACACATCAAGTCTCAAACTGGGTAATTCTAACTTTTTAGACCACTGACATTCTGCACGCAAAGGATCACCAGGAAGTTGGCTCCTCCACGGTTATTCATTTCAAAGGAAAGTTTCAAATGAGAAGAGCGGAAGCCAGGAAATAGGGTGCTGGGGATAGGGAGCTAGAGGAGGGTCCTAGGACAGGGGTTTCTCAGTTTTCACCAGAGAACTGCCTCCTAAAATCTACTTTGAAATCTCCTCCCTTGAATTTCACTTTGAGAACTGGAACATGCAACAACTTCAAGGTTCCACTCTTTCTTTCCCTCCTGAACAAATACCAAACCTTCCTTTCACCTCCACATATTTTACCCATTCTTACTCTGCACCGTTGTCCTTCCTCAACTTCCCAATCTGCACCCATCCGTCACAGCCTACAGAATCCTTTCCCATCCATTCTCCCAAGGGAATGGCCAAGCCCTGGGGAAGGAAACACCTGCTCCAAGGTAACGCTCCCTTGGCCTCCAGGCTTGCTTTGGAATCTAGAAGCAGTGGGTTGTGCTCCAGCTGCTGGTGACGGGAGAGGTGACATCATGCCCGACAGCAGGAGGAACAGAGCTGCACAGCGACTTTGGGGAAATGCTCCGCTGTCCATGCATCCAGTAAAAATATCCGGTGACTTGGTCCCAAAGGTGGTGCACTGGCCAGGGCCCCAGGGCGGGACAGGAAGGTGAACAGCTCAGCGCTGGGGCTCGCAGCAGGCCCCTTGCAAGGCCGGCTCGCCCTCGCAGCCACACTGGGTAACTGTAAGAGGCTTTCCACGCCAGGCACACTCCCAGCATTGTGTGCTCTCCAGCGCTCTCTCCCCCACCAAAAACCCCGAGGCCTCCGGAGTGTACGCTAACCACAAGCCTTTGAGTGGCTCATGTATTTACAAACTGAGGCATGTCGAAATCAAAGGGGATACCACATGACATAATTCGCATTAAAATGTCAACAGGCTGACAATTTATAGAGTCAATCCACGGAAGGTGGGGAGGACTAAGACTTAGTAATTGTTTAATTCCTGCTGAAACCCACGGCCGCTGTGCCTTCGGGAAGCTGGGATGCGCTGGGGGCCTCCAGCCAGCACAGCGCCCCACAGGGCTGGCACTGTGCCAAAGCCAGGCACTAGGTTTAACCATTTAGGGCATTCCATGTTGAGAGAGAGAAGGAAGAAAAAGAAAGAGCTTAACTGAACATGGCAGGAGAGGGGGACAGGGCGTGTAAGAGTGTGTCTGTCCACAAGTCTGGATGTGGCTGACAAAATGGCTCAGGTGGGCCCAGAGAAGGAAAGGTCTCCTTTGTTGTACCTCTGCTACTTCCTTTCTTGTTCACACATCCAGAGGCTAGAGATTTGAATACATGCAAAAAGGCCTGCCCAGCGCTGGTTTCCTGGCTACCCTAAGCAGGTCTAGGAAGAGGGGGCAGGATCTGCACCTCAATTTCGATGGCCTCTAACCCCAAAGGAGCAAGAGCAAAGTCAGGGCCCAAAACAGAATCCCCTTCATGCAAATCTACCCCTGGAAGTTTCTTCTAGCTCTTCAACTATCCCTAACAACAGCACTGCTCTAACCCAAGGAACAGAGCAATATGTTTTTCTTAGTGCCTATTTCAGACTCCCGGTATTACCCACACCGGGCTATGGCTCCTCTTGGTCTTCCACAACTGGATTCTCTCACGCGGCTTCAAACGCTCTGAAGCTTCCTCTGGAGGGCTCCCCCTAGGGGTTGTGCTGGTGGAAGGCGGGCAGAACCAAGAAAAGCTTCTGGTGGAAGGTGGGCCAAGTCCCTCAGCTGCACCCCCAGCTCTGAGCCATGTTAGAGTCTCTTACTGACAGCACAGGACAGATGCATCGAGGAAAGAGAAATGGTATTAATAAGACTATCTGGCAAAGCTTATGGGTAATAATCATTATCTGCATTAGCCCTGAAAAACCCATGTTCCGAAAAGGTAGCTTCGCTCCGTGGGACTTGCCCCTGAGGACACCCAGGGCCACGTGGGCTGTGGCAGGGCTCTCTGCACAAGCTCACTGTCTGTGTGTAAACAGTAACACCTCGTTCTCCCTTCTACCTCATTAACTGAAACACATTAAAACAAGTGTGCACTGGGAGCAGAAAATGAGACTGTTAAACCAAGCTGATATAATCCTCATCAGCTGTGGGAAATGAGACCACATCAATTATGCCGAATCAAGAGCAATCACAGGGATGCTGGGCTCCCAGGCCCCCAACACGAGAAGGGGGAAGAAGAAAGGAAACCTGCACTGTAAAAAGTAGACATAGAGCCTACTCCACCCATACGCCCCACTCCTGCTAAAAACAGCTTCCTGCCCATTCTTTCTGGGCAGGAGAGGCGTCTGAGAAAAACTTCAAGATTCTTCTGCATATAGAGTGTCTCTGACCCTCTATTTGGAGTTAGAGGGGGGAAAAGAAAAATGAAAGTAAACTTCTAAAAAATAAAATGTGGAGCGGGTAGGGGCAGAAGATATGACATTTGTGTGATCTACTCTGACAGGTTTTCTAAGTCCCGGAGTGCGCTGGGGCCAATAAAAGTCTTTTATCCTAGTGCCCACAATGACCGGGACACAAGGTGCACAGGGACTAGCACGAACAGCGCGAAACCTAGACAGCCGTGAAGACACCAGGAATTCAAGCTACATGACAATGAAACCAGACTACCCCCACCTTCACCTGTCACTGCCCAACATAGGCAGCAGCGCAAAATTGACATGTTTAGAAATACCCATAAAACTGACTACGGAAGAAAATAAATATCATGTCAGTACCTTGCTAAAATAAGGAATATTAGGATACTGACAGAAAATGGCAGAATCATTACCCTCATCTGAATTATGAGAAATGCAAAAGACATGCATATGAGAATTGTAAAATTTTGCCCATGGAGTAGTAGTAATGGTAGGACATAAGGATGTCCCAGATCCTGGACATTAAAATATCCTATTTGGTAGTAATAATTACCGCATGTGAAATGAGTGTTGCCATGCAAAGCTTTCTTTTTTGCATTTCCTCATTTGGGTTCAAATTTGCAATCTTAGCATGTTATTGCCATTGATTTGCATCGCATTTCATAGGTGTTTCCAAACATAAGCCGTGGACGCCATCCTTACATACCCCTTGACACCAGCATGAAACTCACGTTGCCAAAACTCAGTCCTTAGAGTGGCCTTTAAATTCACCATTCAAACGACAAAGAGCGGTTCTGTTTCTCAAGAATACTTTCCAGATCCGCTCATGCTGATCTAATCATCAGGCAGGCAATGAACTTGGTGAGATTTTTCTGTTGCACATACTTTGCACATCATTTCAGATGTTAAAGATTGTTTCGCATTAAGTTTTGCTTCTCTCAAATCAAGGAGGGAGGCATCTCCTCCCACTTATTGACTCAGAGCTGTACTCAGAGAGCCTGGATTTAGCCATTTATTTCATTAAAGCAAAAAAAAAAAAGGAAGGAAAAATGGAAAAAAAAAATATCAGCTCTCAAAAGAGGTGGGTAGGGAGAAAACATCCAGAACTTGAGTAGCCAAGGAGATTAACTTGCTGCATACAAAATAAGGGAAGAAGAGGAATAAATGCACAGTTTAAAGAAAAGAAAAAAACAAAACTTTCAGCTGAAGAAAAATTTTGGAATATTTTAAATTAATGGATAACAAAGGGTTGCCATGGAAACAGCTTTGCATACTTGACTGCAGGTGTTTGCTACAGTGAATGGGGACTGGGACGGGACAGCCAGGAGCAGGGACACAAATGTCAACACTAAAGGAGGACTCCTAAGGCAATGTTAAGTCAACCACGCCACCAACACTGTGGTTCTCAATTGGAATGAACTAACTTGGGGAAGTGGGTATGGGAGATCTGCGGCGCTAGTTAACACCTCCTTTGTGTTCAGAGGCTGTTCCCCCTTCACCATCCTCTGTGGTATTGCCAAAGTGACAAAACGGAAACAGACACAAACACAAAACATAAAGAGATACCGGAGCCAAATGCACTCTAGGTTAACTTGAATGTAACTTTCACTTTTCAGTCTTTGCCCTCCATGCTGTGCATTTTTGGATTATAATTTCTTTGGGGGAGGTGAATATGCATTAGCTTTAATCAGAAATAAATATTTCTGAATATAAGAAAATATTTTTAAAAAGTTCTCTTAGTGTGCTGTGTACTTTGCACCAGTTTCCAAGCCTACATTCTTACCTAAATACAGCTCATTTTCGTCACATAAGGGAAAGATATGTGTGCTGGTGGCTTGCAGGGAAGTCCTGCTTTTTAAATAGATAGATAGATAAATAAATATATATATATATATATATATATTATATATATACATATATAAAAAATAAAATAGTGAAGTCCCTAGGTTCGGCAGGGAAATATTATAAACTTATGTCAGTAAAAGTAACTTCATGGCTCTTTCTTCTCACAACTGAAGACCACTTAGGCTCGGAAAAAGGGTCAAAGAAGTAGTAGCAAAAATAAAGCTGGACTTGGGTTACTTTCTAGCTCTCCCAAGAACTTCACTAGACCAGCTCCAGCTCCATTACTTAAGAGAAGAGACTGAAGTATTCCCTTAAAAACAAAACATTAAAGTCCTATGAATACACTCAGGGCTTGAAGGCAACTCAGTGATCACTGCAAGCCCCCCATTCTTGAGATCAGACCATGACTGACTGGCCCAGGTTAATGACCTTCCTAAGCTCAGTTTCCCACACATTGGTCATGTTTCTCTCAATGGTATTCCTTTCTCCCTCCTCCAGATCAAAAAACCCAACCAATCAACCAACCAATACTAGCCTTGCTATCTTCCAAACCCAAAGTGTGTCAAGTTCAAAGCTAAAGAAAACCAAATTAGAAAATGACTTTGATTACGTAGTCTGCTTAAGACGATGGGAAACTAATGCAGAAAAACAGTATTCATAAAGACATACATTGTATGGCACCATATGCTGACTACACTGTAGACACAGTCCATGTATTATCTCATTTAACTCACTCAACAGCACGCTCAGGCATGTGGTTTTAGTAGCTCATCTTACAGTGAAGGACACCAAGGAAATAAGCTACGTGTCCAAGCCACTCGATTCAAACCCAGGCAGCCTGACATCAGAAAGACTTTGTTTCCTTGAAACTCCAAAAACCGCCCGGCTTCCCTTAACACATCTGGACATCTTGTCTTGAAGTTTTCAAGTTTTCAGTGCCTGGCATCTGATGGGCATCTGAAATTTCTGGAATAACCAAGAACCTGGTGGGATGCCCACCACCTCTCCTGCAGTGGTTTGAGGGCTCTCAACCGGCCATGATCCTGCCTCCAGTGAAATGCATGCCCTGGCCTGGAAAAAAACAGAAATAACTCACCTGAGCCCTGTCTTCAGAGATACAACAGCACCCCAGTATTATTCTCCCCATGGCCGGGGAAGGCAAAGAGGAAGACAGTGAGAGTGGAGAAGAGGACTCACATCAAACACAAAGCTTCTACATGGTTGAGCATGGCTGAGCCAAAGAAAGACCCTATTAAAAATTTTGCCCCCACACTATATTATGAACACTGACAGTTACAGAGAAGTACTGGAAAAAAGTCACTAGACACCTATATGTCCTCCACCCGGATGCTAAAACTAATCTCTTGCTGCATGGCTATCCATTCTTTTATCCATCCATCAATGCAGCTTCCCTCTGTAAGACACTGTGAAGTAAACCGCGGACTGTATATACTTCAGTGAGGAAAGCCTTAACTGGAGTTCAGTATTTGTGTATGGGGTAATTTTTTTTCATATTTTTATTATTGCAACAGATCATGTGAAGCAGAGAACACTAAAAAGGGCTCAATTCCAGTGAGTTTTTAGTATGAAATGTTCGGCTCATGGCTGATTTTCTTTGAAGAGGTATAGTAACCACAAGAGAGTGAGAGGAAACACTGGTTCCTAAAATCAGGTTAGTAATATGGCCTCAGGTTTGATGGGGAGAAAAGAATCTGCCCTTGTCCAGCTTGCCCATCTCTGTAAGTGCTCTCTTTTCAAATCTTGCCCAAAGTCCAGCAGCTCTCTCTTTGATCTAACCAAGTGGAAGCGATTTCTCTCTCCCCGAACCTCCCTGCAGGCAGGGAGAACTCGTGTCCACGTTTGACTCTTCTTACTGAACTCCAGCTCCCCTTTGTACCCGACGTGGCACTATTTTCCAAATTGTGGTTTGCGAGCCATCGCCGCAATGGTTTTCAACCCAGGGCTACACAGGAGAAGCCCGCAGAGCACAGAATCAGAACCTCCGTGGGCTGGGTCACGCCAGGCCTGCCCATCTGTTTTTTTAAAACTAGCTGGGCTGAGTGTCACTGCCCGGGCGGGTCTTCAAACCCATGCAGGGGGTAGAACCAGGACTTGGGTAAAACAACAGGAAAGAACAGTAAATAGCAATATGAGGTCCATGTTTAAAGGATAAAATTGAATTACAAAACTTTTATTTCAGTGATATACACAAAATCTCTCTCTCTCATGTATGAGCTGAGTTACCGAAGTAAAATGTGTCTCTTTTGGAATCACAGTCAACCCAATGGACACAGATTAGGACCACAGCCCCGAAGAAGCTGGAACACAGTTCTGCTCAGAGAAGGTGCTCAAAGCTGTGTGGTGTGAACACGGGAGCAGAGGACAGAAGCCGATTGGGGGCCTCTCTTACTGGGAATGTATTCTGCCACCAGGCTCATGATCTCTTGGGGACAACCAAATCAGGGACTAATTAGCATCATTCGGACACGGATATTTGCCCAGGGAGAGCGGGAGTCAACAGAGCAGGGGAGATTCTGAAGAAGAGCAGGCTCTTCAGGGCTGGACCTGATCTTCATATTTCTATGTTTAAGATTCCATCCTTGGGTACTAAATCTTCAGCTGACACTTAGTCTATCTAACATCGTTAAGACACAGGGAAGGACACAAAGGTGGATGAAACTCAACAGATCCTGCTGTTGAGGGTCTTATAACCGAGTGGAGGAGGAAGACTACTATAAAAATGGACCACAATATGAGGTAAAAGGGACAAAGCACCATTAATTTTTCTACCGTGACATCAATCTCTAGGACCCCTGAGTAGAAAGAGTTGTGATATGGATTGGCAGAATTCTGGAATACCGGGCCAAATCCAGCGGCACGTGGGAATTTTCGCAATACTTGAATACAGGCTGCACAAGGGGACCAGAACCCGTTTCTTAGTGGGTCAGTACGGAGATAGAGCTCTGCACAAAGCTGACGGCAAGTGACATGGCTATGAACAGCTTTGCAATGCCCTCGGTTTACTCCAACACATGCTTCTGGACTCTCAACTGCAGGCGCCAAGCTGCTCACACAGGGCTGCTATACCGCCTTCTGGGGTCAGGGAGAAACCACAGGCACATTCTGCTAGTACTTCCGTCACTCTAATAAACACTTCCTAGGCTGGTGACCGATACTCTTCTAAAAACCAAGGGTAAAGCCATGAAGATGACAACCACAGTCCTTGATCTTTTGGGAGACAAATACATGAACAAGCAAGAAAAATGGGTAATAACTGCCTATGCAAACAAGTAAACTTGGGTAAAGTGAAGAGATGGTAACTTGAGAGCAGGCAGTCAGGAAAACTCTCTCAGAGGACCAGACATTTAAATGAGAGCTGAATGCCAAGGTCAGAAGAGCACATTCTGGGCAGTGGAGCCACAGGTGCAAAGGCCCCGTGGCACACTGAATGGAGAGAAAGGAGGCCAGTGTGGCTGAAGTGTAGTGGGCAAAGGGAAGGGTGTTCCAAGATGAAGCTGGAATGGAGCAGGGATCAGAGAGGAGTTTCTAAGCCAGAGTCATGAGTCTGGCTTTTATTTTATGTGGGATGGAGAGCCACTGCTGGGTCAATGCAGGGGACTGCTCTGATCTGATTTTCCTCTTCATAAAATTGCCGTATACAGTGGGTTGCAAGGGGCAAAAGCAGGAGCGGGGGAAGAACTGACACAGTGAGTGGCAATGGGGTGGGTGGTAAAAACACAGAAGGTAGAGCCAATAGGACTTACTGATGGTTGGGCTGGAGGGAGTGAAAGGAAAGGGGGCCCACACACCAGGACTAGCTTACTGGTTTGAGCTAATGGTAGACTGGCAGTGGCCCTCAGCAAAATGCGGGAGCCTAAAGGAGAAAGGTTATTTGGGGGTTATAGTCATCCACCCCTGTCTCTAGGCCATGCTGAGTTTGAGGAGTTGATGCTCAGATACTCAGATGGAAACATCCTACAGGGAAGGAAATAAAGAGAGAACTCAGGGCTCACAATGCACACTCACGTGCCACCAGAAGGTAGAGCTGTAAGGGCGATGGAGTAAGTAAGACACTAGGGAAGAGCTACACACAGAAAAAAG
The DNA here is from genome assembly GCF_010015895.1 of Lontra canadensis. Lineage (NCBI taxonomy): Eukaryota > Metazoa > Chordata > Mammalia > Carnivora > Mustelidae > Lontra > Lontra canadensis. Next base: position 14,708,779 of record NW_022631002.1, read on the forward strand.
GAGGGCACCTGGGCCAAGCCCTGGAAGCCAAGTATTTACCATCAGTGACAGAAGAGAAGCCAAGATGGGGACCACGGGGAAGGCAAAGACAAACCACCAGCCTGGCATCACAGAAGGCAGAGGGGGAAGGGAAAGGGTGACAGGGCTGCTAAAAAGTCACATGGCCATCGGGTTTGGCCACATGGGAGCCATTGGTGACGTGTCACGGCAGTGGTGAAATAGGTCACTTCCAGATCCAGGGACTGGGAGGGGACACTATGAGTTCACTCACAGGATGGGCATGCCACGGCACAAGTGGTTGCTGGCACCAGGACGTAGTAAGCGTGGCCCTGGGCGGGCACCACCACCCCCACTAGGAACCAGTCAGCTTCTGCTGGCACAGGCTGCTGGCCAGAGCCCCATGGCCACCAGTGACACCCCCCAGCCTCTCCGAAACCACCTGCATTCTGTCATCCTGTCTGCTCCATGCCTAACGCTGAAGGGGGCAGGAATGAAGACACCGCCTCCCTCCTGCTTCCGGACACCCCTCTTTCACCTCCAAGAACCCTCTTTGTGTCCCGCATAGGCGCTGTATGATTTGCCAATGAAATCATGGGTGCTCTGTACTATTTAACCATCTGACAGCGACAGGACTCCTTTCAAATACTCCTTGGCTATTCTCACTGCAAACAAACTTGCTTTCAGGAAAGACAATGAGGTGAAGGGAAAGAAATCCGTCCCCTCTCCCGGTGTCTGCTTATCTTGCCTCGTGCTGCCTTCCTGAGAGATACCCGCGACGGCAGAGGCAGCTCCTGTGTTGTGGAGCCTTACAGACTATTGGGGAAACAAACTAACACGTGATCAAACTAACATACAGATCAGCTCGGTGCCAAATGGCATGACTTGCACTCAGGGCAGAGATACCATCTGTGGCTGAAGGAGCAGGAGAGAGCTTTCTGGAAAAGCAGGGTCATGTCACTAGAGCACAAAGGTAGGGCAGGAAAGATACTCATCCTTAAAAGTCCAAGTCCGATTTAAAAGAAAAAAAAAAAAAAAAAGACATTTTGCAACAGGCCCAAAGCCCAGGTCAGCCATGTGGAATGTGTGCACTCACATTCTAAAGAAAGGAGCACTTACAATGACATCTGTTGGATTAATTAGCTGTGTAATTAGTCACCCCTCGGTGGAGTTGGGCTTTGTTGCTGCTGAGACGTCTTCAGGTAAAATTTTGTTCCAAATGCCACACTTCAAGAGGAATAAAGAAGAGGCCAGGCAAAGAAAACAAGCACAAAACTGTGTTTGTGGAAGGCACTGAGAAGGCAGAAGGAGCATCAAGGGGACTTTTGGGGCCCTCTGGGAGCTACAACGCCAGAGAGGGAGAAGTCTGAACTCTGGATAAACTCCAAGCACCAAAGGCTCAGACGTGCACATTAGGGTAGAGAGATTGTGGAGATGAAGGGAGCGGCATGTGGATATGACGCAGGACACATTAGTGGACAAAGTACAGATTTCTTGTCCCCAGAGAAGCCATGAGACCTTGCTATCCTGGCAGCTGTGGCCATCACTAATGGGAACCAGTCTGGGCAAAAATAATAACAATGGTGAGACCCTAATCTGAGAACCAGAAAGCCAACAAACACGGAGGCAGATGCCTCCCGCCACCGGGCTCCCCACAGCACTTCCTCAACCACAGCTGGCCGCAGTCACACTTGCTGACTAACGTCTAGGGCGCCAAGGAAATGGCAGTCCCAGGACCCACGCCTCTTGGCTTGGCTGACTGGAAGTGCCTCAGAAAGTTCCCCCAGCTTCTTTAATCTTTAAGCATTTTCAAAAATAAGAGACGTGGTAGGAGAAGGCAATACAGAAAAATGAAGGCCCAGCAGAGATGGGAAGATGCTGCTGAAAACCACCTTGGTGAGGGGGACACTGGAGCAGAAGGGGAACCTCTGGGGATGGTCCTGTCTCCCCTCACAAGTACACACAAAGTACTCTAAATGCAGGAAAAGCACATGCCACTGCTCAGAGAACCTTCCTGGCCGGTGGTAGTCGCTGGTTCATTGAGAGCCTGGGGCGTGAAGCATTGAGCTCATAGGAGGCCTAGTTTAAATCAGCAATATGAGTTCTAAGACTAGACAGGGTCATCCTACTAGGGCAGTGTCAGCCATAGATGAAATCAGAGCCCTTCCTAGATCTTCAGGAGCCCAGACATTTTGTCTGCAGGACCCCTGCTGTGCCACGCACTCCCTCCCACGGCCCTTACAAGGGCCACAGGGAACCAAGGAACCAACACAAAACCCCAACATTATCGTTCCCACTGTCCCAAAGTCCCCAAAGATGCAAGTACGTAAGAGCCAGGAACGAGCTGGGTGACCTTTACGTGTGTGCACCAACACCACTCAGTCAACGACCAGCCTGGTGATGCTGGCGCTCCCCTGACAGGAACGGGCCACAGAATTCTGTGAGAAAAGCCTTGAGGTCATTCTGGGTTCTGTCTTCCTCGGTTGTCAAAGCAGCACAGGTATCACCAGGCTGTGGTGGGTTGTGTCATCTGTCCTGCTTTGGGGGGTTGAAGAAGACAGAAAGGAATAAGAATGTATCAGGAAAACATTCCGGCCCCACACAGACTGGACTTGTCTGCCCCAAGTTTCCAGAATAATCTTCTCCTAGTTCAGAACTATGCGTGGTCTCTGCTCACATCCCCCTGGCTTAGCCCAAGGACAAAATGCAGACTGAGAAGCCAGAGCAACATGAATGGCTCACTGAAATGAGGAGGGACCATGGCAGTCGCCACCACAGAGCGCAGACACTGGCCCAAGACACGCTCCAGGCAGACGCCACTCACAAAGAGCTCCCCACACAAAACAGGTTTTTCAGGGGGAAAACAACGTGTTAAAGATTCATTAGCCTGAGTCCACACAAAATCCTCTCCAAAGCTCAGCACGAAATTGGCACTCAACAAATGTTGTTGACCCAGAGAGAGAATTTCTCTTCCCGTTCATCTGTGTCCCAGAGACCGCACAGAGGAATGCCGGAGTCTGACCCAGCAAGAGGAAAGCCAATGAACACGACAGACAGGTATGGGGACACCCGCCATCAGAGAACTACCGGGGCCTGTGCCCAGTCTTTGGCCTCGTTCCAAGGGACAAGGAAACGAGGACAGCCTGCTACAATATGTCGGCTCAGGTGTGGTTACAAAGGCCCAACGATCCTCAAGAAGGAGCTTGTCACCAGAGAGCAAGACTCAACAGGCACAGCAAGTGGAGGAGAAATTCTTTCCGCAAGCCCGATGCACAGGCCGTCCCGGGCCGACGAGAGGATGGTTACAACTGTTGACCTAAGAGACCAGAAATGCTTTGGAGGCCCTCGTTCTGGGTCTGAGAACCTGCCCTGCTAATTAACAGGTTACAAACCAAACACTCTCTGTAGATAAACATTTCTAACCTTCTAACTAGTTTGCCTTTTAGAGGATGAGGACGTGGACCCTAGAGAAAGTTCCCTGATTATTCTTGATGATTAGTCCCAGTTCAAATCTACTCTGGGCAATTCCTATTAGCATCCTATATATGATAAGCACTCATGGTCTTCTGTGTACAACAGCCAGGGCTCAAGCACTGGGAATTTCTCTTACCTACATGTAAATAACAGGAGCACACGGAGGCCAGAGGGGCCTGAGCGTGAGCAGGGAGAGCTGAATCATCTGGCACAGTGGCGGGGGGATTTGACGGGGCACCGTCTCGCTGCGTGACATGAAAGCACTTCAGGACAAGGAAATAATGAAAAAATTGTTGAAAAGCAAATTTTAACAAATAGCTCTGAAGAAAATCTCAGATTTCGTTATAGGAAAAGCACTTTATTTAATGCAGAAAATGTGAAAATCTAATATGACAGTTTTCTATAAATAACAAAAATTGGAAATCATCATTAGGGGCATTTGTAATTTTCCTCTTTTGTTGAGAATCACTGGGAAAAAAAGAAAAAAGGAGGTTTACCAACAAGGAAGCCGCTTATCTCTCTTTAAGCTCCTGTTGAGCCTGTTGGCAGGCGCTATGAAAGAGTTTCTTCACCATCCAGAGGAAGGGTCGCCAGATAAAACACAGGATGCCCAGGTAACATATGAATTTCACTAAGTACATGAAATGACAGCATATGGGATATGCTTATAGCTAAGACATTATTTGTGGTTTGCAATTCACATGTAATTTGCATGTATTCCGCATTTTTCTTTGCTGAATTTGGGGACTCTGCCTGGAGGTTTCCGCTGTGGTGGGTTCGGTTCTCCTCGGGGTCACCACCCTCAAGTCCCTCCCTAGTTTCAATAACCTCCAACATTTCTGTGAGCAATAGATTTTCTGTCCAACATTTTTACCTTTCACCCTATAGGCTGATTACCTTTTTTTTTGAACAAGTGCAGGAAACCTAATTTTATTAAAGTAAAAAAATGACTCACTGCTAAGTGTTCGTGGTAACAGCCTTTCCCACCCCACACTTAAAGGGCATTTGTAGTTTCAAGTTATGTCCAAAACAGAATTAAGACTATGGTTGAATGCTTAATTGTTCCTTTACCATTTCCCTTTCAAAACAAACAAACAAAACCCCAGAGACACCTGTTGGGCGTAAATGGATTCAAATCTGCCCTTTTGGTCCAGGTCCTCAGCAAGTTAGAAGGACTGGAAATTGGGTTTGCATCTTTGTCCCATTCCATGGTGCTGCTTTTCTGCTAGACTAGGCTTACTTCGAACGATGGAAACACATGGAATGATCCTGGAATGTAGAGGCCATGGAATACTCGCAGAAAATTCCCCTCAGGGCTACAGAGCACCCCTAGGGCAGCAGATGGCATTCCTACAAAGCATTGCCCAAGTGTGACTTTTTCCTCTACATGGCTGGAGGGAACTGACAGAGATTTTCCTCTCAAGGAAGATCTAGGGCTTTCGGCTTAAGGACTGGGAGGGTGGAGGCTTTCAAGTATTCTGACAATGTGGTAGTTATGAGATTATCTGAAGGGAGACCTCCATGCTCCTCTGCCTGAATCAGGAGCTCAGCACACCTCTGGAATCCAAAAGGAGACTTATCACCAGTAGCTGAAAACAGCTTATACTGGAACTATGTGGTAGGAGTCAGGCTGTCTCCTTGTTATCTGAATACGAACTTCAGAAAAGAGATCTTCAGTTTCAGTATCTGTTCTCTCTCTCTCTCTCTCTCTATGATACTTGGTGAGCGCAGTTTCCATGAAGGAACAATAAGCAACCCAGCCCCTCTCCCAAACCCTGGTCGCTCCTGGAGAGTCCTTGGTTCTAGTGAATTTGATAAAGGTAATTAATCCAAGAAATTTCACCCTGGGGAAGAAGCTGGAGAGAAATAAGGAAAGGTCGGAGGACGAAATTTCATCCACAGGACTTCACAAGTCTTGAAAAGAGAACTGTCTCTGTCTGTTCCCCCTTCTCCTTCCACAGCACTTTGGACAAACAATACTCTGTAAATATGTTCAGACTGATCTAAATCGGCTCTGTAAGACTTAGAGAGAAGGGAACGATAAATACGGCTTTTTACATCAGCTAGGAAAGGATGGTTATTTAAGGAATTGTTGGACGATCAACCATCCACTTTGAAAGAAAATACAGTCTAAATCACACAATACAGAAAAAGAGTCATTACAGTGCACCATACACAGAATAGATTCCTCAGGGATTAAAGACTAAAGCGGAGGGAGAAGGTATGGAAGAAAATATCTGTCAAGTTAGTGCCAACCTGCATGGGTTTGAACCCTCACTCCAACAGCCCTCACTAGCTTTGACTTGTAACCTTTCTCTGCCTTGGTTTCCCCACTTGGAAACAGGCTCATCGACAGTCGATGAATCGATCAGTATACGCAAAGCTTGTGTGACAGGACCTGGGTCGTAATGAATGTTCTGGGGGTGGGGGCTGTTCTTTTCTATAATTTCCTAAGACTGCCAAGAGAGAGCCTCCTTGGGAAAAGAGAAAAGCTAGAAATAGAAAAGGATGCACAGACCGGACATCATACAAACGAAAGTTTTTGATATGTTAAAATGCCTCATACACCAAGGCAAAGATGAACAAAGGACCAGGAGAAACTATGGCAATGTTCCCGGCACAGCACAGCGGAGATTGTTCGCCCCATATGCCAGGAGCTCTTGGTGATCAACCAGAAAAAAAAAAAACAGAAAAACAAAAGGCAAAGGCTACGAACAGGAAGACTGCCACAGAACTGCAAACAGCCAACAAACCCGTGAAGGAGTGTTCACCCTATGTAAGAATTAAGGAGATCCAAGTTTTAGCCATTTTGCCAACCTGAGGAAAGCAGAAAAGGAACACTATGCTGGTCACTGCGTGAGGCTTCGAGCATCACCCAACAGGGAGGGGAAAAAAATGTTCACCTTCTTTCGGAAGAGGTAGTAAAAAATACCTGCTGGCATTACATCCCGGGATCCAGCGACCTCACTTCTTGGGACAGCACAGGTCTAGACAGATCTATGCACATATCTGTTCCCTACCTCACTGTCTACAGCATCAGAACACGGCGGATGACCTCCCTGTACATCTGTGAGACTGTTTGTCTTTTATTGTTTCTCTTCTTTTTTGTACAACATCGACTCCGTACTGAATTTTTCCAAAATGTTGGGGTTTTTTCTCTTTTTTTTTTTAACGATTCCTAAACTGTAGAGATCTGATGATTTCTGGGAAACCTGTAGCAAAGGAACTGAAGAGTATCATGCTGGTAAGCCTTCCTGCCAGCCTATGCATGGAATACTATGTAGCCTTAAAAAAAGAGGGAACTAAGAAAAAAAAAAAGGAGGGAACTAGGGGCGTCTGGATGGCTCAGTGGGTTAAAGTCTCAGCCTTCAGCTCAGGTCATGGTCTCGGGGTCCTGGGATTGAGCCCCGCATCGGTCTCTCTGCTCAGCGGGGATCCTGCTTCCCCCTCTCTCTCTACCTGCCTTTCTGCCTACTTGTGATCTGTCAAATAAATAAAATCTTAAAAAAAAAAAAAAAAAAGAGGGAACTAGATCTCTATGTACTGACCTGAAATGATTTTCAGGATCAAAAGTCACATGAAAAAAAAAGCTGAGAGCACAACCTGTGTCTATAAAGGTTTTTTAATGGAAGAGTATGTATGTGTATGCATTTCTACCAGTGTAAGCATAGGAAAAAAGCTTAAAAGGATATAATCTAAACCTACCAGCTAACTCGTGGTCAGAAATACCACCAGAGCCAACTCAGGCTCTCTGGGAATGACCACAGGGCCCGTGTGCAGTCTCCCAGCCCTGCTCCAGGAGACCGACATCTATGAGCCCAGGAATCAAGGGAGGGGCATGAACTTCAGACGCCGAGCTGCTCTTAGAGATGGAGGGCATGGAGAATAACAGGGCTAAAATTTACCAGAACATCTGGCTTTTCACACCTTCTAAATCAACTATGAAAACAGTCCCCTCCTTTCATTTTTGAATGAAGGCACCACGGTATGGGAAGAAGAAGGGAAAATATAAACTTTAAAAAAAAAAAGTTAACCTAATGAGAAAACAAGGTTTTAGGAAACTGGTTCCAGTTTACATTTACAATGTAAACCAGATGATACTTGCACCGGTGCCTTAAACATGTCACAGCACCAGGGAGGAGAGGATGGGGATGGAGGCAAGGGTCACCAGCGGATTTATGCTTTCTGCTTGCCAAGCAAGATAAAGGCTCCCAGGCACCACCTGTAGGCATGGAACATGCAGCTGTCTTCCTAAGCCAGCCCACCCCCAAGTGTAACCATAAAGGAGCACGCAGAATGCAGACTGTCAATGAAATCTTTGTCAGATTTGTTTTCTGTCTTCTGATCAGCCCTGCTGGGAGAGAGCCCCAATGAGTTCATGAGTCAGGGAAATAATGGAGAAGATGGGATCTCAAGTCATGCTGAGTCAGATGGAGGGTTTCCTACTACCTCTCACTTTGCAGAATCCCAGTAGGGTGGCAAGTGTTCAAGTCCACTATGTGGAGAGGGTGGGTGTGTGTTTTGAGCCAAGTGGTGCCATGGTCTACCTCCTACCTTACACCAAGCAGAGCTGCTGCCTCATGCTCTGGTGGCTGGCCCAAGGCAGCTCACGCAGGGCCCAGACACAACTCCATGGGAGGTGACCCCCTTTGTGTATAATTTAAGATAACTAGGAAACCTTCAGGCTTGGCCTGATCATGGGGAATGACCTCCTTTGTATATAATTTAATACGAATATGAAAGCTTCAGTATCGGCCCAATCAAAGGCATCTCAGTTGGGAACTTTTTGAGTAACAGATTCTGGTGGGGTCTTTATTAAATTTCCAGTCCAATGACTCTCAGGTGAAGAAAAATATCAAAGGGAAAACCAGATTCTAACAGTTGGCAGGTGTGCACTGATCTCCAACTGTCCCTTCTGTACTCTTTCCCCAAGCAAAAGACACTACAAATTTCAGAGTTCACCATGGACACCACATAGCAGGGAGGTCGAGAGAGACATACACCTAAGGGCCCAGGCTAGCTCTCAATCCACACACCAGGGACTCAGGACCTGCAGGAGAATGGAGAAGAACACAGGGCAGGCATCTGTCAGGACCTGTTGCTCCCCTGCTGGAGGTAAGCAAGTGCACCTCACGTCTCTATGGCTGGAGGGAGAGGGAGAGTAGGAAGGTCCTCCAAGAGGGGAGAGATCCATTTACATGGGGAAGGAGAAAGGTATGGAATTCACATTCTGGACCTCAAGCCCCAAGGGGAGAGAGGTACCTTTCTCTCCCACAACATGCTTCCATTCTGACCCAGAAGGATCACTGCAGACAGAAACCAAGAACCCAGCCTCTAAGCTGGACTGGGGCTGCTGGCCTTCCCACAGGACCGATCAGTCACAGTGCCCAACAACAGCAGGTATGAGGATATGGGCAGAGGACCACTAAGAGCTGGACCAGAGCCCATTACTCTTGAAGTCACACAAATAAACCACTTAAGGAATTCGATCATGAATGTTTCACAGAGCAACCTGGAAGCCAGGAGAAAAGTAAACAGCTTCCATCTGATGCCTGGGGCTCTCCAGCCCACCCTATACACACACACACACACACACACACACACACACACACACACACTCCCCTCCACTTCCAGGAAACAGGCAGGAAGAATTCGCTGAAGGAGAATCTTGATTGAAAAACTGCTCTCACACAATCAAAACTTGACAATTCCATGCAAGGGAGAGAATATCACCAGCGTTCTTTGTTTCTGTTCTCTGGGGAGGTGGGATGGGGGTAGTGGATTAACAAAACCCATTCTCAGTCCGGATTAGAAATTAGCTCATGCTTTCAGACAGCTCAGTCTTAATACAGGAACATCTGTCCCAGCATTTATGACACCAAGAGAAGGGACTCTGGACTGGTGAGGTCAAATGTCACACCAGAGAGCTACGCCTCTGCTTGCATCTCCTGAGACGGCTGTTCTGTCTCCTCCAGCATGAAAAAGGAAGAGGAGGGAATAAAGACCTCAGTTGAAAGCGAGGGTTGGGAGACCCATTAGGAAGTCCCCTCCATCATGGCTCCTGGAGCAAGTGCAGCAGAAAGCAAATTTGGAAGTTTCCCTGACCAATAATGAATACTTTGCCAAGGAACCAGGATAGGGCAGGGTGGGGACCAGGATGGGTTTGTGGGGGTGGGCAGTGAGGACGGGACTTGGGGAAAGGGTGAGTAAGGAGGGCTGTGTGTGAGAAGCCTGGTGCCCTCCCCAGGTCAGCAGCATCTGGAGTGGTTTCTCTAGCAGACAGTAAAGAACTCGATTACATCCAGTTAACTGTGCTCTAAACTGATTATGCATGTGCTGGGCTAATGGATTACATTAGCAAGAGGAAAAATAACATGCAATCAATCTCCATTTACTACAGGCCACACCAGGGCCTAGAGAAAAACTGACTCAACCACCTCCAGTCCCCACCCCAAATCTACAGACTCATGACACCCTAGGACAGGGAGCCCCCTCAGTGGCAGGAGAAGTCTGTCTTAGTCACACCGCTGGACCGGAAGGCTTGGCACACACACTGGAAGAAACCCATCTCTGTGTCATTCAGGAGTGGCTGAGAGCTCCCCGCCCCCACAGCAGAGCCACAGCAAGCCAAGGGACATTCATTACCCAAGGACTAATGAGACCAGACTAATGACCCACGGCTCCTGACACAGGGAATTCTGCTCTGAATGTGGGCAGGGGCGGTGTTCACCCCTGGGGTTGTGCCAGCCAAGTGCACTGTTTGGGGACTTCTCCTTCGGGCGCTGGTTCCCAAGTTCTATCCTGTACCCCAATATCGACGGCCCCCCCACCATCACTGCCTTTTTTAAGTCGGAGTTTTCTCCATCTTTTGAATTAAAGAGAGAGAGAGAGAGAGAGAAATAAGACCAGAGAGGAAGTGTCCATGGTTCAGCAAAACCCAGATGGAAACCCCTGTCTCCTCCCTGACATCCACCCTGGAAACTGCCTCAACCTGACTCACTAGGTGTGACCAGTGAAGGTGGTTTGGGGACCTGCGATCATCTCAGGGAATCCTCCAGGTTCCAGGCCCTTCAGAAGCAAAGCCAAGGGTGTGGTATACTCTCGCTGGAGGGTGTAGCGTGGAGAGCGAATCACCACCATGCACATTTTATCATCCAAAGGGCGTTTTTTCCCCCACTCAGATGGAAGAGGCTGGCTTCTTGCCACTTCTAAACAACCCTCATCAAAGTTGCATATAATCTTCCGTGGCCACGCGCAGTACTTTGAACTAATCTTGCTCAGTCAGGTCCTTTGAAAAGTTTCTTTCTATAGGTTTTCCATCAGGTTTTCTGACCACATCAGCACCACCACCCCTTATGGCTGCCTGAGACCTCTAATTTAAACTGGCCCCAAAGAGCCTTTTCTTTCAATGGTGGTCTAAAACTAAACCATCCAGTGAGGTTCCTGCTCACTTAGAACAAGGGGGCTGGCTGCTTGGTGTTCAGACCCTCCCTACTGCACCATGCCAGCCCATCCATGCTGGGGTTGGCAGTCAATTCCAGAACCTTCTAGTCCTACCACCTCATTTCTGTCTTCTCCTACTTCCCCTAAAGTGGCTTCTTATCCACACTACACAGGCCTCCTGCCAAGCTGAAGACGAGCAATTGTAAAATGAATCACAGTTACCAATCTCGGCAGAGACTGACACAGGGAAAGGACCAGAAGCCTTACTTGGAGTCTCCCTTTAAAATCACCTGGGGTAGTGAGGGGATTAAACTCCCTCGGGGTCAACAGAAAGGCTCCCTTGCCCAAAGACGAGAGAACGGGTGTGAAAGCCAAGGGGGGGCGGTGGGGGGAGAGGCTGACGATAAAAGGGAGAAAATGCAAAGAGAAGAGGGTGTGGAAGGCATGTGGGAGGAGGCTGGGCAGATTTATGGCGATTTGTACCTGATTGTTCATACTAAAGCCATTATGGGATGATTAGAGAAAAAGGTGAGGCTTTAAGTCCAGTGAAAATCAATAGAAACGTCTGGAGCAATTCTGCCTAGCAAGTGAAAGGACTATTTACAGTATGTGAGCACCTCCTCCTCACCGTTAAGGTCTATGGACTGAGAGGGAGACTGGAGGGGGTGGGGAGGGGCAGGGAGGGCCAGGGAGGAAGGAAGGAAGAGAAGACAGAGGGAGAGGAGGAGGAGGATGGGAGAAGCCCAGGGGAAGAGAGGGGAAATGTAAATACGAGGAAGAAAAAGGGGGCACGGGATAAGGAAGCAAAGGGAGAAAGAACAAAGGAGCCCCCCTTCACGGACCCTAAAATTTCCCCATAGCATGTGCCACCTTGTAGTCAACTATGTAATTTATTCATTGTGTTTATCACCCATCTCCCTGCAAGAGAATGGAAGCACTATGAGGGCGGGGACTTTTTTTTTTTTTTCCGTCTATTTTGTACATGGAGGGAGGCGTGTGTCCAGAACAGGACCTGGTATACAGTAGGTGCTCAATATCTATCTGTAAATGAATGAGCAAATCAATGAATCCATGAACAAATGAACTATGTACTCCAGGGGTCTCCAGGAGAGAAGAGATCAAAGGGGGCAAAGGGTGGGACGAGACGGAAAAGGAGAGCGTGAAGAATACAGGGGAATGGGGCAACACAGGAACACAAAGGTACGTAAAAGCCGTAACAAACAACTGTAAGGGAGAAAAGGCCGGTTGTCCAGAGTCGAGAGAAAGTATCAGACTGCTGTCCATAAAACCTGCCCTCCAAAATGGGGCAGCCTCAAAGAGCACCTTTGGTTACCAGAAGCCACCAGCATGCAGCAGCTTCACGAGGAAGCAGATGCCAACACCCCCTCCAACACCAACTGGTCACCGACCCCACTGTGACACAGACTGTCACCCGTCCGCAGCCATCCCCAGGCCCCAACCCCCGGTGATCCCATGCATGCCTTCCAGAAGGAGTCCGGGTCCTACCTTATACAGCTTCAGGCTGGCCTCGTGCCTGGAGTTGACCGTGTGCAGCCGCAGCTTCTCCAAGCTGTTAGTGTAGTAGTCACACGCGTTGCACTTGAGGTGGACGGGGTTGCCAATGGCCACGCACTTGAGCCGCCACTCGTTGGCTTTGCCGCCCTCTTTGATGTGGGCCACCAGTTGGTACTTCTGCACGTGCTTGTCCGTCTTGCAGTGCAGCTGGAAGTTGGCCTTGAGCTGGGTGTTGTAGCGGCAGAGCTTGCACTGGTACGAGTCCCCCATCACGGCCTTCCACTCATCCTCCGGGAGGCTGCGCTCCACGTTCATGTGCAGCCCCAGCATGTCCAGGTTATCCGTGGTGAACTTGTTGCAGACGGCACATTGGAAGAGCTTCAGTGACGGGTCATTGGTCTGGATGAAGCTCTCGCCCAGGTTCATCAGCTCCTCGGACACCAGCTGCCCACCCCCGAGGCGCATGTCTAGGGGGATCTCACCGCCAACTGCAGAGAAGGAGAGGGGGAGAGCATCAGAGGCCAGTTTCACATCTGTGGCCCCAGTGGAGGCACCCACAGCCTCCTCCACCCTCAACCCAGGGTGGCGGAGAAAAAAAAAAATCACATTGAAAGTGTCGCAAGGCACTATTAACTGGGAATACCCACCCCCCCCAAGAAATCAACTTTATCTGTTCGGATCTTTCCCACGGATGTTCTGAAATTTGCAGAAGGCTTTATTTTTATTCTATTTTTTGCTTTTGGGAAAGAAGATCTAGAACCATAACATCTTGAATATTTCGATTCAGTTCTTTATGTAGATCTAAGAAAAGATAGGAATAAACATCATTTGCTGGACATAACAGAATCTGAAACTCCAGACCCCTAAAAGCTGGAAGTTAGTTACAGCTGCATTCTAAGATACGCAGCCTTCGCGGTAAATCAGAACTGGGCCCAGAATTTATCTACAGCAGCATGGCCCCAACTGAACTTCCTGCACTGTCCGATGGGCTAGTCACCAGCCACGGCTAAGCTGCAACCAAGGAACTGAATTTTTAGTTTTATTTCTTTTTAATTCATTTAAGTTTAGATCGCCACATGTGGCTGGTGGCTACTGCAGCGGAGGGTGCAGCTCTCCATCTGAGATTTGGGCAATGGTCTCCCTAATTCCTCAGCACACCCCACAGGTCAATATTCTGCCTGCCTGTCAGTGGTGCCAACTCCTCCCACATGTCCCCAAGAATACAGTCACTCCCCTTTTCTGAGCCCCCACTAAGCATGAAATGTAAGTGTGCTACAGGACACGTCACATTCTCCATTTTCATCAGCCACACGCAGAGGCCTGTGTCCCCATCCCTCTGTAGGGCAGAGGTCCAGACTTCTCACTGAACCTCTAGAGAGTGCCCAGCCCCCCACACAGATGTTGTGCAGGACAAGTTTAAAAGGGAACCAAAATGTTACAGGTTCAGGAAGTGGATCAAGAGGGGTAATGGCACGCAAAGGTCAGCTCGCAGTTCCCAAAAAGAGTCTGCTCCTCCCTCTCCACCCCTGTTATTTCTCAGCTCATCACTGCCCTACATAAACCGGGGAGGGCTCTCATTCACTGGGATATTAGAACTGCAAACTCTTATTTCTATCATGAAAAGGGCTTGGAAAGAGCAGTCTTCCCTCCATTCCCGAGCAGCATACAGTCGAGCAGAACACTGAGCACTGGCTTCTGTGATTTACCTCTCCCCCAAAGACATGCACATGGGAGCTACCATGTCCTCCCCTGCCCCTCCCCAAATGATACTCAGATCTGACCTTTTACTTATGGCTGGGCTGAGGTTACTTTTTTTTTTTTTTTAAATGACTGATTACAATCCAAGTTAGCGGCTAATCAAGTAAAAGATTTCTTTTTTAATGATTTTCTTATTTACACTACATGAGGCAACTCTAATGAGAAGATCAGTTACAGGTTCTACTGAGCAGTCTGGTTGTGTTTGAAGCCTGTGGACAATGTACCAAGCCACAGAGATCTTTTGCAACGTGCATTCCAGAAGGCTCAAGAAGCTTTTTGCTTGTCTCCTCCCTTGCCATCTCTGCTGGTGAGAGGAGCCATAACTAAGACATTCTTTTTAGGACAAGGAAAAAAAAAAAAAAAAGGAGAAAAAAAGCCTAAAAGCTCCATCCCTTAATGGGGACCAAGGCCAGATAGCATCCATGAAACACAAGCGGCGTTCAGTCAAAGCAGAAACTGCCCAGAGGGTAAGACAAGGAGCAAACATATATTTGTTTCTGATGCCAACCACCTGAAGCATCAGATTTTCCCCACTTTTTAAATTTAACCTCAGCACATCAATACTGCTCTAAAGAGAAATTCAGCTGTCACCTGCTAGATGCCTGAGTAAAAATGAGAAATCCTCCAAACGCACAGAGGACGTAAGTCCCTGTTCCCATTCCAAGCTCTTGAAATGCAAATCAAAGACAGACACTGAGAAGCAGTGAAATGAAGGCGACAGGCAAGCCAAAACTCCAGAGGAGAACCAAACAAACCCAAGGCTTAGAATCCTACAGATCTGCAGAACACGAAGGAACCAGTTCAGCCCCGGCAAGAAATACAGGAACCTCACCCAGGGCGGAGGAAGTTAGGAAGAGCGCCCCCTGGAAGTGAAAACTCAGCAGGGGTTTTACTCTTGAGCGAGGGGGCACCCATGTCTAACACTAGAATTTACACTCTGCCACAAGAGTCTGCGTCTGAGAGGCACATGAATTAAAGGCAGCTTCTAGACTCAAAGACAGAAGCAGAGGATCTTCTAAAATCTCAGCCAGGTGTCCTATAGCCAGTCGGCTCCCTGGGGAAAACACAGACACCTCGGCAAGCTACCTGATTCTCGGGGCTGGGCTAAACTTTATCATCTAAGGGGATGCCTGGAAGGATCTCTGCAGATGGCCTCCAGCCTAGTATCTTATCTACAAATGGCAGCACACCCTACCAGACCAGACCCAAGGGTGCCGACCCTCTCCTCCCAGCCCTCCAGGAAGAAAGCATCCCCGGAATCAGCATCTGCTTGGTATCACAAAAGAGAAGGTTCTGTCAAAGGAAGGAGTAACTTGGTAAGTAAGAATGGATTTCACAAAAATGTTTCTCCCCCTGCAGAATCCAGGAATACCTAGTAATACCTACAGCCTTCTCACAAATGGCCTCGTGAAGGATCCGAGGGCTGCAGACAGAGCTGAACGTTATGGCCCTTTCACATTTGCATGTGTTGGCCTCTGCCGAGGTCATAGCACTTACACCTAAGTCCTTCACGCATGCGCTCTCGTACCCACACCCCCACTCAGGCTGCCAGGATAAAGCACTTGTGACTCTCACTCTATCTCAGCAGCTCTTGGGGCCTAAGGCGGGCACAGGAGGTTTCCAGAGACACACCTTGGCTGATAAGCAGTAACCCTGAAAATTCAAGGGCCTCTGCTTGGCTGACCTGGAGAAGGTCCTTAGAAGGAAAATCTCTGTTCTCTTTTAAAAAAATAAATGAAGTATGGGTCTGCTATGTACATCCAGAACACAGGGATCCATTCTTCTGTCTCTTTTGCACCTGCCATATGCCCATAATGCATGGTGCCCCGCGGACTCACAGAGAGCTTGTATAAAAAGCACAGTATTTTTCTATTGCTTCATTCAAGCCTTAGTCAGAATTACTGGTTTTCAAGGTAATTAAAAAGATCTCACTTTGACCCAGTATGAACCCATCCATTTTCAGTGCCTTCATTCCATTTACATCAAATTTGATTTATTCCAAGATCTGCCTCCCCAAGATTTTAAATCTCCAGATGAGAAAACCCCAATTCCCACAGGCTTAAAAAAAAAAGTCTTACAGTACGAGGCCATCCCTTGGTGTGTATCCCCTATGGTTCACTCGGGGGACAAATAAGATGATTGATCCCTATGCATCCATTATTAACCAGTTGGTGAAACATTCTTCAAATCGTTTGGTAATAAAAGATCCACAGGTCAATATTCCAAAACAGAAAACAAGATTAAAGTAGCAAGGATCCAAATTTAAGTGCATAGCAGGAAAAACAAATTAAATGCGATGAAATATAACTCATCAGCAGCAATTAGGACTAAAACACCACACAAAGACATGCCAACTGGGATTAACCTAAACCACCAGAATAAAAGGTACTTGCTCACACTCTGTTGCAGAGAACAACTTATTCTCATGTCAGGAAGGGACTACTACTTCAGTCAGGCCACCACCACTGGTCCCAGGAGATTAGCAGGGTCGGGGGATGGAGACCAGGCAGTGCCCATCTGAGGCAAAGGTAGGTGGGGGAGGAACGGCCCAACCATCACACTGGTCCTTGTGGAACTGATTCGCACGTTTTCTTGCTACAGAGACTCTCCCCCAAAGGTGCTCATGATCCTTTTCATGGAAAGACTCATGGTTTTTGGCATCCCAATCCTATCCTCTTGACTCCATTCTAGAGCTATGCAGCGGGTTGGTAAGACAGGCTGTCCAGACACAGCCAGCTCACGTTCTCTAACATGGGTTGTTTTTTCATGGTAACAAAGGCTCTTCCAACAGATATTAAAACTTTGCTCTTTCTGATGTACGATTTTAGAATTTATTCATTGTTCATCTAGCACACCACTCCTTACGGTTGCCCCAGGGCCACTGAATTCCCAACTATACTTATCCCTGACGACTCACGCAAGACAGTAAAGAAAGGCAACGGGTCTTTTGCATCGAGATCCTCCTCATGAATACACTGGAGAAGTTTGCAGAACATATCTGGATGGCTCCACGCTCCGCACAGAACCAGCCTTTGGTTACGTGAATAAGGTACGCTATGGTTTCGAGCTGCTCTTAATGGAGAGGACTGTCCCTATTTAAAACCTGAGCTGCAAGTTTCCCCTAAGTCACACCAAACATTTAACGGACCCCGAAAGTTTCGGATGAATTGTGGCGATTTTTCAAACTGCGAAAGGGTCGAAGAAAGAGAAGACGGGGAGAGAGAGAGGGAAGTCGACCAGAAGCCCGACACTAGAGGCAACA
This sequence comes from Lontra canadensis, assembly GCF_010015895.1. Lineage (NCBI taxonomy): Eukaryota > Metazoa > Chordata > Mammalia > Carnivora > Mustelidae > Lontra > Lontra canadensis. The sequence goes on from NW_022631002.1 coordinate 14,726,228, forward strand.
CTGAAATTTTCATCCCGGCCCGTGGAGCCAGAACCGAGTCGTGTGGCTGCCGAACGGATACGATCCTCCATACGCACACCAGAAGGGTCCTCGAGAGAAACAGCTGATCGTCAGACACTCACGTCCACACAAAACCAAGTCTTGCAAAAAGGACCATCAGAGCCGAATCCGCAGGATGTGACAGAACGAACCAAATCCGCGGGACCTCGGTCTATCCTCACTGCTCCCCCGTTCACCTCAAGTCACGAGAACACACGCGCGCGCGCTCAGCCTCACCTAGAGCAGGCGTCATGGCGGCCATGGGCCCGGCGGGGTCCAGCTGGAATCCGCTCATCATGAACTGCGCGTCCGAGGCGGTGCTGTCCATCTTCAGGTTGGGCAGGCTCATGTTCTGGGCCAGGTAGTACTGGTAGAGCTCGGCCTCCGCGGGCGACGGCAGGCTGCCGAGGCCCAGGTGGCGGTTGTGCTGGATCTGGGTCATGTTCTGCTGCAGGAGCATCATGTTGTGCATGTGCTTCTCGCTGGTCATGTGGATGCGCAGGTTTCTGGCCACGTTGGTCTCGTAGTCGCACACCTCGCACCGCCAGGTGGGCTTGGTTTTTGGTTTGGTGGGCGAGGGGGCCCCGCAGGAGCTGCCAATGTTGGCCGCTGCGGCCGCCGCCGCGGCCGCTGCGGCCGCCGCCCCGGCCGAGTGGCTGAACACCTGCTCCCCGCCTCCATTCTGCAGGTTCTGCATGTTGTTGAGATGCTTGTCGGACTGCATATGAATACTGAGGTTGCCTTTGGTAGTTGTGGAGTAGTTACACACCTCACAGCGGAAGGGCTTGTAACCACAAGTGTAGCTCTCGCCTCGAGCCAACCGAGGGTGGGGCTGCCCGCTTTTGCAGTAGACACAGGAGCCCCCCGGCTCCGGGTGCTTCTCCTTCATGTGTGCCTCCAGGGTCTGCTGGTACTTATAGTGCCAGTTGCACTTGGGGCACTTAAGTGTCTTACACGAGTTACGAGAATGCATCATGGTCATGTGGCCGCCCAGCGAGCGGGAGGAGCCCAGGACCGTGTCGCATTTGGGACACTCCACGCCGCTCCCCGAGGGGCATTCCCCGACCCCAAGCTCGCAGAGGGAGCCAGCGTGCTGGTGATGGGGGACAAAGCCCCCATCGTCTCCCTCTGTGCTTTCATTTGGTTCTGGTGCTGTGGCATTGTCTTTATTGGCACTTTCGTCAGCAAAGTCCAGCCTCCTGCCGCCCTCCGCCACATCGGCCCTGACGCCCTCACTGTTAAAGCTTAAACGATTCCTCCTGTTCGCACCGTCAAAGACAACAAAGGAAGAAGCAGAATTAGAACTAGTAGAAGCTGTGCCCCTCGACAGGGTCTGGAGCACGTTAGGCATTAAGGGGGAGTTAGAAATGCTTTGGTTTGAGAGAGCAAGGTCCTTTTTGCTGCTGCTACCTGCCGCGGCCCCAGACTCCTCATGGGGCCTGTCCTCCAGTTCGTCGTCCAACTCGCTTGGAAAGAGTCCTTTGCAACCCTCGTCTTCCTCCTCCTCCTCTTCCTCCTCTTCCTCTTCCTCCTCCTCCTCCGCCTCTTCTTCCTCCTCTTCCTCCTCCGCCTCCTCCTCGGCTGGCTCTGCTTTCTCAGAGAAGCAATCAGGATCGCCCACTTCTTGCTTCTCTCCTGCTGCTGCCCCAGAGTCCTTGCCCTCTGAGGATTTGGTAGGACTGGAGGCCAGAGGCCCCAGGGGGACTGAGGTAATGGGGGTCTTCAGGACCGAGCTGGTGAGCCCGCCAAGGTTCAAGAGGGTGCTGGGGGTCAAGATACCAGCCTGGGGCTGCTCGGGGCCCGCAGCAGAGCCGGCTGGGAGAGCCTCCTCCCCTTCCATTCGAATGCCACTAAATTTCCCATAAAAACTGTGTCCGGGGCCTATGAGGTTAGCTGTGGAAACTAAAGGGTGTTGAAAGTTTTTGTTTTTTGGTTCCAAAAAACTTACAAGGGGTTCCTTGTCTTTGCCAATCCCTTGGATGATAGCGGAGATGTTCTTATTGCTAAGAATTTTCCGCTCGTCTTCACTCAGGGTCATTCGATGGTCGTGCACCGCATGGGTCACAAACGAACGGACGTACCCGAAGGACAGTTTGCACAAGAAACACATCAGGATGGGCTTCCTCTTGCCATAGAGCACAAAGCCATCGAATTTGGACAGGTCCACATTGTTGGGAACATCTTTGGATACGCAGGAGCTTTTGGCAGAGCCGTCGCTGTTCAGGTAATCCTTGTTGCTTTTGTGTCGCACGTCAAAAACGCGGAAGCTGTGCAGGACGGGGCTGAGCCCCGTCAGGGCTGAGGTATTCGGGAAAGCCTGGTCTGGGCCCTCAAACCATTTCCCGAAGGATGAGGCTATGTGGAAAGTGTTGATGATCTGTGGGTAGACTGGTGCAGCACAAGAAGGGTCCCCTTGTTTGCCCCCCGCCCCGGGGAGAGAGTTCAGGAAGAGCGAAGGGAGAGGCCCGCTGCCGCTGCCACAGGCGCCACCGCTTTGGGTCAGCTGGCTCAGGCTCTCGACAATGTAGGCTGAGCCATCCGGCTGGTAGACGATCTCCCCAGCCAGGTTCTCCACATCACTCTCCTCGTCCCCCTCCTCACTGGTGTCGCTCCCGCTCTCCTCTCTCAGGGGGAGCGGGGGGCGCGCGCTGGGGCAGTGGTGCTCCATGTAGGTCTGTAGGCTGGCGAAGGAGGCCGAGCACTCGTTGCAGCTGACCTCCTTGCCGGCAGGCTCGGCAGCGGGGCCAGCCGGGGCAGTGCTCTCCGTGAGGCGTTCATTGAAGGGGGCCCTCAGGCTCTCCAGGGGCCCGTGGTTCTCGCTTGCGGACTGCTCCATGCTACTGGGTTTGTCGGGGAGGTGGGTGCTGTTGAGTTCAGTCCATTGCTGGTGCTGAGGGATACTGCACCCATTGTCCTTCCCCGAGACGACAGGCGAGTCACAGCCTTCCATGGTAAGGCCTGCGTGGAGCTTTCATTGCACCCAGTACGGATCGGACCTGAAGAGCAGAGGCAAGGGGGGAGAGGAGGGAGAGAGGGGGAAGAGAGAGAGAAAGGAAAGAGGTTAGGAGGGCTAAGGCTAGGTCCCGCACTGAGCACTCTAACAGGCTTCTGTCCACACCCACAACAGAGACCGCAAGGGCAGCAGGGACCCCAGCGATCACCCCACGCCGTCCAACGAACGTGCAGAAGGCAGCTGGCACCAGGTCTTTATGGCCAGGGTCTGTGGCAAGAGTGGGGAGCATAGGGAAGGGGGTACACAGGAGACCCCCTCTTTGTCTTCAGACTGTTGGCTGCTCTACCCCCTGGAAACCAGTTCGAATTTCCGTTCTTTGCAAGCACCGCGTTAGAGTCGGGGCCAGGCTACGGCCACAGAAGAGGACAGTCGCATCACCTCGCCGGGTCCCGCCGAGGACTCACAATGGCGGCCCTACTGCATACAGATGGCCAACACCAAGTCCTTGTTGGCTGACCGCATTGTCTGTGGGCCAAGGGAACACCCGGGAGGAACTGACGAGAGGATGAAGATTTTGTACCCCCAGACAAAGGACGGTAAACCTGTGTGGGGACATGCTCGCTGATTTGGAGGTGAAGTTGCTGCCGTTGCTCTTACTGGCCAAATGTCTAGTTCGGAGCGCAAAGGAAAGTGACTGAAGGATGCACGGCTCAGACAGCAAGTCTGTGGGACCCGGTCGTGCTCCGTCAGCCCTTGACAGGGCCCGTGGCTACGTTCATCCTCTCCGGCTCTGGGAAGCACCATCCCGTTTGACAAGCAGTACAACTGAGGCGCTAAATGTAAAAACAGGCCCAGTGCCACCCTGACACTGTGAACCAGACAGCAGATCTCCCAGATCCCACCTCCTCCCCCCAAACCAAAGAACACCCTTGCTTGTGAGTGAGCTGGCTTCAGACCACGACTGTGATGGCATGAAATCTCAGCTCGACATGGCTGGGAAGCCTCTCAACTGGCCGGCTCCCCGTCCAGCAGCGTCGACCTTGCCCTGTCTGGACAGGGCCCAGTCACCCCTGATGTGGTGGTTTCTGTTGTCAGGGATCTTAGTGGCAAGCCGAGACAATAGCTGGGCTCGGCTGGCCCCCTGTTCCACACCTGCCTCGGAGCTACGCAAGCAGCTGCCCTTCAGCCCTGGGGCTTTTCCGTTTTTGACTCCAAAGTGCCATTGAGCTGAATCTGCCCTCTGAGACTTCGCCTCCCCGGGGAGGGAGGCATCGGGCCACCCGCCACCTCTCTTGCTCCTGTGGTCACATCATCACAGGGGCGTCTCTTCCATCCCGGCATGGATCCTACAGGCAACTCAGCCTCTTGCACGGCCCTGATGGTTCGCCTGCAAATCCCAGGCCACCCTCCCCCCTACGCCTCCTTCCTGGAGAACACTTGGCTGCTTCTCCACCCGTCTCATTCATACACATCGGATGAAGGTTTTGGCTAGGTTCGGTCTCTCTCTTCCCCCACCCCACCCCCATCTTCCCATTCTTTTTTCATTTTCTTGACTGCACAGTGAGCCAACAGCTCCCCCTCGGGAAAAACTGGGAAAGGCAGGTTTACCAGAAGTCTCTGGAGAAGTAACTTTTTGGAAGAATGTGTCCTCTATTTTGTTCAAAAAACACATGCGCGCGCGCACACACACACACACACCCCCCACCTCTCAAACATGTAACCTCAAACTCCATTACAACCAAGTTCTGTGTGCCTTAGAAAAGACACAGTGATTTTAAACAATGATGACTACACTAAGCCAAACCAAACAGTAAATGCAATGGGACTTCAGAAGGCTTAGCTGGCACACAGGTGAGAATCCAGGGGGCTCTTCTTATGGAGGTGCCTGATTGGCTGGATGACATCTGATTGACAGCTCGGGCCGAAAAGGTTGGCAGGCCTGAAGGGGCGGGAGGGTTAACAGCCCGATTGTAAAATCAATGTCATAAATGCTTGGTAAGTTACAGGAACATGCTGGAAGGGGAGGCCACGATTGATAAAGGAGAACAGCTTTGATGCTTCACTAGGGACTTGAGTATCGACAGCAAAGCCAATCTCCTCTCCAGCCTGGGCTAGGCCAGAGAAACCTGCGAGCGTTTACCAATTAATTGGTGGGCTTTTCTTGCTCTGCTCTCTCCTACCTCCTCCTCCACAAGCCATTTGGCTAAATGACTGGGACTTTTAGAAACTCACCTAACTTTGTTTTCTATAGCCAAGCAAAAGGTGTCAAGAAAGGATGACGCTGTGGCCACCTCTGAAATACAGATGGCGCCCATGGTGGTGACACGTCTCCCCTGAGAGAGGCCATGTGGGATACCACTTATTCACAAGGAGTGACGACAGCCCATGAAGACACCAGTGGCCAAGAAGGATCCCACATCACGATCTATGCACTAGGCTTCCTTTCAATCCACACTGGCCGCAACAAGCAGAACCATTTATAACCTTGCTAAACAAAGTGTGGCTCAGGGACAAGTAGCACCGTTTTTCACCAGGGAGCCTATATAAGGCAGAACCACAGGCCCCACTCCAGATGAGAATCTGTATTTTAACATGATCCTCTGGGGATGGGCCCTAAAGCTTGAGCCACTCTCTGCTTCATGATGTCTTCACCAGATTGCCATCTTTTCCAGGCTCCGTGCCTGGACTGCCAGGTAACCAGGTGGGGTCAGTCTTGGATTCCCCCACAGGTCCCAGAGAGGTGTAGGGACGGAGTGGGCGAGAAGGGACCTAAGGACAGAGATGAGGCAATCTCTTAAACCTGCCTGATCCTTCAGCTCAAGGACCTCAGGCTCTCCAGAACTCTCCCACCCAGCCGGCTGTCCCTCTCACTCTATCAGCCAGTCAATAAGAAAAAGGTAGTTCTTACTTAAGGAGGCAGAAGTCAACTCAGCAGGTCGATCAGCACTCTGTCTGTAAACATGGTTTCCCGTAAAATCAATGATCTTCAGTTACAGAGGGCAGCCTGGGAACCCAGCGGGTCCCCATGCTCTCACACACAGCCCCACCAGCAGCTCTGCTCAGACCCCCACCCCCTACCCCTGGCTCTGTACCCCTTTCCTCGTCCTTCATTCAGGCCAGGGCCAGCTCACACATCACAAACCCACAACTTCTGCAGCCTGCTTCTCTTCTGCAGCTTATGACCCCAAATTCCCTTATAAACACAGACACATTCTATTCATGACCACCCCCTCCCAACCCCCGGGCAACATTGTGCTCAACATGGTTTTTGCAGTTATGTGCAGGGTTTGGAAAATTCAGTTAAATTTCAGAAGAACACTTCTTCCCCGTAAGACCGTCAAAGGGAAGATACAGGAGTGATCCAGTTCTCTCCGATTCATGCTCTCTGCTTGGAGTTTAAATCTGCCATTTGAGAACTCATCTTGTACAGAAAAGTTCCAACACCTTCCTCAAGAGCCCCCACCCTTGCTCCTCACAAGTAACAATTCCTTCGGAACCTACCTGTAAAGCCCCCTGCACCTTTCTAACAGCAGTCTTTATTTTCCAAAGATTGTTTAAAATGATAAAACTCCATATTAAGCTGGGCCACTAACAAAGTCATTTATCTCCCTCTTTCAACTGAGAAGATGTGAAAGGACAGTTTTGTTACATTCCGTTAAGGAGATGGGACTGGGTCTAATGCAACAGTTACCGGGAAGCTGGTGGGGCGGGGGTGGGGGGTGGCGGGCAGAGGTGGAAGGCAGGATATAGTTATTAGGGAGGGGAGGGGGTTCCTGCTCTTCTCCAGCTTCCAGAGAATTAAACACGAACAGTCACACTGTGTAATTTTAAATTGTTAATTAGCACAGGGTTAATTAGGCGGTCCTTTCACAAGAGGCTGTTTGGCAGAAAACCAAGAAAAGAAACAAAGGGAAAGAAAAGAAAAACAGAGAATCCAGACTGGGAGAAACTGTTGCCTCCGCAAGTAACCCATGCGGCATGGCCAGAGAGAGGAGACCCAGCAGGCGGGCCATTCTCCAGAAGCAGCCTGCTTTGCTGGAGCGGAAGCCAGGGGAGCACCATCTCCCTGAGCCCATTCAGCAAGAGCCTCAAAAAACGCACATGCCCTTTGACTCAGCAATTCCCCTATTCGAGGAAATCACCCAAGATACGCACAGAGATACAGTACTATTCATTATGACATTTTAACGGGAAAAAAAAAAAAAGATGGAAATAATCTGGCAAAACAAGGGAGTCTCCAAATAAATTATAGCGCACAGACATTATAAAACATCGCTGTTTAAACAAACGACTTGTAGGCGTGGGAAAATGATCGCACGGGACGCTAAGTGAGTAAAGAATATACAGGTCTGCATATGGAAATACACAAGATTTGTATCAGAACTTTTATAGTGGTAATTGCTAGGGGATGAGGTTATGAGCGACTTCATTTCCTCCTTTGTATCTTTCTTTCCCAAATTTTTTAAAATGAGAACCATCCTGAGGGAAGCCATCCCTTCTTGAATTAGCATGTTAAGTCCTGCAGAGACCACACCACCTTCCTAACCACGGTGTGAGATGGGTGCCACTTATATTCTTGTCTTAAAGACGGGAAAACTGAGGTTGTGCAAACTATACAGCCTAAATGCCAAATTCCTAATTTGACTGTGCAGCCCGTGGTCTGAGCCGCTCTAGGACATTCTTTTTTTTTTTTTTCCTTTTTTAAAGATCTTATTTATTTATTTGACACACACAGAGAGAAAGTGAGCACAAGCAGGGGGAACGGCAGGCAGAGGCAGAGCGAGAAGCAGGCTCCCTGCTGAGCAGAGAGCCCAACATGGGACTCAACCCCAGGACCCAGAGATCATGACCTGAGCCAAAGGCAGACAGTTAACCAACTAAGCCATTCAGGCACCTGACATTTTTCTTTAATGTCTATTTCTCTAAGAGAACTCCAGAATGTCCTTATATCCAACATTCAGATTCAATCTTAATGGACCTGGGGACCATTCTAAGATCCTGGGAATCTAGGACTGCTATGTAAAAACCACATGCCCATTTACAAACACTTTTTTGGAAGAGTCCGGGGAGGAGAGTTACCTGGAGGTCTTCACACAGAGAAGGGGTAATGAGAGTGGTGGGAGGTGTTCAAGGAGTTGAATGGCAAGCGCATTATCCTTTTTTATCTTTTTTCTTTTTAAGAAAACGAGGTAGATTCCAGAGGCCATAAACCAAAAAATGTATTCATTCACTCATCCATTCCATATTTACTGTGTACCTACTATGTGTCAGATGCTACAGAATCAATGATAAACAGATCTCAGTGTGTATTCTTGCCAGGTAGAGACCACAAAGAGAATGTTAAGTGATGAAAAGCACTCAGAAATAATATAAAGCAAGAGAAAGGGGAAGAATTATGTGTGTGTACATCCTTTTGGATAAAGTAATGATACTAGATTTTAAAAGGTGTGTTGTAGATTGTACAGTGCAAGCTCCCCCACAGTTTTAGAAAAGAGCTGATGGCTACTGAACAGCATCTAGGGAAAAATTAGAAAGAAAAGAAAAAAAAAAGGAGGTCCTGAGAAATTAGCAATTAGCTGTAGATTCAGTAAGAACATTCACATAAAATAAACTGAAAAATAGCTTCACTTAGATTCAATGATCTGAGAAATGCATGAGAGAGGACTTTTTGATTTTAATAAGGTATCCCAAAGTTTATCATCTCCTCGTATCCAGGATGGCAAAATGTCTTTGAGATAATAAAGTTTAGCTGATTTTGTGGCTAGATAATAAAGTTTAGCTGATTTAATTGCCTAAATTACCCACTCAAATGTCAGTGTGTCTAGTGGCATGCCTTGACCTTCTGTCTGGTCCTGGGTTCCCTTCATTTGCACCAACAATTTAAGGGACAAGACCAAGCACACACAACAGTATGTCATGTACAGAAAGCTAAGAGGGCTGACCAACTCCTGGGCCGGATGGTGGCATGGAGACACAAGATAAGATCTCAGCTGGTGGGAACGACAGGCCCAACCAAACACAGTAAGTTCTGAAAGACTGGGTATGAAGCCCTATATTTAAAGCTCAAGCAATTGGTAAACCGACAGAGAATGGAAGAGACTTGGAATAACAGGAGTTCACGCAAAGACTCCCTGGGGGTGCTACTTCACTACCAGGCACAATGTTGATGTGGCAGCCAAAGAGAGAAAGGGGACCTCCGGCTACAGGGACACACCAGAGCTGTGGAAACTCAGCAGGGTTCATATCCCTATCCTTTTCTCTGTATGAGGAATGTCATGATTCACCCAGGAAAGACCTGTAAGAGCCTGGTCTCACAGAGCAGAGCATGGTCCAACGGCTGCCCAAGAGCAGCTCGGGAGACAGAAGAGACAACTCCCAGCGTAGGGCAAGGCAACGACCCCAAGCAGACCCACATGGACACAGGGGACTAGCTACAGGCGGCTGCCCAAGCTTCAGGGCTTAACCATGAGTCATGGGGGGAACTGAAGAGGAAATTCGAGTTCGGTTTCAAAGAAAGGAAAGCCTCTCCCAAGATTATCAAAGCTCTCAGATGGTATGTGGGCTCAATGAGATACTGCACGCCCCAGTTTCAGGAATGGAGGAGGGGATTTTGCCAGAAGGTTCCATCAGGCAGCCTCTCAATCCCGTAAAAGGTGAAGATGCCTGGGTTATCAAGTGGGTTCCTTAGTCAACTTTAACCTCCTTCTCTGTGATCCCATGGTAGCACTTTGCATACGGAAACACACTGCAATTCTGCAGTTATCACACTGCTGTAATTATCCATTGGCTGGTCTATCTCTGCCACTAAGTTGTTCCATGTCCCTTTCATCTCTGTCTTCTCCATCTCCAAGATGTAATAAGTGCTTAATAAAACTGTAGGGAAAGGAATGAGAATACTTGAGGAGGGGGGAAAAAAGATGATCTCTGAAGGTGTTCTGTGTTTGTTTCCTTTCTTGAAGAAACGGCCTTCTCCACTAAATGGAACTAGGATCCCTTGAAGAAATGGCCAGTTCTTGGTCTGGGAGGCAGAGAGAGTGCAAGAGGAGCCTGAAGCATCTCTCTGAGCCAGAACATAAGGAAATGCTCGAAGCATGAAGAGAGTGTGCCAAAAAGGCACCGGAACTGGCTGCAGTGGCCCCGTACTTGCTCAAACTGGGACAATGCAAGCAAGAAAATTACATGAGAGTAAAAGTTTACAACCCAACGTACAAAATAAGAATCCATAATTGCATACTTTTCATAAATTTAGGGGGAAAAATGTGGGATTAGGGAAAGTTCTTCCTTCGAATAGAAATCCACCTAATAAATGCAGAGGGAATTATGGAGTTAGAAAATTACCATTTGGGAACCACCATCCCATTCAGGCAAGAATCAATGGATACTAAAACTGGTGGATGAAAGTTCGAATAGTAACAGGATATTTATACAGCCTCAAAGTATCTCCCCACAAGACGCTTATTAATTAGAGAGGGAAAAACAATAACTTTACAGTGGAGGAACCTGGCAGACCCTACCTTCACCACATGATCAAAGCTAACATCACCAGGAATAGACAAACGGACATCATGTGCCTCCCGAGAGGATACACTGAGAAGAACACAACATCCCTTCCCTGACAGTCCTGCCAAAAATGCAAAACCTGAATCTAATCAGGAGGGAACATCAGACAAACCCAAATCGAGGACAGTCTACAAAATGTCCTCTGCTCTTCAGATATGTCAGTGTCATCCAACAGAAAGACTGAAGGATGGTTTCAGATTAAAGGAGATTAAAGAGACATGACAAATGAACACAACACGTAATTTGGGTTGTTTTTCCCCCCCATCAAGGGCATAATTAGGGCAACTGGCAAAATCTGAATCAGGTCCGTAGGTCAGATAACTGTCCTAGCTGACTGTTAATTTTCTAGTTTTGATAATGGTGGTGTGATACGTAAAAATGTCTTTTTTCAGGAAAAATACACTGATTTATTTAGAGATGATGTTTCAATTTTCAAGTGGCTTAGGAAAAATCAGAGCATATGTGTGTATAAGCACATATGCGTACATATGGAAAGAATATGAGATAACGTTAACATGAGATCTGACTGAAGGGTATATACGAGAATCCTCTGTTCTATTATTACAACTCCCTTATACATCTAAACTTATGTCAAAACAAGGAGAAAAAAAGTAACTGTCCAGGGCAAGACTCCATATAGAACCATCCAAAGTACATGTGAACAGCCAACCCACCCTGATCCCCATATCATTATTTTCTTGTGAAATTCATTGTTGGCACAGCTTCCGGAAAGAAACAGGTTGTAATGCTGGACAGAGAGGTATAGAGAGACAGACACAGAAAACTGGGCCTCTCTGCCCCTAAATGAGAGGTTCTAGACAGAGCTCTCTAGTTGAAGACAAATGAGCATTCTAACTTGGGCAGAATTAGTAACACAATTATCAAAAGACATTTACCCAAGATATCCACACGATCCTGGATCAGGGCAGATTTCCCTAACTTGGTGAATACAGTTCTAAATAAGGACAGGGGCAGGAACCATAAAAAAGAACCCCAGCAACCTATGGACAGTGAGCACTGCTACCTCTAGACTAAAACATATTACAGAGAAAAACATACGGCAATGAATAAACCATCCCCACATCTCCCAGCCCCCTCCAAGCCCCCAAAAGCAACCCAGATTCTGAGATATGTAGGAAATTCATCCAAGGAGCAAAGACACCACGCCCTCATCTGTTTAGCTTAGAATCCATTGAAGAACCATATCCAATCCCATCCTATGCTTTCTACAAGAACTACATTTATATATTGCTACTGCGTTCAAGTCAGTAAGTGTGAAACCACAGAAAGGGGAGATCCCATTGGCTTGGTAGCAACTCCCCAGTAGTCTTAAGAATTATGCTGTAACTATGGCGAGGTCAGAGAACACACACATGCTTGAACAGGTCCCTCCTGTTGCAGGGGGCCCACTGCCGGGAAGGCCCTGAGAGCTGTCCAGGCCCTGGGCTTCGTGTCTTGCTAATGAGTGCATCTGTGCTCTTTCCAGAGTGAACATAAATCAACCTGGAAGTGAAAACTGCTAGCTCAGTCTGTTCTGCTGGGAATCCACAACTACGGCGATATTCTGGTTACTGTGAGTCGTGGAGGGGAGGAAGAAGGCGTCGCAAGATCCGGAGCAGAGCCGGGCGTGGAACCCAGTCTGCATGCGTTGGAAAAAATGAGCTGATATATGAGGAACACGATTTCTTACGAACCATGTGGATACACGCACAGTTCGGCAAGGACCAAAGCCACGGACACAGTCAAGTAAGGCAAAACTACCCAACTATTACCCTGGCTTATTCTGTTCAGAAGTATCCGGGCAGTTCAACCAGTTCTTCACTCACGGTAACCCAGCACTGAGCTCCCGATCTAAGTGCCCACCCAGCCTGCAGCTTTCCGCCACATCCTGAAGACAGACGACCGGCATCTTTGGCCACCACTGGCCTGCATGGTTCTCTCCTGATCTAGATTTAAACCATGAAACACTGAGCCTCCTCCCAAACGTAAAGCAGCACGTCCTTTCACCCAACACAGCAGCCACCCTACTCTCCTACCCCATCAGCCATCCCTCCTACCTGGCAGGTGCTCAGCTCACCCTGCCCTCCCTTCCCCACCCCCTGCCATCTTCCCGACTAAACGGGCTACCTTCCCACAATGACTGCAACCAAGCACCCAAAACTTCCCATCTCCTCCCCATTTCCTCAAAATCCCTCTCAAAAGATCCTATTTCTGATCTCTCCATTCCTGCTGCTGGGCTGCTAAGCAAAATCTAGCAGAGGATGTAAAAATGTGCCATCTGGGCCCGTTACGGTTTCAATCTGGCATCTCATGATGTTAAATTTATTTTCAATAATTTCTCCTGATTAAAGTAGTATGAGTTCATTATAAAAAAAAAATGGGTATGTGCAGAAAGACTCACTAGCTAAAATAAAAGTCACCTATAAGTCCACCAGCCAGAGTGACCGGTAGGCAAGATGGTTTTCAGGGATATTTTTTTCTCGCTCTGCATGTCTAGAGACACAGATCTTCTTCACCAACCTCAGATCACACCACTCCTTACGTAAGCCACCCTTTTAACTTCATTTAGCATGGAAGTTTTCCATGACATTAAATATTCTTCGTAAGTCAGAATTAATGGCTACACAGATACTGCATCCTTCGGACATAGCATAATTCCACTAAATTCTATCACTGGACCCTTACGCAATTCCTAATATTATTCCTAATAATATAATTCCTAATATTTTCCTAATAATTCCTAATATTCCTAATGCTGTAGTATACTCTTGAAAATCTTTGTATCTACGTTAACAAAATAACTAACACAAATAAGTAAAGCTCCAATGCTACCTACTTAGTAGGGACAGGCATGGTTCTAAGCACATTTTAAAATATGTATCATTTCGGGACACCTGGGTGGCTCAGTTGGTTAAGCCGCTGCCTTCAGCTCAGGTCATGATCCCAGGGTCCTGGGATCGATTCCCACATCGAGCTCTCTGCTCAGCAGGGAGCTTGCTTCTCTCTCTCCCTCTGCCTGCCACTCTGCCTGCTTGTGCACTCGCTCACTCGCTCTCTCTCTCTCTCTGACAAATAAATAAATAAATAAAATCTTTAAAACATGTATCATTTCATTTGATCCTTGTAACAATCCATTTTACAGATGAGGAAGCTGAGGCTTAGGTTAAGTAGTTTATGTAAGTCAAATATTAGCTAATATTAACTAGGTAATAAGCCTTCCTTCCTGCCATAAAATCTGGGATCTTACCCCAGACCTTACATCTCTCTTTCCTTAGGATGTACTTCTGGAAGTGGAATTGCTGGCCTAAAAGGTAACAAACCATGGGTAAGATTCTCTGGCATATGCCAATCTAACCTCTAGGAAAGCCCTTCCAACTCATGCTCAATGACATGTGAGCATCGACTGCCCTGCCCCTTCATCAATAGCGGGTATTATCTTGTTTAAACAAAAACAAACAAACAAAAACCAGTGAATCTGACAGGCAAGAAATGACACCTCATTTTAACTTAGATTTTTGTCTTGCTAATAAGACAGAGGCCATCTGTAAAAACTTATTGGCAATTTGTATTCCTTTTGTGAAATGCCTGTTAGGTCTACCACAGGGGTGTACTGTCCTTTCCTTGATGATGAGTAAGAGGGCTCTGTAGGATTTTACTGATTATATCTCCTGCTTGACCCTCTGCCACATTCCACGACCCGCGAGCTCCTGGATCAGAGTCTGACCCACTTGCATTGCCAGTTCAGACAACGCTCTGCCCTTCCTTCAACAGTCTCTCCTTGGCTCCTTCAAAGAACTGGGCTCTGCCCTCTGCTTCACCTGCCCAGCACCCATCTTCTAGAGCCAGGTGAGTTTCTCCTCCTCTGTGAGTTTACAGAGAGGCAGACTGCATTTCTCCAGTTCCGAGGTGCAGCCGAAGCAACTGTGGGGCTTAGTGATAATCCACACATATGCCAGGGCCCCTCCCAGAAGGCAGCATCACAGGCTCCCTGGTGGGTCAGAAGGCCCTTATGGCTCCAAGATTCCACCCCTCTCTCCAAGGTCACCAATGCCTTCCTCAGAGCAGCCCGTGGCTGCTTCTACTTTCAACGTCTTCAATCTCTCCTGCATTCACAACTGCCAACCACCACACCTTGAGACGTCCCCTTCATTTCCCTGGCAAGCTTCTCGGGCTCTCCTCCTACCTCTCTGATCTCTTCCTTGCCTGCCCCTCTTTCTGTTCCTACAGCTCTCCACGGATGCCCTTTCGCATTTATTTGGTAAGACTCCCTAAGACTTTAACCCACAGAAACCTCTCCTCCCTGGTGTCCTCCAGTACTTAACCATCATACTCCCCAACCCCTGCAACCTCCACCCCACCCCCGCTGACTCTCTGCTCTTATCTCTGTACATGAGCTACCTTAACTACTTCTACGGTTTCAATTACTGAAATTATGTGTTGACTCCCAAAACAAGAATATCCATTCCTGACTTATGGCTTGTATATGGGCCTCATACTTTCAGCAGACCACAAGATGCCTATAAGTGGCCAGCCGTCCATCACTCAACACTCAGCAGGGTTCAACACCATGAACGGAAGTTCCCCTCACCAACCAGTCTGGTCTCTCTGGATGGAATGCCTGGTACCATCTTTGATTCCACAAAGCAGAAAGGAAAGATCGCTCTAGCCTTCCCAATGTCATATTCATGCAGTGCCTTTCCTCTGCAAGAGCCAAATGCCAAAATAATTAAACCTTACACTCTCCACACTGGTTTTAAAATGGTCTAGAATCTACCCCCTTGCAACTACTCAATCATCACTCTTGCTTCCCTCCAAGAGAAGGGTCTCTCCCCATCATCTCCACAGTTTTATGCATTCTTAACACTGTCCCTACAGTCCCAAGCCCTTTGGAGGTCCCTTCTCTTCCTCAACACTTATCCAATCCTTGGACGTCCTTTAAGAAGCTCAAGTTCCACCACATGGGCTACAAAACCCCCTCCGATCACTCAAGCCCATGAAGATCTGTCTCCTCTTTGTACTACCACAGTAATCACCACACTGCCTCTAAACTGTTGCTTCTTGTGTCATGTGGGTCGCTTTTAGCTCTACAACTTGACGATAAGCTGCTTGAGGGCAAAAATCAGCTTGTACTTCCCCTCATCTCTTAGCGCAATGCTGAGCGGGCGGTATGGACGAAAGGCTGATGAGCAGCGTACCTTCTTCTCTTTCCAGGAAACACCGCAGGTAATGGCGGGAGTATGCTGATGTCAACATTACGGGGAATTAATCACCAAAGACCCAATCATCCTAATTCTGAGGCTCAAGGATGATACTCGAGCACTTCAGTGTTTTGTGTTTTATAGTGTTGATTTCATTTTCCAAAATTACAGAAGGTCTGAGATCTACGGACGCAGCCTCTTATTGGCCACCTTAAATAGTGGGTCAGGGAAACAGAGATCCGGGAAGCCAAGCAAATCCCAAAGTACAATTCTGTTTGGGGCACGGGGGCAGTGGGGAGTCAGGCATCTACGGTATACAAGGTTTGCGACCTTGTGTGCAACTGCACACAAGGTTTCAGCCTCATGGACAGTTTTACCATTTAACAGGATGAGGAATCTACTAGGGTTCTTGAATTCTTACTAGGGAATTTCTGTAGAACATTTAATGTGAATAGCAGGAGTACCTGTCGTAGTTCAAGGCTGCACAGACCCGAGAGAACCCAAACTTGGGCAGATTCTCTATTGCACTTGCTGTTTCCCAAAGGAATACAGGTAGAAGCGGCCCCAGGCCTTGAGCCTTTTACACAGATCTGATCTACGTGGGAACAGATGAGTACCATAGCACAGCTGCTTTCCTCTGGTCTGTGGCAGCACCTGGAAAACCCCATCCGACTTTCCTGGAGAGAGGGATCCATGCTCTCCAATAACTCCGCCACCTGTCATACCAGGGATAACCAGGAAGGCCGGCACAAGTGAGGCAAGCGATGGCCTGGGGGAAGCAAAATCTCCCTCAACTGGCATCTCTGAAAGGACTCTCAGAAAGGAGTGTCTTTCCCTCTTGGCAGGAAGAAGGCCACAACGGTGGGCTCACCAGCGGCAGTGCACTCTGGCCCAAGGTTCTGGAATTGGCACCACGACAAAACAAACAAGGCCTGCCCTTTGAAGGCTCATGAATGGGGACACACACACACACACAGCCTCTCACCAAGGCCAGCGCAGCAAGTTCTTCAGATCTTCCCTGGCTCATCAGCATAAACAGCCTTTTCAAGCAGCAGGGAGCAAGACCCACCACTAACCAGAGCAGGAATGGAAGCCGGAAGGCTCAGCACCTGCCGGAGGCATGAAGACGGGTCTCCACGCAAAGGTGAAACCACCGCAAAGGATGCCTCGGGAAGGGTGTGTCTTGGCTGGATGTCCTCCGATTCCCCTCCGGGTTGTGTTCGCCCAGCGCTCCCCCAACTTCGCATTCGGAAGGCACACATGGACAGTGATTCTGCCACAGAACTCCCCCTCAACGGCTTCATCTCACTCAACTGAAGATAGCGGACGCGCACGTTTCCTGCCGGGTAGTCCTTAAATCCTGATGGCCTCAGGAGTGATTTCAAATTTCAATTCCCTTCCTTCTGGCTTAGTGCAAGAACGGCAGGAATGGTCATCGGGGCCTTGGAGGACTTCAAGATAGACTGAAGAGGGGTACCGTCTGTTCGCCCTTTGAGTTTGCTTGAAGACCTTCCAAATTCCAAAGCTTAAAACACAGTTGGGTGGGGATGAAACCGACTGACATGTCCTAATCTCCGCAGCCCCTTCTCCAACCCACGTGGTATTTAGGAAATCCATTATGCGCACTGTTACTTTTAATCAAGAAAAACAGATTGAGACATATTTGCCAGTGGCCACTTCAAAGAGCGGCCCTGGGAATTCGGCAAAACAACAAAGGAAAATTTCTTCTTCAAGTCCAAGGGTCCACGAGTTCACACTTCCTTAACCCTCCGGAAACCACCCCAAGAACTAAGAGACTGTGGGTAATAATTACACCCTCTCAAACTCAGAGGGGAAAAAAAATTATCAAAGGCCAGATGGTCTTTCTCCTCTCGCTGCTCCAAATGCAAACGCTGCTTCTGGGTCAGTAGCTGCTGCAAAGCCTCACCGAGGTCCACATTAAATAGGCCTCGGATTAATTATGCTTGAAAGTCTCTTCTCCAAGCACTGCTAAGACTGAACAATTGAGTTTGGGAACGAGTGTGGTTACATATTTTTCCTTAATGGCTTCCTGAACACCCTGGTTAGGTCTGATCCCTGGGGGCGAATTGCCAGTTCAAGTCATAAAATGTGATCAATGTAGATCAAGACCCCGTGCTAAGTGTGTCTGAGATGAGAGAAGAGAAACGTATTTGTACGAACACACAAACATATGAAAAATGCATGTTAGCATAAAGAACTTTAGCTTCCGTTCTGAGCAGGCATCAACTCTTCTTTCGTCCGCAGAGCTCAGCTCATCCCACCAAAACTTGCAGAAGGCAGTGCTAATCTTGCACAGCTCCAGGACAAGAGGAAGTTCTGGAAACTGTTCTTGCCTCTCCAGAAGATCCCCATATGAAGCCAGGCTGAGATCAAGGAAATCCAACCTGGCCAGTCCACAGACTACAGTAATACAGAAGCTGCTGGGGTTCTGGCCCTAGAGGTCTTTGTTTCAAGCTCCTGTGCCGAATACGTAGCACCAAACTCACTAACTGCTCCAATGATCTTTATTCATCCACACAACAAATTCTTATGATGCGCCTACAATATACACAGCATCCCTCCTAGCAATGGAGAGTCCTACCGGTTTGCTCTCATTAGGGTCAAGATGTGTGAAATAAGAACATGGACGGTGACAATTAGGATGGCGGTAGGGACAGAGTCAGCACTTCCTGTGGCCCCTGGATTCACTGTACCAACACAATTATCTAGGTTATTGCTCCCTGCCATTCCAGAGTCTTCCTGCTCTATTGCCAGAAACTGTTCTTCTACTGACTGCATGTACTCAGTGATGACCTCTGATGTCCACTACACGGAAAACCATGGTTTGACTATTGCAACACATGGTTTGGCAAGTTGTGCAACTGCCCTGAGACCCTGGGGTGGTGGGGACATAGCCGCCCCTACACTCTGATGTATCCCTACTATGCCCCCTAGTACTCCTGGGGGTCTCGCTGTCAACCCACATAGAAGTCAGCAATTTAAGGAAGAGTAGGGATGTCTGAGATCAGCCATTTCCCAAAAGCCCAGAATTTTCTCCATCCTGGGCTGAACGGTATGCGAAACTGCTAGCACCAAGGAAATGGGCTTCATACGAGCATTTACTTTCCTCTGACGCTGTCAAGTTGACAAGAGATGAGATGGTCCCATTTCTGCTGGCTCCTCTCAGGTGATCCAACAGGTTTCCCACATTCTCACTTGCCCTTTGTATTTCCCCATCCTGGTTTCTTTGGCCTTGGTTCCTCCTTACGCTGGACTCTGACTCTCCAGGCTCCCCACACTGAAGTGGCAGAATATTCTGGAGGCAGTGTTCAATCTCCCCTGCTGTTATCAAGAGGTGCTGGGGTTGGCCTGTGCCCATGTTCACTGCAATCCACAGGGAGTGGCCCAGCCCAGCCGCCATGTGACCACGGGGCGTTTCAGAGACTAACGTGAAGCGGGTTGGCTGGGCAGTGGGGGGAGCGCCCGGCAAGTCTTGTTCTCAGTGGACTGACATACGAAAGCATCGAGTCTGCGAATTCAAATGAAGCAGCTCGACAAAGCCTACTTACCAACTTTACCTTGGCTTCCAGCTACCCACCCACCCCCCACCATCTGGTTCCTGGTCGCAGGCCGGTGGGAGAAGCTGTAGCGTCTAGAATTCCTCTGGGGTCTATCTGCGGGTGACTCGGGAGAGAGAAAAGCAATTGCCACCCCAGAACATGCCCAGCACACAGCAATTCTACTGGCTTCAAAAGTAGGGCAGGAAAAACCCTTGCCTAATTTTAAATTCTCTACCTGTAAAGGCTGGAGAGACTGTTCAGGGGATGTGAGGGGGGAAAAAAAGAAGGATGAAGAAAAAGGACTAGGGGATTTTTTTCTTTTCTTTTTCTTTCTTTCTTTTTCTCTTCTTCTTCTTCTTCTTTTTTTTTTTAAGGGAATCTTTCCTAAGCATTCACAACCCAGCCCTTTCTGCCTCCGGGATGGAAAGTGTTACTCAGCTGCAAGGCCTCCTGCTAATTGTGGGTTTTTATTTTTATTTCCTATTACCCTCTCGCACGCCTGATGAGATTATTTTACCGGAACTGACACAGCTGGAAGCAGCAGGCATACGTGGGGCCTCTAAGGAGGTGATGCAATTTCATTTTCATTGATCAGAAATCAGCAGGGCAGTAAGTGATGGGAAATTCCATTAGAAGAAAACTTGCAAGCCATGGGCCTCAACTTCCTCGCCACACCCAGGAACACCCCCCCCCCCCCCCCCCCCCCCCCCCCCCCGGGGGGCCCCCCCCCCCCCCGCCGCACACCCTCTCCCTGGGGATCTCGCCTTCCTCTGGACTAAGTCCACACAGAGCAGAGGATCGGAAGTGCTCTCTCCAACATGGCAATAAGAAAATAAAGGCCCTACAGCTGGCTTGGGAGAACAACAGAACTCCTTCAACCAATGAGGGTATCTCAGTTTTCTGTCCATTACAGAGTTTTCCAGGGACCCAGAAGAGGAGCGCTCACAGTCAAGCCCCAGAGCCCCTCAAAACCAATGCTTAAAGGATCTCTTTGCAAGCATCAGCCAGTAAGAAAAGAGAAGGCCACTGCGCAATAGTTAAATATATCCCCCTACCACTCAGAGACATTTTCCAGGAGGCGACTGCCATTTCTGAGTGCCTACTGTGTGCCAGGCACTATGCTCAGTGCCCAGCATGTGCAAACTCTGATCCTCCCCTAACACTCCAGGACCAACATCCAACCCTCCTCTCTCTCGGACAGTCGAGGAGGCAGAGCTCCAGGGAGGTGATGGAGAGAGCCAGCTGGGACCAACGTCTTCCTGAGGCTTCTTCGCCAGGCTCTTAGTTGCAAAGGAAAGCAGAGCGAGAGTCAATGAGAAAACATGCTCCCTCACACTTGAGTCTTAAGACGCAGCACATCTGAGGGTCTAACCTACTTTCTTGTAGACATGGCAGTTGACACATTCTGATTCGCCCATCTCCATCATCCTGGGCTTCCCCACACCAGCCTGTGTCCCTGGCTAGGACGAGAAGCGAACTTCGGAATGCGCAGAATGGCCACTGTTTTAGCCATTGAGATCCCCCCGCCCCTAATTGCTGGCCCAGCAAAGATTGCTTCACTCACCAAAGATTCATGGAGAAAAAAACAAAAGCAAACAAAACAAAACAAAACAAAACAAACAACAACAACAAAAAACCACCAAAAAACATCGAGGAGCCACTCAGGAAGACAAGTCCTACAACAAACAGAAACAAAAACCAACCAACAAAAAAACATCCGCTGGCTGAGGCTTAACCAGACTTCCTTCGGTTGTTGTGCCATATGAAACGTGAATCAGAGCAGAACCAGGCCACCATCAACAAAATTAACACTGCTCTGAACAAGTCCTCCCACTAAAATAGGAGACTTTAAAATGCAAAAAAAAAAAAACGATGACAATAGGTCAAACCAAAATCTGTCAGTAAGCTTTTTCTGAGCATCTAACCTGTGGCTCAACAGAGCAAACAGTACATAAGGAAGGGGCCCCTGGGCTCCATGAGCTCGCAAACTAAGAGTCACGTAAGAACACCCCGCACGCAGTCCTTTATTTATACTGCTTATAAGAACATACAATACAACATCACAGCCTAAATTGAGGCCAGGGCAAAAAGAGGAAAGAAAAAAAAAAAAAAAAAAACAAGAGGGGAGGAAAATTTGAGCCAAAAATGAAGCTTGTATGTATGTACACAGTAATAACCAACACACTAAGCAGGAAATTCGACTCCAAACTTTCTAAGTCCAGAAAGGGGGGGGGGGGGAAACAACACCACAATAACCTTGTTTTAGGTATAGCACTCATAGTGGCCAAGAGGAAAAGAACAAGCCAACTGCTCAGTATTCAGTACCAATAAATTCTCAATTACAGAAACTAGGATAAGGACTGGTAGCAAGAGGTGCCTCCACCCCATGTCTGTCTGCAGCAGTCAGAGTGAGAACGCTGGAGCTGGAGACCATTCCGGCTTACAGCCCCCTCTGATGGACAAGAATAATGACCCCAGAGGGTGTTGGTGGTTTGCCCAAGGTCAGAGAGCTTGTCAGTGGCAGAGTTAGGAAGAGGACCTGGCTGTATCTTCACACCATATGAACAGTGCTCTTTCTAACACAAATAGCTATTCCCCCATTATCCCTCAAAATCCACAGGCTGGTGCGGGGGGAGGGGGAGAAGTGGGGACACATAGTAGGCTGGTGTTGCAGGGGCAGGGGGATTTGTTGTCCCAGGTAAAGAGACCTAAGAAACCAAATACGCTACACAGGCCTCCCATGGGGAGCTCCTCTGGGGACCAGTGCTAACGGACCAACTATAAAAAGCCATTCTAGGGATAGTCAGATCATTTTGAAAAGTGATTCAGGATTGGATGATGTTAAGAATGTGTTACCTTTGTTATGTAAACACAATATTATCACCTACCAAAATGATAAAAGTCTTGTGATATCTTTAATTGGACTTAAAAATCAAAGTCAATGAACAAAATGATTAAACAAATCTAACAAAAAGTGAACTGCTGGGGTGCCTGGGTGGCTCAGCAGGTTAGGCGTCAGCCTTTGGCTCAGGCCATGATCCTGCAGTCCCAAGATGGAGCCCAGCATCGGGCTCCCTGCTCAATGGGGAGTCTGCTTCTCCCTCTACCCCTCACCCTGCTCGTGTTCTCTCTCTCTCTCTCTCACCCTGTCTCTATCAAATAAATAGAAATCTTTAAAAAAAAATTTTTTTTCAAGTGAACTGTTAAGTCCAGATGATGAGTTCATCCTATCATTCCATTTTTATATAATGCATTTTTTTCTTTAAAAGAAGCAGGCTCTGTCTTTACCCAGTTCAGGAACAACTTCTGAAAAGAGCACAGCACTGGCCTGACCCAAGCTTCTCAGTCTTGAGTTGACAAGTTCACCACCAGCTAAGCCTTTTTCCAAAGAAATAGGAGTTCTCCTTTCTTTAGAAGAGCTGTTCTCTACATCTTGCTTTCAAAACTCACTATCTGCTGACCCCACCCCTACTCTTAACCCTTGGAAGGTACCAAGCCGCTACCAGAAGAGACAGCTTGCATCGCACTCTCGGCTTAGTCTCCGACACGCTTATATGCAGTAACTTTCACTATCATCACTGAGCAAAATGGGTACCATTTCAGAGCCTCAGAGGACATACGAGCTCAGAGCCAAACTCTGGTTAAGAAAACCACATCCACTGATAGTTAAAAGCCTCCACTTACTGATTTAATGGGTTAAAAAAATAATTTTAAACACTTTCAGTGAGTTTACAAAATAAGGCAATATTTGCCAACCACTGTTTTTGAGTTCGTCGTTTTTCATCTCAGTATGAATGTTTTATAAGTCACCTTAATTGCTTTGTAAAGTCTGAACTGAGTTGCTTCCCACTGGGCTGGTTCTCTCGGGCTCTGCTGCAAGTAAGATGGCCCCATGACAAGTGGGCTTCTTGCCACGTGTGGGCCCATACACACCCATCACTGTGCTGTGGCTTCTGGGAAATGCTCTTCGCAATGGACTTTTCCACAGTAGCATTAGTATTTGACCAAGAAAACAATCACACCCAGCACCAACCTTCCTGGGCACAAGTAACAATGCTCCGTCAATTTACACGGTCTTTTATACATTTTCAAACACTCATATCCGTTTCTCATTCAATCTCCGGCAATCTTGTCTTGTTAAGTAGACAGAATGGGAATCACAATTTAGATCTTACGGGTTTAAAGAGATTCATCAGACATAAGAGTAACTACTGTTAAGTCGTTCTTTCCCCAGGTCACCAGCTGCTTAGTAGCAATCAGGGACCAGGATTTGGTCTCCAGACTCTACTCCAGTGTTTTTTCTCTATGAAGGTATCACTTCCTGAAAGAGAGTGATCTTTCCAAACCCTTCAAAAATGACATTTCATCTTCTAAATTAGAAAAAAAAAATCTGGGTACACCAAAAATCCCCCCGCCCAAATACAGTTCACTGCTCACACCTAAAAAGCAGAGTTATACGTAACACCAAACACGGGCTTGTGCCACACAGCCAAAACCCTTAATGGAAGACATTAACTCTCAAAATTTTACATAGATCAGAGGGTTATAGGGCTTGGAAAAGCACCAAGTAAAGTGCCAAATGCTGAAGCAAGGATCTCTGGCCACAACAAAATGTAAGACATCAGCAGGCGGAATGTAAGTCCCTCTAAAATGCTCTTGACCACACCACCCATACTCCTTTGTGAGACGGTCTGACTGCTCGGCTCAAAAAGCTATTTGTGAAAAGAAGAAAGTAAAATGCTGTCAATGTCTAGGAGATCCTCGCGAATGAGGTCAGATTTAGAGGCGCTAGTACCAACACAGAGTTCAAGTTAAGACCCAGTGGGGAAGGTAAAGAGTGAGGCCGGCCACAGTATGACTTCTTCGTGACCATCTTCCTGAGTTACAAGTGCGCAAATCTACATGAAACCAAAAGCTGGGGAACTAGCCTCCTTCCTAACACAAATGTTGCATATTTTATGGTTAGAAGTGGTCTAGTCCACCCTCCGCCATCATGCTGGAGCCCTCTGAGCTGCAGATCCTGACATGAGGGAAAGCAATCGGACCTTTAGTCAACTTCGTAACCACCACCCACCCTCTGGGCCCAAATGATCTAAGGGACATTTTTAGGAAGAGCATTAGGCTTCAAATAAAACTTTCCAATTTGTAGAATCAGCGTCATCTGGGCAGAAGGAGAATGAAGACAGAAATGGGTGGGTCCAGAATACAAGACAGTGGGGACAGGGACCCCCTGACATCCTAGTCACAGGGAGGGTGACCTGGTAAGGTATGATCAGAAGAGAAGGCTAAAAGCCATGACCCTGTGCAGACTCTCCAACCACGTGTGGAGAACCCCTCCCACCAGCTTCCCTCTGGACAGAAAAGACCCCCATTACTCCTTGGGACCCTCTCCTCACCTGGCACCGGTCTGTCATGCCATTTGCGAGCTCAGCCCTGGGAGCCTGTGGCTTGATACTAGCCTGTGGCTTGATACTGAAGTCAAGTCTTGTGATTACCACCCAGGGCCTTACCAGGTAAAGCCTGTGTAGCTTTACATTCTTGCTGCCCATACTCTGTGGCCTGACACTTTCTTATAGGGACTCCTAGCCCTTGGCTGGGAATTCCATACACCTCTGACCCCCTTGCCTGTACCTCCCTGGACTTCCCCAAGCTCAGCCCACAACCCTCCCCTTCATCACATACATACAGGCCTCAGCCCCATCTGAAGAATTTCCACCCCTGGCTTTCCTTGGGCAGCCATGAAGGACAAGGAAGCCACAGGCTGAAGCCCGGCACAGGAGGGGCGGGAAGGTAGCAGGTGCTGACACAATTTGCTCTCCTCCGAGTCCAAGCACCGCTGCCTCTGCTTTGTGCTCCTCCTCCACTCCCCAGAGACACCATGAAACTCAATGACATTACAGACATTACATTCTTAGATGTGGCAGCTAGCTTCTCATGAGAGGTCCCAGCGTCACCCAGGTTCAAGAGCACCTGCGCTTTTGCCTATGGGATGTTGAAGACCCCTAGAGTAGTCTTTACTAACATTACATCAAAGCGGTTGAGCGACTGGGTATGGCATGCAAGCTCACCCCAGCTTCATACTTGCTTATATATATATGCATAGGCACACGTATATACATATTTAAAATAAAAAAGAGAAGTAAAAAGGAAAAAAAAATGGAAAATCAACACAATCATGCACACTACCACCTCTACTGCTGGCAAGATCCTGTCCCCAAAGTTTCTGCGTGACTGTCACTTGGTCATTACCTGGTCCCTAACTACCGGCTTGATCCAGGGAGTCAATCCCAGGTGCTCCTAGGGTAAAGCGTCCCTCTTGTCTTTGCTTCATCAGGAGAAAAGGGGAGCATCAACATTAACCAGACCAGACACGGGGAACAGCCAGCGGAGGGCTATAATCTCCAGGGGCATCAAAATCTATCTCCAGCATTCTGTCATCTTCCGGCTGGGCAACGCACCTCAGACACTCGACTGAATCCTATGAGATGTCCCCAGATAGGTGTTTTTCTAGGAGTAAAATGTGGATCACAAAAAAATTCTCAAAGTCATAGGAATGCCTGTTCCATGAGGACGTAAGCACTGCAGCTCCCAGTTCAATTCCACACTTGTCCTCCTCTGCTGAGGAGAGTGGAGGAGGAGTTGAGGGGAGCAGCGGACAGAGTTCCCGCAGAGAAGAATCAGAATCATCATTCTTAACATTCAGAGGCCCGAGCCACGGCTGAAAACCCACTACTGTAACTGTTCTACACACCTCCTCCTAAAAAATAAAAATAAAGGAAAGAAAGAAAGATGCCTTTAAGAAGATGCCCTAGCCTCAGGATTCCCTGGTTAAAACCCTTCCTTCTGTTGGGTGCCTTGTGATGAAAAGCTTTATCTGACTCTCTGGCGAGCTGTCAAATTCGGGCACTTGCCTGGGCTGGCACCAGAGCAGTCTCCCCTCCCACGGTGGAAGGCACGGGCCCTGCCGGCAGAGCAAGGGTTAATGGAAGCTGACCGCAGCACAGTTGTTAAGGTAATCAATACCACTGAGATACTAAAGCAGCATAAGCCACAATATTGATTGCCAAGCAGATGATAAAACTGTTTATTATGATAATTGCAGGGTCCCTGCAAGATGCTCCCAGCGCTTCCTCAAGCTGTTTACAAAACTAATAAAGATTGGCCATTTCAAGGTCTTCCATTTTAACCACCTCCCTCCCCTACACCTACCCCTGGCCCACCACCAAAAAAAGCAGACCTCGCCCCCGGGGCTATTAACACGTTCCACCTGGGACAGCATCGGAGCCTGTCCTGGCTGTGTCATCACTCTCTCGGAGCCTCGGAGGAGAGGCCTCTCCTTCAGCACCTCGCCCTGCCCCCAACTTCAGGAAAGGGAGGCCGGAAGCACAGCCGACTAGACACTCAGGGCGTTGAGATTTCCTCCTCGGAGCCCACCATGTGATAATTACGGGGTTTTATTGATGCAGGGGGCTGCTCAGGGCTACTTGGACAAACATCCATTTGTTATAACACATTTAAGAAACCACATCACCTTGGTTTCTAATTAAAACTTCTCTGGAGAACTTGGTGGCCGTGGAACTAACTGAACACGGCCAAATGCCGAGTTCAGAAGGCACATCCACAGACACAACCCAATGGTGACTTTGGCTGCTACCCTAGGCTCGTGTCTCAGGTTCTGTGAGGCCTGACATAAAAGCTTAGTTTTATTAATAGTGGAAATTAACTCCTTCTTGGCCACAGACATAGCCATCTGTTTGAGACCCAAGTTTTCCCATTTAAAACACTGTTCACGATGATTATGATGCTATTTTCCAATAAACTAGATGAACGTGGAGATTTTTTTTTCTCAGTAGAAGTAGACATCTCCCAGGTGCCATGATATTCTTCAAAGTGTTCAAGGGAAAAACCCATTCCATCTCATCTCGAGAATAAGTGAGATAGCAAAGCTTGCAGATACACGGAAAGTGTGTTTTCAGAGTATGCAACAGGGAAAAAGGAACCCAAATTTTGGGAAGAACCCAGTAGCCATTCCGTTAGCAATTAGAAGGCAAAACCCCCATCCCTCAAATTCAAACTCCAGTAACAGCTCTGGCTCAGTCCATACCAGCCAATAGGATTTTACCCACAACAGAATCTGACTGGACTTGACCTTCGAAGCCACATCTGCAACTTAGAAGACACTACTCTAAGAGTTCACGGGCCAAAGACGATCGGAAGGAACTTCTTCGCCCTCCCCAATCAAAGCATGGAGAAATCTTTAACCACTGCTCCTGCCTCTACCTTGTTCCACCACCTCAGCTTAGGAAGTGAAACCTCCAGCCTCTGGATTCTCTCCCCTTTCAGCTGTACCTCACAGCCCTGCAAGATCACTGCTCACGGAGCCTGACTATGCATACATATGCACGATTTAATACTGTGGGCCAGCAGAGACTCGTACCTCCTCTGCAGACACCTGTCTGTTCCACCTACTCCCAATCACACAGAAATCAGGGGACAGCAGCCAGTTTTAAAATCCTCTTGCCAAAGACCTTGCCATGAACTTACAGATATCACAGCATGGCTGGAAGGGATGCACCAAGATTAGTTTAACCTGGTTACCTGCTCTTACAAGAGCCGACTTGGCAACCAAGAAGAGTCGAAGAAAATCTGAGGCTTCCCCATTACCGCATTTCATCAACAATATACTCCTAGGCAAAGGGGCAGAGCACAATCGCCAACGACTGAGCCCTCACTGGACGCCATGCTCGCTCACCAGATGCCCCCATGGCCCACGTGAACAAACAAGTTCCCGTGTTTGATACCAAGAGAAAGTTGACTATTAAGTGTTACTAATTCTGCTGTTACCTTTTAACCTCACTTACACATAGAAGTTGTACTCGCAACAATAACTTGAACAAAAAAACATACCTTCAGAATGATATGGTCCACACTTGGAAACCCGCCCAAAACGGCCAGCCAAGCCTGCCTAAGTGCTAAGGCCCATTTAGGAGCACTGTAAACCATTAGGGCCATTAGCTCTAATTTGACCTCAACAAAATAAATCAACTCACTAGGAACAAATTTAGAAGCTTTCCAGAGTCAAGTTCTCAAACCCTGAAGACCCACGAGCACAGTCAGTCCACCGAAGCGAACAAACGCGCAACCTCTGAGCTACTCTCCTGGGCCGCACCTTCCCTGCAGCCAACTGATGACAGCACGCTCAGGGGGGACCAGCAACCAAGCTGCTCCTCAACCCACTGGATCAGGAAGTCGTGACCCGGGAGAAGGGAGAGTCAGCCTTGCCCTCCAAGTCAGAACCCACTTACCATTGTGGTTTAAGGGATTCACTCTTACCTCTGCGTTTACATCAGAGACAACTTTCCATCTGCACTGCTCTAAGTGCCCTCTTTCAAAGCATGGGGACATTCAGATTTATTTTCACGATATGTTCATGGGCTTTCAACTATGCTGATTCTCAGCGCCAGGTCAGAGTTCCCCTAGTCTTTATATCTTTAAATGGGCAGGCATCATATACATTGAGAACCACGATCCCCCCGCATTAATACGTGTGTCAACAAAGTAAATAGTCTCTCCAACAAAACTTATAACCATCAGCATATACCCTAAATAAATTTAAATCACAAAACCATCCTAATTTTTCAACTTTATTCTTCCCTGATAATTACTTACTGCATTTCTTAATACTGATGGCACCGCCTTGACGAAGTAGCAGCAAGTGGAATAAACTACAGCACCATCCAATTCCACCAGCCAGTGAGAGAAGAGAGCTGAGGACACACATGCTGGAGAAGCAGGCAGTCCACGTAGAGGAGTCAACAACCCTTCAGTTGTTTAAATGCAAAAACATACCGTATCATCATTTCACTCATCTGCACAGGACAGAAGGAAGAAACAAGTAGGAAGGATATTGGCAAAACAAGTTAGCAGTAATAGGAGAGCTGGGACACAGCACACAGAGTTCTAGAACCCAAGAGTCTAAATTGCTTAAAGCTGAGTAATCCTTTCCAGCTCCACCCAGCATGAATTTCTAGGTATCAAATTATATGTTAATTACAAGAACGTGAAGTTATATGGGGGGAGCGGTGTTCGTCAGCATGCGGGGCGGGGCGGGGGGTGGGGAGGAGTTCAGTAAAATAGTTTTGTAAAGCATCTTTCATGCACAGGCCTGGGACTCCTTGGCCCAGGAAAAGAAGAGGAACCAGAGGCCCACATTCTGGCCTCAAACCTTCCCCTACTTCCCATGGCTCGTTCGCTAGACCCCTCCAGCCAAACCTTCCTAACTTACAAAGTAACACAGGGTCCTTTTCCTTTCTGAACGTTTGTTACACCGATCAAAAAGTGTAAGGTCTGGGCCCATCCATTTCAGACTGTCCAAAGAGGGGCGCACACCCCTAACGACAGTGGCGTGGGGAACAGCGCTAAACCTCCTGGTGCTGTCCCTCGGCCATTTCGGAGGGTCAGGAGGGTACAGCATCCTTCTGGGGCCAGGGAGACGCGCCATACCTGTGACAAGACCCAACAAGGAGTTCCCGAGCAGCTCTGAAGCTGTATCTCGGACTGCAAGAACGTTATCAACATAACACATTGTCACCCTGCCTCCGAGGCCCCCACTGACCACATACTGATCTCTCCCTGATGGGAAGGGCAAACCCTGCAAGGAAGTCCGGGCCTGTCCCAACCAGGGCCGGGCCAGACGGACAACTGGAACCATGCCCTTGGGGACGGTGCCCCAGCTGCTTAACAGAGTTTAAAGATCCACCTGTGAGAAGCTGAGCCTTCTTCCCTTTCCAGTCCTTCCCACTGCAGTCCACTTTTTCTAACACTGCAACCAACAGGCAGATACAGGACGCTGGGATGGGTCAGTAATTAAAAAAAAAAAAAAAAGACATAATACAAAACAGAACAGGCCACAGCCATGTGCCTTCAGCTGACATCCCAGCACAGAGGCCGTTTAAAAGCTATACGTTCTCAATCTACTTTGGGCGCCCGGACATATAGCAGGTGTAGAGACTGCATTTGCCCCGCGTGGCTGTAAGGGTTAATAAGACAGTGAAGCATGTGGCACAGGAGACGCTGGGTCAGCCTCACTGTCCAGGCTCAGAGCAGCAGGAAGGCTCACCCACGGCCCCACGTGTCACGAGAAAGCAACAGAGGACCTGAGAACAAGCACTTGCAATTCCAGGCTAGTGTCTTTCCCACCGCTGTTCTCCACTAGCCACGGGGTGACGGCAGGCAGTATGTGGATGAACGGTTTAAATTCGAATCATTATCTATGTAATACAGAAACCAATACAACCAGCCCCAAGCTCATCGGGCATCACTGCTTAGGGATGATGCTAGAGCAGGTATTCAGGGTTTTTAATGGGAGAGCCGACGGAAAGGAAAAATAAGCCAACAACACAGTACAGGTGGTAAGAAGATAGAAGGGGGGCTCTCTCGTAGGCCCTGCTCCGCCCTCCACCATCACACCTGCCACTGAGAAGCTCAACTGCCCCTTCTAACAGTCAACCAGGAAAAGTCACCAGCTGGCACCTCCTGGCTTCCTCCACGTACCCATCTCTGAAAGGAAGGGCTTCAGCCCCCTCCAGGCTTTCTGAGAAAGGTTGTGAGAAGGGTTCCTGGCCTCCCTGACCCCTTTACAGTCATCCATGGCTCCCTTCTCCCTCTCCCATCCCCCCAGCAAGGACCGTGAAGCCCAGAGCTGGCCCCCCAGCCTTCCCTGCTAATGCCTTCTTCCTTGTACAGCGATCACAAGAGGCCTGGTTAGTGGGAGGACCTCAGGCTGACCTTTGCTGACAGGCTCCCAGCTCCCTCTGTAAACTGATCTAATGTTAGGCCGGGTAATTAGCGACCAAGTAGTAATTGCAGCTTCTAACTATGTGGGACCAAGACAGCAAAAATTCGCTGCGGGGGGGTGGGGGGTGGACCAGAGGCCCTGCCGGGGACCCCAACCCACACAGAGGCATCTGCAAACAGCCAAAAGGAGGGACTCGGCACCACTTCTGAGGGAGGCCAGCATTTTCCAGGTTTCAGTTAAAGTGGGACCTGGGTAAGGAGACAGCTAAAAAGGAAACCGGTAAATAAAGGAAGGTAACTAAGAAAGAAATCCATGGCTTGCCTGGAAGAGCCCATGCGGGAAAGCACAAGCTCTCAAGGCGGACAGTCATGCTCAAGGAACTTCCACTTCAGCCACGGAAGGAACATGGCGAGTGGCCTTCAAGAAACAGCAAAAGAGAAACGTGAGCAGGCAGGATGTGCGACAACAGCTCCATGGCTGCCCAGCCTGCACCACCTGCCCAGGCTACCCCCCCCACCCACTCAACTCACAGTCCCCTGCCTCCCCCAACAGCATGGCCACCCTATACTGGGAAAATCCCAGATGGGGCTATGTGGTTACCCCGAGCGATCTGTAGGATCACCTGCTGGGAACACACAGATCATGTGTTTCAGAGTGGTATGCTCAGTCCCCGCAGAGAAACACAGAGACAGGCATTTCCAGGTACAGCAGACTGCCCTCATCGTGACTCTGAAAAGAAATAAGGCTGCACAAAAAAGAACATGGCTAGAAAGACTCGAGAACTGTCCGCCTTCCCATACACTGGGACCGAAAGAATCCGAGGGCACAAGACCACGTTCCCTTCTCCCTAAGGAAACCCTCGGGTCTGGGATCCCACCCCATCCCAAACTGCTGTCCTGCAAAAGCCATTGCACTAAACTGTCATTGCCCATGAGGACTGCTGAGCCTCTCTCCTCAGGGGCTGACGTAGCTTTTCCGCATGGACTAGAGTCTCTGCCCATGTGAATTACCCTCGAGACTTCCTCAAACTTCCTCTCCTCGGCCCCTGCGCCGCCCAAGCCCCGGGTGCCTTCAAGGCGTTGAATCCAGTGACAAAAACCAGGGTAAGAGCAGCCCACAGCACTAACAGACCCTCCACTTCCTTCCCCAAACAATTAATACACTTAATCACTACAGCCCCCACGGCAGGCTCCTCAGACACCCCTCTATTAACCCATCCCCACCGCGAGCAACAGCTCTCCACCAGGATCCTTCTGTTCCCCGTCACTTTCTCATTTTTTAATCCACAACAAGGACTTTACACCACACTGGGGTTTTGTTCTCTCTTAATCTTTTATGAGGGACCTTATCAAAAGCTTTTAGAAAATACAAGTGAATTGATGCCTACCAGGTCATCTTTATCATTTGAGAATTCTTTATGAAGAAATTACAGACTTGAACATTGTATATGAATATTTAAGACTCAGCATTCACTTGGACACGCAAGTCTGACTCTTCCACGTTTAAGTCACCGTGTTGGCTCCGTCTTTGGAAAGACTCTCGTCTGCCTGTTAGGAAGGAATGAGGCCCTTCCCAACTTCCCGGTGTGGGATCCCCATGAGACTTTCTGGACCTACTGAGTACCAGAGGGACATACGGTGTGTCAAAGAACCTCGAGCCAAGGAATGAAAGTCACTGAGGCAAGGAAGGCCCGGAGGCAGGAGCCTGTCCGATTCCGACCGTCCCCCAGGTGGATGGCAGGTAAGCAGCACGGCTTCTGTGCATCACAGCTGGCGCGCGCATCCACAGGGAGCCAGCGACAGCTTCTCCAGGTTGACACCACTTATGCTCGCTCCCTCCTAACACCTGCTTGTTGTTGCTACTATTTCTAATTAGCACTCTGCAACAAATTCAGGCCCGAGTGCAAGGACAGGTTTCCCCCTGATGGATCAATTATAGATGCGCATGGGGTGGGGTACTTCCTGGTCACCTAAAATCATTTTGTCAGCAAGTTCAAAGGTAAACCATCCAGTCAAACACTTCTCTCTTCAAGAGCTGCCTCTGGGTACCATTCAAAAGCTGCAGTGCGATTCTGAAATCCCCGTCTGAAAGCCTTCCTGTCGAGTCAAAGACAGGGTGAAGGTAATCCATGCTTATATTAACACTCGGCCTCATTACTGGGGAAATCCTCCGTCTTCAGAGCACACACATCCGCTTCCAGAGCCCCACCTCGTCCAAGGCTGTGCTCCCATCGCCAGAAATGGATGCAGGGTGCCTGCCCTATCCCATGACATACTGGTGAAATTCACAAGTCCAGAAAATTGTGTCCAGAGTCCAGAACGCTGGGAAATTCTTTGTCCTTGAGGAAGACCATCAATGTCCAGTCCTAAATGGACTTCTGTGAAAAGGGTCACCATTAATGAGTTTATCAAACTCTCCTTTTTCAGCACAGACCTCTCCAACCTGGGTGTCCTAGCGGCTGAAATGGGAACTGCAGGCCTAGCAGCTCCATTATGGCAATGGGCCTTTCAGCCCCGACTTAATGAGCTCTTGCAAGGAAACAGGAAGTCTATAAAGTAATTTAAATAACTTCCAGTCCTGAAGTAAAGGAAATTAAGCCGCTGGCACAGACCTCTCTGATAGACACCTTTTCTGTCCCTCCAATCACGTTCACAACTATAGCTGCCATATTCCTCTCCCCAAAGCCAGCCCCTAACTTCCTCGAAGATGAATCCTACAAAGGCTATCAGTCACTCTCAGAGCACTCCAAGCTGCTGCAGAAATTGTAGGCGAGGGACGTGGCATGGTGTGCAGGAAGCACACAAGAATCAGGCCCCCAAACCCCATGTTGAGTCCTGACCCTCCCTAACTACACGACCTTGGGTGAATCATGTAAGTTCACGGGGCCTTGGCAACTTACCACGAACTCAGGAGAGGTCCTGGTCTGGGCAAATGACCTCTGAGATTGTGAAGAGGGTCAGAGAAGCCATATGAGAAAAGTGCAAACTGAAAATGCAAATAAACGTTTGTATTATTCCGGCCACCAAAGCCCTTAAGCTCCAGAATTTTTCAATTTTCTGTTCAAGAGGCACTGTGCTATCCTTGTCTTCCACTTAACTGTGACTATTTATTCATAGGTCCTCCTACTTTTCCTAAGCTCCTAAATGTAGGTAATTATTTGTGTGGGTAATTACTAGTCCAGCTACACGTGGCTTCCTTACATGTGGCTTTTTATCTTTGGTGACCCCATGCGCCATCCAGTAGGTTCCCAACAAAGGGTCAGAATCTACAGCCCATGGAGTTACCCATTTATTGTCAAGTACCAATATGCTAACAACAGTCCATCAACTCTCTGTGGAAAGAGACCAAGCTCGTAACAACATTCATAACCAGCTATGAGTATGCAAGACGGGGTGGGCGCTCCATTCCTCTCCCTACCCTCACCACCCCCTCCATGCAGAAATGGTCCCAATTTCTCCCATGAAGAGGCACCGTCCTCCACAAAAAGCAAACCCCAGTCACTATGGCAGTTTCGCCTGGTAACCCTAAGCTGCTGGCTGCTAGAAACTGTTTCTGGCCACAGAGTTAAGTTGACTTTATTGATAATAATCATCCAGATACAGACTGGTTTAACCAGTACTCTGGACGCAGGATCACAGGAAAGACACACTGTAAAGCAGCTCAGAGTCAATCTCGTTTTGCTAGCCCTCTAGTTATTACTACTGACAACTGGTACAGTGAACCCTTGACCCTCTGACTCGTAAAAACCATTCCTTGTTGCCAAGACAGCCTCCCCACCGCTCTCTGTGCATGAGGGCAAGATCTGGTGCTCTTGAAAGAGAACAGGAAGGCCCTGGTCAAAAAGGGATGCTCCCAAACCAACTGGGAAAGGAAATCACCAACATAAATCTAACTTTGCTTTTTAAAAAGGCATACCTTCTTCACCAAAAGATTCCCTTTGAAACTGCTCCTCAGCGCCCATCGATGATGGTGGGATAAAGTTGTAACACTGCTGAAGAATGCTGTGGTCTTGCTGGTGGGCCTGGAATGGCTGACTGGACTGAGAGGGTCCAGAGGTCCATTTGAGCAAGAGCAGTCTTCCCCTAAAGGTCCCTCCATTGGGTAAGAGTTCTTTACCCAGGAGGGCTATTCTAGCACTTGAGCAATAATGCTCAAGCCCCCTGGGCTTGCCATGGTGAGGCCCCCCAGCCCCTGCATATCTAATGGCGCTCGTGCCTCCCCAAGAATGTGGGGCAACTTGTTTTCCTAGCTGTAGCAAATGTCCCATCACTTTGCAGTCAAAACCTGGCTGGAGGGACGCAGTCTGACAAATTTCTGTCCAGGGTGGGTGAATGTGAAACCCAAAGAGAGATGGTCTCCCAAAGCATTGATCACAGGACTCCTGGCCAGGAACGACAACGAGCACATGTTGGGGTCTCCCTTGTTCAGCCATCCTTCATCTAAGATGGGAGCCACATAGTTGGTGGCACGTGCAACTCTTTGTCTCAAGATTGAGTTCCAGCTCCGCACTGGGTGTAGAGATAACTTAAGAAATAAAATCTTTAAAATGGGAGTCACATATATAACCCTAAAACTTCTTAGCAGCCTGTAGGTTAACTAAGTTGAATTTAAATAAAACATTTTTTTTAACTTAGGCAAGAAAAAAAAATGTCTTGGTAGCCACATTAAAATGGGGGGGGGTTAACAGGTGAAATTATAATTTTTTAAATGTAATCCAATACAGCTAAAATCTTTTAAATGTAATCCATGTCCAATGTCTCAAAAAAGGATATTTCCCCGTTGTTTTCATACTAAGCCCTGGATACCTGGTGTGTATTCCCTCCTACCACACAGCTCAATGTACACCAGCCACATTTTAGATGCTCGGCAGCCACACGTGGCTGGTGGCTACCCAGTGACAGCGACCTAAGGCCCTGGCCTCCTCTGCTGATGAGAACCTAAAACAGAACTCTACTCTGGCCTCGCTGTAATAATTCAGGCTTGTTTTTCCCACTCACAGACTTTGCAGAACCCACCCCTACTTCAAGATTCTTTCCCACGGCATTTACAATTATATTTGGGTGACATGTCAAGAAGTTAAGCTGGCTGGGCCTGGAACAAACAGATTTTCAAGGAATCCTGTATAACTTATCTGGTCAATCAGATCTTCTCTCCAGGGCGCGTCCACTACTCAACTAGACCCCTGGGGTTTCTTAATTTAAAATCCTCGCAACCCTCTAAGTTGAACATTCACGATGGTATGTAGTTAACTCTGTGGCGGCCACATGACATCTCTGTGTTGGTGTGTCCTCAACTGTGACAGACTCCTTTGTGAACTCAAGATCACACTGAA
Organism: Lontra canadensis; assembly: GCF_010015895.1. Classification (NCBI taxonomy): domain Eukaryota; kingdom Metazoa; phylum Chordata; class Mammalia; order Carnivora; family Mustelidae; genus Lontra; species Lontra canadensis. Next base: position 14,762,667 of record NW_022631002.1, read on the forward strand.
TGATTTCTGCCCTGGGTGCACAAGATATCCATGTCCCCAGACACAAAGTTACAGAGCATCACCCACGGAGGCTGCGTCTGCGGGATCCTAAGACACAAAAGACTTGGGACCAAAAAAAAAAAAAAAAAAGACTTGGGACTAACCCACCACTTTGGGAGCTGCTATAAACAGAAGAAAAATGTTTCCTTGAAAGATAATATACAGGGGCAAGGTTCTCAGCTAAGCCCACCTGACACATCGTCGGCCCTATCCAGAGGACCACACGATTTGCTCTAGAAAGCGACACTCGACTACCAGATACTGCTGTAGGCTCATCCATCCAGATTTAGCTCAAAGAGCAGTATAGCCAAGGGGAAACTAAAATGCACAGAAAGTAGTCCCGAGTCCTGGCTTAGGCAAGAGAAAGTGCGTGAAACACCTGCAAGGCAGAACTGAACCGGCTGAGGCCAGGATTTTGCTCTTGGAGCCCCCAGGGCCCAGGCCTGGCTCCTGGGCCTGGAAATGAAGAGGGCCACGTTCCAACAGGTGGACGACTGCCCGCAAGAAGTATCGAGGGCAGGAGAAAAGAGGAAACCACCCTCTGTCCATGCTGTCTGCTGGCATCCTCCCATCCCCGAGGGTCCCTTGACCTGTCCCCAAGGCAACAGGGAGAGAAGCAGGAGGCACAGAGCACGTGGAGAGAGGAAGGAAGGAGGCGGCTCTTCTTGGCGAGCTGATGGGTGTGAGTGGTGAGCATTAATTAAAAAGCCATCCGGGAACAATGGTCTTTTCATATTTGGAGCCTGTTCTGCACAAAGCTCGGCTTGTTCTAGGGGGAGGTCGCTGCTTTTCAATTTTTTTTCTTACTCATTTCCGAGGGTTGTGGCAATGTCTGGCACCCGGCTCTCTCTCCAGTGGAGTGTCCCCAACCAGAGGCTGTACCAGGCAGGCCTCCTCGACTTCAGAGGTGGCGGCATTCGGAGACCGAAAGGCGAGCAACTTCGGGGAGGCTGGGCCGTTTCAACCTGCGGGCTCCCAAGAGCTCCCGGGCGTTTCCCTAAATAGCTGTCTAACCCACGGAAACACACACTGGACGTTTTCATCCGCCAAACGCCCATTTCCCTCTCAAATTACCCTAGACACGCCACACCCAGCAGACACGGGCGAGGAGCTGGGAGTCTAGCAGGCCGGCCAACGCACCCCATGACCGAGGCTTCCCTGGAGCCGCTGCAGGCGCGCTGCACGGTGCAACAAGACCCTCGCCACTCTCCAGCCCACTCCTGCCGGCTCTGCTCCGCCCTGCAGACTGTCCTTAAACCAGGGACGGGGAAGGGGCAGGAGCTAACACTGAGCTCCTAAGAGGTTCCCGACCCTTGGACAAACCACCAGCTCTCCCAGTCCTCACACACCTTGGCGGGCCGGCCCCTCAGGTCCCACCTCCTGATAGTCGCAGAGTGCTGTAACTCCCTCCCCGGCAGTGTGGGCTGTGCACAGTGACTCACTTCTAACTGCGAACAGAGCCAGTCACTTCCGAGATGAGGTTACAAAGAGACTGGGAGTTTCTGTCTTCTGCACCGCCTTCCCGTCTCCCTGATGGAGCCTATGTGCCACGCCGGGTGCTGCTCTAAGGAGAGGCCCACGTGGCCACAAACGGAAGGCAGCCTCCCACCGAGGAGCGCAGGCCCTCCACCCGCTGGCCCCGGAGGAACCACATCTTGCCCACGACCATGTGAGCAAGTGAGCTCAGAGGAGGTCCTTCCCCAGCTGAGCCCTCAGGTCAGAGTGCAGCCCCCGCTGATGCCGTCACTGTGCCCCCAGGACAGATCCTGAGAACAGAAGGCCCAGCTCAGTCCCCTCCAGATTCCCGACCCACAGAAACCGCAAGATAATAAATGTTTCTTGTTTAGGGGTAATTTGCTCTGTAACAAGAGAAAGCTAACACTTGGCCCTCGGGTTCACAAATGAAAAGGAGGTCTAGGCGAGCAAGCGGCAGGGCTGGGATTCTCACTGAGGCCAGACACGCCGGTCACAGCTGCCCTTCCCCTTACCATGGAATTTGAGCAAGGCAGCCTGTATCTCCGTCCCCGGAGCTATGAAGTGACAGCACTTGCTGAGCCTCTCCATCACCACAGATAACACAGACACCTAAAACGCATGCCTGGCTCGAGTGTTCAGCTGGAGTGCCCGGCCGGCTCAGCTGGAAAAGCATGCAACTCTAGATCTTAGGGTCATGAGTTCGAGCCCCATGTTGGGCATAGAGATTATTTAAAAATACATAAGTAAACTTTTAAAATAAAAAAGAGAAACACATGCCTTAAAATAAGACATCAGATTCCTTTAGAAGGTCAGATCTAAAAGGAGAGCTGGGAGACAATCTAGTCTAACTTCCTCCTTTTACGGAAAAAGAAACTGAGACCCACAGTCATAAAGTAGCACAGACAGAATTCAAATACTGGCGGAGATGCCACATGACTCCAGGGATCTGGGAAATTTCAGCCCAAATATGCCCAACATAATTCTCATTTGCTGGCCAAAAAATCCCCTCAGTAACTCTGACCTTCTCTTTCGGCACGCCGCTGTTCATTAACATCCTGTGGCGGCCCATCAGCCCCTTGACATATGACCCTCTAACTTGGCAGCTTCTCCTACACCTGTCCCCCTAAGTCCTTCTGCACAGCGATGGGTTACAATAGGTAGACAGTGGGCCTCTTGGTTAATGCGAGAACAGAAAATCCTCATTCCCAGCTTGTGCTGAGGCACAAACTGAGTTTACTTTGAAATTCTAGAACACTCAGGAAGAGGACAGAGCACTTCCTTCAAGAAACCTCAACTGGCCAGAGGTGTTCTCGAAACTCCAGATTCCACAAGCTTGCCCAACACCGACTAAGATTTCCATTATTTTACGAATACACACTCCAGACACTTATAGTCAAGGTCAGAAATATTTAAGACTAAGGAGTCTACGGACATTTTATGAAGCATTCTTGCTAATTTTTTTTTAAATTAGGCTCTTGTTAATTCTCCAGATCGAATAATCTCCAGAAGTCTTCTAGATGTGGCCACAGACCAGTGTTACTCAAGTAATTCTACGCTCTCATCAACTTTTATACATATGTGTATCTTATTACAGAAGTAACAGATGTTCACTATTCAGAGTTCAGAACACAAAATATTAAAAAGTAGCCTGCACTTCTACCACCTGGAAATAGCCAATAATATTGGCTTATTATTAATATTGTTATTTATTCTGTTAATATTCTGTTATATATATTCTTTAGACTCTTCGTAGTTTAAGAATTAAATTGAAGTTCTAGGGTACACACAGCCTCCTTTAATTTAACATCACTGTTTTCCCACATCCATAACCAGGGGACAGGAGTTTTAAATAGCCACAAAGGAATCTGCCATATGGATGCGCCAAAGTTTAAATCAATCCCCTGTGAGAGATTTACATTGTTTCCATTTTTCACTCTTATAAATGTCTATAATCAAATCTTTATTTATAAATTTCTTTCGTGCCAACTGGTGATTTCTTTTTTATAAATGAAGGGGCTGGGTTACCAGTCCTATTCTAGAAACTAAGGAACAAATAGCAAAAAAAACAAAAACAAAAACAAGAAAAAAACCACACACACACACACACATACACACACACAGATCCCCACCCTTGTGAGGCTACTACTCTAGCAGGGGAGGCAACTGAAGTTACCAAAGGTAAAAGTTGTATTTTAAGGGCGCCTGGGTGTCTCTGTTAAGCATTCAACTCTTGATTTCAGCTCAGGTCATGATCTCAGGGTCGTGAGACTGAGCCCCACATGGGGCTCCCTGATCAGTGCAGAGTCTGCCTGTCCCCTCCTTCCCCTCTGCCTCCCCCCAACACACACTGGTGACTCTCTACTAATATGACTAATAGAAGCTTTTAAAAAACTATATAGTATTTTATTAGGTAACATAGGCTATGGTAAAAAAGGAAAGTCAGGACAGAGTAAAGAGAATCAGAAATTTATGGTGAGAAAACCTACAAATTTAAATAGACCTCATTTTAAAGTTCAACACACACTGCCAAACTACTTTTCAAGAAGTGTGTACCAACTTCTCTACGTCCTTACCATAACAGAGTATTTTGCTTTCTAATAAATTCTTTGTTTGGGGGAAAAAACAAAAACCTCACTGGTAATCAACTAACTTAAAACAAGGAGCTTTATCTATTTGACTTTTCAAATGGAATGGGCAACCTGAATTTATCCTTCATACAAGTTATTTACCCATTCATATTGTTCTTACCCATTCATATTCTTTGCTTGCTTTCATTTTTAAGATTTTAAATTAAAAAAAATTTTTTAAAGATTTTATTTACTTCTTTGACACAGAGAGAGAGAGAGAGCACACAAGCAGTAGGAGCAGCAGGCAGAGGGAGAAGCAGGCTTCCCTCTGAGCAGGAAGCCCGACATAGAGCTCGGTCCCAGGATTCTGGGATCATGACCTGAGCCGAAGGTAAATGCTTAACAACTGAGCCACCCAGGCACCCTAAGATTTTTATTTTTTAGTAATATCAACCCCAACATGGGGCTTGAACTCCTCACCCTGAGATTGTCACATGCTCCACCGATTAAGACGCCAGCCAGGCACCCCACTTTGCTCATTTTTCTACTTTGTGTATCACTGTGTATCACTGATTTTAAGAGTTCTTTATATGTTAAGGATATTTAGGACAAACTGTCAACTATATAGGTTTTCAACATTTTTTTCCCAGTCTATCCTATGTCTTTAAATTTTACTGTTAGTGCCCAGCATACAGAATTTTTTTTAATGTAGTAAATCGGACTTTTCTACTATGGTTTCTTCACTGCAAGAGTTAGGTCTAATATTATCCCTGTCCCACATTAAGATTAATATTAACCTATCCTTTCTCATAGCTCTTTCACAATTTCAGTTTTCCTTTTACTCTCTAATATATCTGGAATTTATGGTAATATAAGCTGTGAGGAATGGCTCTATCTTAATTTTTTCCCTATTTGGTTATCTAAGTATGCTACAACAATGTATTGCACAATATACAAGATTGTGTAATGCTACAGGCAGTAAAGCACGGTGTCAGAGACCAATGGTTTTGCTGTCAATCAGATCAGTGTTCAAGTCTGAGTGACTCTAGGCAAGTCACTTAAACTCTCTGAACACAAGTGAATGGAGCTATTCATAGTGTCTACTTCACACATTTCTTGCATAGATCAAATGACCTAAGTTCCTATGAGAGTGTTTAGCATAATGCCTGGCACTTAGAAGTACTGAAAATGTGAGCTTTTATTATTTTAATTCCTCTCACTTATTTGAAATGCTACCTTTATCAAACACGTTTCTATTTGATTCCACCGTATTGAATGGCTCTATAATATTTTCTAACTGAGTTTTCCTGGTACATGAGAAAGCTAATGATTTTTGAAATTTTGCTTTGTAACTGAATTCTTATGCTTAATTCAGTTTAAATGTGTAATGGGTGTTCTAGGAAGACAACAACATGTGCAAATGATTTTTGTTTCTTGTTAACCATTATTTGACTTTGGTTTGTACATTCTGGCCAATTCAATAAGGCAGGAAAAAAGAAATGAGCACCGTGGGCAATCTGTATTTTGTTCCCAGTTTCATTCTGCTGCCTCTCACTGTTCATCAGTGAGTTTCCAGTTGGGAGCATGGGGGCTACTGGTTTCTTCATCAAATTAATACAATCTCTTCATAAGTTTATTTTTTTAAATTCTAAGCAAATGAGGAATAAGAATATAAAATGATCAAATGTTTTTTAATATATATATTATGTTTTTCTTCTTTGTTCTACTTAGGTGATGGATTGATGAACAGACATTCTAATGTTAAGCCCTTCTTACAATTCTGGGATAAACTGTATGTGGTCATGATTCTTTCAAAACACCACTGAATTCAACCTGCAACTGTTTTATACGGTGTTTTTGCATCTATACTCATGCCTGAGCTCAGTCCTCAGACCTCTTTTTGTGTCATCTTTATAATGATGTTGGGTTCCCAGAGTTATGCTAGCTTTGTTAAAAAAAAAAAAAAAAATCAACTGGAATGCTTTATCTCTTTTTCTATGCTCTGAAACAGTTTATTTAGCAGGCAATTATTTTGTCCCCCAAAGTTTAAAAGAACTCATCCATTAAACTGCTTGCATTCAGAGTTCTTTTTGAAACAATTTTTTTTGTTATAAATGTTCAGTTTCTTCTCTAGTTCCTTGTTTCAAGTTTCAGACTTCTGAGTCATTTCCCTAGAATAGCCATGTCAACTGAGATTTTCAAAAACTGCTGTATTTTAAGTTACTTTATTTTTGTTATAAAATAATTACTTCAAATATAACTTATAATTTGCTACTCTTTTTCCATCCCATAAACTCATTTTTAGTTTTGTGTTATTTGGGTTTTCTCTTTTTTAATGAGGCATGATAGTGGTTTGCTCTATTTCCTTGAGTTTTTTTCTCCCAAATACATAGTTCTCAGATTTCCAACTTCAGTATTTTTGCCTGTTTTCTAACTCGTTAATATTACTTACATCTCATTAGGTTTGTTTTATTCTTTCCAACTTTGACTTGAATACTTAATTCACTTATTTTCACTTTCTCTTACATAATAACAGAAGGATTTAAAGCTATGAATGTGCCCCTGAGTATAACTCTGGCAATAACCCAGACACTCAGGTATTGAGAGTTCTCACTCAGTATTTCCCAATGATTCTGTGGCAGTAACTTCATCTCTTATTTGACTCAAGTGATTCAGGAGCATATTTTTACATTTCCAAGTAACTGGATTTCCCAAATGGTTTTCATACTAAGTATTCTAGAGGACAAAAACATCTCTGAAAGAAGATGAAGAAACTCTGACAAAGGGAAAAGAAATCTTTTAGGCAGAAAACACTATTTAAGTAGTGAAAAAAGTATTTTTTTTAAGGTTTTATTTATTTATTTGTCAGAGAGAGAGGGAGAGAGAGCGAGCACAGGCAGACAGAATGGCAGGCAGAGGCAGAGGGAGAAGCAGGCTCCCTGCCAAGCAAGGAGCCCGATGTGGGACTCGATCCCAGGACGCTGGGATCATGACCTGAGCCGAAGGCAGCTGCTTAACCAACTGAGCCACCCAGGCGTCCATGAAAAAAGTATTTTATAATGCTGTGACAGCCCTCTCCAAATACATACCTCCTAGAAGGGATGCAACAGCAGGTGATCCTGGGTGACTGAGTGACTGTGGGGCTGACTGCACAGGAAGGGAGGGAGAGGAAGTCTCCTCTGTACCTTCTGAAAATTTTATTATGGGCATGTATTGCCTCTTTAAAGATTAATTTAAAAAGCAATGCCATCTCTCAAAAAATGGAATTAAACCATCCCAGACAGACTTTGTAAGTATATAACCAAGTACATTTCCATACTTTCTTTGATGAAATTTAGAGATTGGGTTCATTGAGCAAGCCTTGGCCCCAAAATGATAAACATCTGTGGCTAGAGAAGAGAGGAGGAAAAAATAATTTCTAATTCTGGAGCCTCCAAGTTCAGAAGAATTAAGAGCTTCAAGGAGAAGGAAGTATCCAAAAAAAAAGAAAGAAAGAAAGAAAAAAAATTTTCATCAGTTTTCACCTGGTCTACCATTTTGAAACCTGAATTCAAGAATGTTCAGCTGAGAATGTGGTCGAATTCCCAGTTTCAGCCTCAACGAGCCTTTCCCATCTTAGGAACACTCCGCACGTGCCCTTGGCTGTTGCAGACTTCTCCACTGTTATTTAAAATGAGCTGTAATCCCAAATTAATACAATTAACTTCTGATTATAAATGTTATGCCATTGTCCTTCCCGCCAATTTTGCAATGTCGGGTTTCTTAAAAAAGACAAAAAAAAAAAACAAAAACCATTCATCTCTTTTCCAATTTATGTTGAAGAAATCTGTTTCCCACTTCCTAGTTTCGGCAACCGGGAAATCGTGTATATTCTGCTACCGTATAATGAGGATGCCAGTAAACAGCCACCTGCCTGCACACACAACAGTTTGCGCTGTATATGTAACTGCAAACACTACCAAGTTATGTACTCCTAGGAGTATTACTAGAGAAATGTTATTTAAGGCCTCATCTACTTAAAAAAATATTCCATATGGATGTAAAATTAGTCTACTAGCCTGAATTCGGAGAAGATACAAGCAGTGGTCATTAATACAACATGTAATATATATTATATAATACGTACAATAAAATCTAATTGCTTAAGATCTAGACCATATTATATATGCAAGGATAAGGTAATAGCAGAGCAGAGTTTAGGAACTCAGAATGTCTGCAATTACAAGGAATTAACACAGGGCTGGCTACCAAAACTTCACCCTGGTCCTGGGGCTGGAGGTGACTAGCAGCAGAAATCAGAGCTGTCCTCTGCACCTCACTGGATCATTTAAGAAACTCTTAAAGGGACATAGCACCTTGGGACTTGGCTTGAAAGCACCGATTGGAAGGAAGCACAGCCCCTTGAGAAAGGAGTACTTAGTGAGGGCATTCTGAGAGCTAAGAGGCTACAGGGCAACTCTCCCTGCTGGGGAGAGCCATCCAGACACCCTCAGAGCCTGGCGAGGAATGCCCAGCTCTGGGGAAGGAAACAGCCCCACTCGCACTGATTGCCACGTGCCAAACAGAGATCCACACTCAGCACTGTGCCCCATTCATTCCCTTGCCTTGGTGAGCCCCAGAAGGTTCAGCAGCCAGTGCTGCTAAAACAAAGGACAGATGACAGGAAAAACTCCTGCCCTTTGGCCATTCCCTAGCAAAGGGGAAGTGTAAAAGTGCAGAGGGGAAGGGAGGCCAGCTGCACTAATCCCTTTTTGTCCGACAGTAATTAATAGTATAATCCACATTTAAGATGCATTAAAGCAAAAATGCTGCATTATCAGAGTGGTCGGCACACCGCCCCGAGGCAGAACCTCCCCTGCTGACCTGCAGAACCAGGTCACCTCATCTCGGCCTCCTCCTCTCAGGGGAGCAGACTCTAGACACCTCATCAAAGGACTGAGCTGGCAGCCAGAAGTCTCGGGCCGGCCTACGTGCTCCAGGTCCATCTTCGGAAACCACCCCGTCGTCCGGGCTGTCTGGCACCCGGGCTCTACTCCGATCAAGGGGCTAGGGCGGAACATTTTAATATCACAAGTGCCCTGATGGGTTTTTAAAAGTGAAGCTAAACCCCGAAATAATGCTGGGATAGTGCAGAGAAGGAGGCACCCTTTAAACTCAGTCCAGCGGGCTGCTCTTTTTATGGTGTTCCCTGGGTGTTCCGCATGAATCCCAGGGGCACCAGGTGGGTTTCTATCACAGAGGAGACGCCAAAGGCTGCCTCGCAGGCCCACGGAGGAGGAGCCCCTTCCCCCGGGACGGGAACACTGCCTTCACGGAAAGGAGTGCTAGGAGCTCTTGGTGATGGTGCACAAGGCACAGGCAAGCTACAAACCCAAAGCCGGAGCCGCTTAAAAATGACGCACATGAAGCAGCAGAGTCTTCTCAACTGTGCTTTGTGGTCATGGCTGACTGAGAACTCGATCTCAGTTCTGCACCACCACCCCGTCTCGTGGAATAGGTACGACTAAGAGCAGGCGAGCGTCTCACAGTCCTGTTCAACCCCATCTCAGCTCCACCTCTGCACCGTGACAGGGCCCCGCGCCCGTGGCCAGCATCTGACAGGGGCCGGGAGCTCCGGCAGCAACCGACTTCCGTCCATTCCAAAGTGCTTCTGGGACCTCTTTTTTTTTTTTTTTTTTCATAATCTTGGCAACTGGATATTAAAAAAGAGGAATGTGATAAAAATCACTTTCTCTTGAGTTTTGAGATCCTGGCATGTAGGATGGCAACCAACTACCTACACTTGTTCCAAAAATCGTGCCTTTATGATCCTTACCTAGAACCAAACACATTCCTCCAGAATGTTGTTTAATTGCTCCCACCCAAAAGGGGCGATTCCAGAGTTCAAAATAATGCTTCCAGGGGCTGGCCAAAGAATGAAGTATCATTTGCAATTGCACTTCTGGTAGAAAACGTCTCCATGATGGTTCTAGAAACATATCCCCGCAGTATGCGCACGCTCTCCTCTGAGGCTGCCAAAAAAGTCATCATCCAGTGACTGGACATACCACCTGAGCACACACAGACCATTCCTGACAACACGTCACAAACCTGCCACTCAGGTAGGGGAGGCACCTGGCCGAGAGGTCATACAAGGAGCACAGAGTGAAGGCCGCCATCCCACCCACCATCATGGGTTGCCTGTTTGTACCCTGCAGCTGACCTCTCAAGTGCTGTCAGACTCCCCTAAAACTTTGCTCTCACTTTCACAACACCTGGATTCTTCCTCAGGAAACCTTCATGAACACTCTCTCCCTCAAAGATTACTCTTCGCGCCTCACCACATTACAATTTAACAAAACAGTGTTGCATTATTTGTGGAGGAGAGAGGCTACGAAATTTCCTCTCAAAGTCCTCCCCTCCCTTCCCAAGGAAAAATCCTTTGCCAGAACAGGTACACTGCTTCAAGCTTTCACAGGAACACTCAGTGTAGTTTTAGCTCCCCTTGCCACCCAACTCCAGGCCCACGTGGGGCTTTCCTTCTCTGTCAAGTGCACTAATTCCTCCACAGGACCCCTGTGCTGACGGCCCCCCCAAAGATGTCCATGTCCTAAAAATCAGAAACTTGTGAATATGTCACCTCACATGGCAAATGGGACTCTGCAGATGGGATCAGGCAAAGGATCTCGGGAAGGAGTTTCAGGTGGGCCTGATGTCATCACAGGGGTCCCTACAGCTCAAGAGAACTAGGTTAAAAAAAAAAAAAAAAGGAGGATGCAAAAGAAGAGTCAGACAAAAGAAGACATGATGATGGAAGCAAGAGGTGGTATAACAGAGAAACGGATTGTGAGCCAAGGAATATGGGTGGGTGTCAGAATCTAGGAAATGCAAGAGAACAGATTCTCCCTTCCAAGCTTCCAGAAGGAAGGAGCCCTGGCAACACCATGACTTCAGCCCAGTGAAAGTGATTTCCAACTGCTGGGCTCCAGAACCATTAGACAATTACTCTATGTTGCTTTAAGCCACCAAGTTCATGGTAATTTGTTATAGCACCAATAGGAAATGAGTACGACCCTTTTGGAGAAGAGGAGAGAGGGACAATGAGCACACAGAAGCGGGAATGTCCCTGAAAGTTAGGATGAGTTGTCCTCCTTAGGGTCCACACAGCCTCCCCTCTCGGCTCTGTGAGTCGGCTGAATCCTCTCCTTCGCCATCATCAAAAAATTAGAGCCGAAGGTCCTTGATGCCATAAGAACTCGTGTCTTGTGGATAGTGCTCAGTGGGACATGTTAGCAGTAGACAGAAAAAAACTCCCACACTAGTGTATTGCATTTGAGAGTTCACAGATATCCAAAATAAGCCATGGGAACAACAGAGAAACAGCAGTTAAAGAATATATGTGTACAACACTTTTAATTTATCTAACAGGAGATACTGGACAAATAATACTGGACACACACACACAGACATATATATGCACGCATATAAATTATATAGATAGATATAGATATAGAAATTGCCAGATCCATAGCTCCTTTCATCAAATGAACAGAGCCAGGCTAAGCCAACCTCACCCAACCTCACCCAACGGATCCCACACAGGTGGGCCAGTCTGAAGCCTCACTGTGATGGCAGGTCACTGGCCTAAGGAACTGGAAAACCAGAGCCTGTGCCCACTGGGCTCCTGAGACAAAGAGAAGAGGAAAGCTCTGGAAGGTGATGGCATCTTGCCCGCCTCCGTGGTAGCCTGGGGCCATTCGATCTTGCCATCTCGCCAGCACCTAAGAGGTGTGAGCCAGGCAGCCAACCACATCAGAAGCTGGCGGCCAGCCGGCCCCAATTGCCCAACACCTCCACGGGAGCCAGCTTTCCAGGACTAGGTGTTACAAACCACACAGGTACAGGCCACTGTGGACCCAACTGAGGCCTGGCGCCTTGAAGAACATCTCACATGAAGACTGGCTGGACGGCAAGGGGACGACGTCCTGTTGCAGAGCAATTAAATGCATTAGTGCTTCACACCAGCCTCTAGGTAAAGAATATTCTTTTCACTTGCTATGCAGACGAGGATCCCACTATGGTCCTCCTCCTCCACCTCCTCCAGTTTCCCCCAGCTTTCTTTCCACCATGAGGTCAGAGCCTCCCCCACCATCCGCCCGCCCCAACCTGCCATAACCATATGCTCTTCATTCTCGGGTGCCTACCAACCCTCCACATCTGTCTACACGCTCCCAGTCTGGTCCATTTCCTTTATGATAACAATTAGCATGAGGTATCACGTCAGAATGTTCTAGGTAGGGGTAACCAGAACTGTTCAACGAGACCCAAACATGCCACTTCAGTGTGCACATACAAAGTGCGACTCGCAATGGGGCAAAGTAGTTAATAAGTAAATAACCCAACTTCCACTACGGGCTCTTGTTCGGCCTCCTACTTGACAAACATGTAACTTGGAATATTCAAAGTCCAAGAGAAGGTGAATTCTGGCAATAAAGGCAGCTAACCTGCCCAGGAGTCCAAATCTTTCTGTGACTTGACCAGTTTCTCTTTACCTATGGATTCTCCTGATGCCCTCCTCAAAATAAACCAGCCCTAGAAATAGAATCCCATCTTCCTTAGCGCTTATGACTAATTTATGGCCTTCTTTTAAAGCCCTTGCACCAGAGCCCTGACTACAGTAATTTCCTCTTCTTCTATATGAATGTCCATTTACAGCCACTCTGTAACCTCTGCGTGAACCAAGAATATCCCCCATGCCTCCCACGGATGTGGGAACACACCCCGGTGAGAGCGGGGTGGCTCTGGAGCAGAGGCTCTCCATTACAGCACACGCTCACTTGGGACCCTACCCAAGTGCAGCGATATACCCCTAGGAACTTATGTGAATACTCCCCTTTTGCTTTAATGAGCTTTTCTCTTAAAAAGGCAAAGGAATACCCGTGGCTAGGCAGGCAATCAGCATGTGATCTTAAGACATGATTTGGGTTAACTTAACACACTCAGATTAAGGGGAGTAGGGGTCTTATTTTTGTTTTTGTTCAGGGAAGAGGTCCCCAGAAAACATCCTCCATTGGCCATAGGAGGAACACTTTACAAGGGGCATCTGAGAGCACTCCAGGTTTTTTTCCAACCCTCCCCTGCCCAACCCCAAGGTTCCTGTGGCCCAGCCATCAAAGCCTAACCAATCCCATTCTCTTGGGCTGCTCTTTCCCAGGCTCCCTGCCCTCACATCTGAATACTGCCTTTTCTTCTACAAGGCTAACCCTAGCTTTTCTGGTTGGTAGCACAACCCAGCTGCTGACTTCTCCAATCCCAGGGTCCTAGAAGACACAGTCCTACACCAAGGGCCTTTCTGTCTAAGCACCCCCACAGTCAGAGCCTGTCCGGAGAATTGCCCATCCATGCATTCAAATAGCTAAGTGACTATGATGTGATGGGGACTGTACTATGGCTACGGATGGCGATGGGCAGTGAACCAAAGAGGCCAAGATGCCTACTGCCGACACAGAGCTCGTGCCCCGACAGGCACTCATGCCACAGGCCCTGCCCCCAACACCAGTTCCGCACATCCTCCTCCTGCCCCTCCTTTTACTCTCTTCTGGGAAGGACTTCTCCATTTGAGCTGGAAAATTCTGGGGGTTTTGGTCCGGGGAGGTGGGAAGACCTACATTTTCATAGGTTTTGATCTTATTAAAAAACAAATACAAAAAACAAAACTAAACAAAACTGTGGGCAATAAATGCCCAGAATTTTCTTCAATTGACATTTTTAGGAGCCCCTGAACTAAATCAACCCATGCCTGGTATATGCTGCTACAGGCTCTTCATCTTGAGAATCTGAAGAAACTTGGAGACTGAATCCCATCTCTGTCCATTCTACATGCTCAACTCCGTTGGGCAAACCATCTCCCCCATCCGTGTCTGCCATGACTTTATCCCCAGGACTATAATTCTTCTCATTCGAAGGGTATCCGCCCTCAAGCCAATCCTCAAGAACTCCATATCCAATTTTGCTGGTGCCCTAGGATCGATGCCAATTTCCAGGCACACAAAGACGGTGACCCAGCTTTCTTAGAACAGGTGCCGAAGAGACACAGTGGCATTCCGTCGCATCGTGTTCCCATAACTTCATTTCCTTCAATGCATCCTGCAGGAGTCCTGAGAGCTGCCGCTGGACCTGAGAGTAAACAGCAAGACATCTGGCACTTTCTCATCCGGTCTCCAGTGATGGAGTCCTTTGAGACAAAGACCCTGTGGCCAGTTCATATTGGGAAGCTGCAGAAGTTGCCAACATTTACTTGCTGTAAATGTTGCTCGCTCCATGATGCTCGCTCCACTGCACCATCCAGGCCCAGGAAAATGGCCCTCAGGCACAACACTAAGCCCTAGAGGGGCCTTCAAATCTTCTATCAGCAGCAGCATGTGCGCATGTGCGTATAGAGGTCTCAGATGGTGTACAGGCCACTGCCCCCTCCCACTGCATCTGCACACAACACCCACCCTTCCTGACCCAGCAGCTCAGGCCGCTCCCGGCCATGCTGCGATGGGAGGAAGCAACACTTTCCTGTCCAAACCTGTGCTGCCCTGGGCAGCTGCTGCACACAGCTGGCACCGGTACCCTCGGGTGACCATTCTCTCTCATAGAGACCTTCCTGCTCTAAAGGGCTCGAACCTAGAGGGCATGAGGCATCCATCCCCCCAGGAAGCAACACCTCCATCCAGAACAAGAGTCAGTTCCTAGAGATATTTCTCTGGTCTCTCTTCCCCACACTTCCCCACTCCCCATTACATAATGTGCTCGGCTGACCCACCCCCGTGACCTTTCTCTATGGCCTTTTCAAGACCTCTTCTTCATCTACCCGCAATGAGGACTGTTTATTTGTTTAGCCCACTGGTAAGAAAAATGAGAGAGCTGTCTGCCATTCCAGCAGGGCATAAACAAAACAAACAAACAAACAAAAAATGCGCTCTGACTTCGCATAGGTCCTGTACAGAGCCCTTTAACCTTTCAAAAGAACAGCAGACATTCCATGTGAATTGACTATCTCCCTATCATTGCTGAAAGACAAAATCCACTTCATCCTGCAAGATCTCACACGAATCCTCCACATTCTTGGTCTGGGAGCTGAGTGTATAAGGGGGGGAGGGGGCTTACCAAGAACGTGGGAAAGGCCACCGTTACCAGTACACGAGGCACCAGCACCCAACCCTCTACCAAGATACCAGGATACTGCATTTCAAGTTTTTCCAAAACAAATTGAATAAACCACGTCCCTAAAACTGCACACTGGAAGAACACTTTCCTAAGCAATCGAGATCAAATTCCAGATCAGATCAAAGGGAGATTGCCCAGAGAGACTTCGAAGCGAGCGAACACTGCTATCATTCTATCAAAATGTAAAGATACCGTTCTGACTTCTTACGGGAAGTTTAAAAACGGAAAGGTCTGCTTCTTAAATTCTGAAAGCAGAACAACCCCCACACAGCCTGGCAGGGCCAAGAAGGGCCTCACCATATGGGACAGCTTCTGAAATACACAGAAAATGGGAAATGCAGGACACATGGGACAAACTGCCGTGAAACCAGCTGCCCGGGCTGGACCCGTCGTATTGACTTTGGCAGGCGCTTGTCAGCGATGACTCAGCAATGAAGTGATCGAGACTGAACTCAAGTGGAACCGATCACTTCAGACCTCCGGAGCTGGGTTCGACTCCACGATTCTCCAACGCTCTACGTGTTCTGGGTATGCTTCCATTCAAATACTCACTGGTTTACGGGAAGGCCAGGGAATTACAAGCGTGGTCACTAGTCCTGGTGTGTGTTACTCTATTCAAATCGCGCTGAAAGGGGCAGGGGATTATAAACCATTAAGTGCAACTGCATAATCGGCACCTGTATCAATTATGCACCAGGCAGGAAATGTTCTACCTGCACTCTCCTGATGACCTGGGAGACGGGTACCAGGAGCAATTGTTTTGCCCACAAGGAAAATGGAGACCCAAAGAATCCAAGTAATTTTCCCAAGGTCCCACAGCTAGGAAGTATCAGGGCAAGAATCCAGTCCCTTGTTCTTCTGTGACCAGGTCCTTTGGTGGCACAGGCACCTGTAGAAGTTCTTCTTAGTCTCCTGGTCCGTATACCTACCAGCCAACAAACGAAATATGCACACTAACCACAGACGTCCTACATGAAGTAGTTCCTGCCAGGGAGGCTTGGGGGGGCAGGGACAGGGATGGGGTAACTGGGTGATGGGCACTGAGGAGGCCACTTGATGGAATGAGCACTGGGTGTTATGTGCAACTGATGAATCCCTGAATTCTACCCCTGGAACTCATAATACAGTATAGGCCGCCTAAATTGATCTAAATAAAAAAATTTTTTAAAAGGAAAAGAAATAGTTCCGGCCAAGGAGCTCAACTCAACTTATCCCTCTTCTCTACACACTCTGAAAACTATCAGGAGACACCTGCCCACATCAGGAGGAGGCCTGCAGCCCATCCCCTCCCTCTGCACAGGCCCTCAAACGTCAAGCCCCCAACACGCATGCAGGTGGTCCTGGGGCTGCCCTTGATCTGGACCCTCAGCCATCCCACGGCAGCGGTGGTGGGGAGGCGGGGCTAGAGAGTGTCTTCCCACAATCTACGCCCCTCCCACTGGCTAACACCTGCCTAAGGCAGGGCCTTGCCTGCCCACTGGAGTTCAAATTCAGATTTAAACCAACCTGTAGGCCATCCTCGTTAAGACACTTAGCCTCTGAGTTCTTTTCGTCCAGACAGTGACCAGTCCCCACCCTGTACACCTCACCAAACTGTGAGCGAACTTGAAAAGAACACAGGCTCCAGGGCTTTGAAGACAAAGTCTCTTAAATTTCCTGGTACCAGATATGGTAGCTCCCTTTTCTATTGAGAATTAAAGAGTTAAATGCTGGAGTGGCCTAATCAGTAATACTGAGTAGACAAGCCGTAGCTTGTCAAAGAACGATGGGCTCACTTGGGTGAGGAAGTCACAACAGAAGAGGCAGGACTGGCGGCGCTGGGACAAGGGAGGGAGGGCCTCTGAGGGACCCCATCCTTTGGTCACCCCAGGCATCCTGGACTCTTCTTTCTCTTCCACCCCATACATTACCTTCAAAATATATCCAGAAGGTGACCACTGTAGTGGGATTAGAAGTGTCCCCCCAGATTGCACATCTACCCACAACTTCAGAATGTGAGCTTATCTGGAAATGGGGTCTTTGCAGGTACAATTAAGTGAAGGGGGGATTGTGCTGGATTTAGGTGGGCCCTAGCCCTAATGACCGGTGCCTTTCAAAGAGAGGGCACCTAAAGGTACCGGCAGGGAAGAGGCCACATGAAGACAGGCAGAAACTAGAGATTCAGCCATAAACCAAGGAATGCTGAGGATTGCCAGCAGCCCCGGGAAGCTAGAGCCTTCAGGAGCATGGCCCTGCTGACACTGACTTCTAGCCTCCAGAAAGGAGAGAAAATGAATGTCTGCTGTTTTAAGCCGCTATTTGTAATACCCCTGCATGGCAAGGGCCCTGGCTGGAGCTGCCTCTGGCCTGGCAGGTGCCATCATCTCTCTCGGTCCCCTCGCTTCTACCCCCAGCTGCCAGAGGGAGCCTGCCACCCCGGTCTGGTCACACCATGCCTGCAGATGAACCCCTCTCTCCATCAGGGCCACCACACTGAGGGGGGGCACTAGCTGTTTCCCCCTCACCCTCCCCTCACCTTGCAGCCAGTGCTCTGGCCAAGTGGGCCTCCCTACTCAGCATTTCTGAAGGGTTCTTCCCTCTGTCCAGAGCCCTCCACCATCACTTACTCCCTCCTATCCTTGCTAAAATGTTGCCCTTCTCACATGGCCTTCACAACCCACTTAACCTGCAAACCACATCCTCCGCGGCACTCCTTCTTCCTTTCCTGAGCTTCCCCCCACCCATAGCACTGAACATGTTTTAAAATAGGGTAGTTTACTGAGTATGTAGACGGAGGGAGAGCGGGAGTATAAGCTCCTTGCAGGCAAGGATTTTTCTCTTTTTTTTTCCCCTCCCCGCACTGAGGCATACTGGCACCTAAAACAGGGCCTAGCACACAGGAAGTTCTCTTGATGAAGGAGTAGACAAAAGGTCAAGGGCAGGAAAGGAGGCTGACACCCAGAGGAAGCAGAAGCAGTGAGCGCAGCCTGCCGAAGCACCAATAATGGGAACATTAGTGGGGCAAGCCAGGTGAGTGGGAAGAGCCGGCCTCCTGGCAGGAGGCTTGTAGGTCCTTGCAGGCAGGTGGACAATGTTAGGCTTCAGGGAGCCACCACAGGCCCCTGGTCAGGAGAACAAGAAGAAAATAAAGCAGGATCTCCTGACCTCAGTATTACTGACGTGCGGGGCAGGACAGTTATGGTGGGGCCAGGGTGGAGAGCTATCCTGTGCACTCTCCAAGGTTTAGCAGCATCCCCAGCCTCCACCTACCAGATGTCAGCAGCATCTCCCCCCTGCCCCCAGCCCAGCTGTGACAACCACAAATGTCTCCAGACATTGCCAAATGTCCCTGGTGTAGGAGGGAGGTAAAATCACCTCCCCCGAGAACCGCTGAAATATGGAGCTCCGGTGGCAGTATCCACGGAGTGAACACAGAACGCACATACCCACGAGGGCCAGGCAGGTGACAAACACAAGTGACTGGCCAGGTGCAAGGTAACAGAATGACAGGGACCCACCCTGGTGATCTAAAAAGTACATGCTCCTTCTAAGAGGGGCAGCCACTGTCCTGTTCTGGCCAGCCTCTGCTCTTGAGGCCCAAAGGGGCCAAATCTCCCCCATTTTTTTTCAAGTGAAGGCACCAATTCAGATTTTTAGGCTGAAACATGCCAAATTTTTAAAATATAGTATGTACTGAACAAAACACACCCGTAGGCCATTTTTCGCCAGGCCACAACTTTGCGATCTCTGGCACAGAAGGTCTTGCAGGTCAGCCATGAAGGGACAGGGGCCCAGACTAGGCCTGTGAGCGTGGGGATAGAGAGAGGGCCCAGTCCCAGAAACTTCAGGGGGCATCAGATAAACACAGCATGACAACTTCTCAAATTTTACTAACAGGCAGTCCTTTCCCACAAGTGCCAAACTAACAGGCACAGACTTTGCAGAGTCTCTTGAAGATGAAAAGAAATCCAGGAAGTCCCTTCCTTAAATCTAGAAGGCAGAGGAGCCTGTACACACGTGATCCCAAGCCCACAACCTGTCCTGGACAAAGCCGAGGCCTTTATCTCTTTACATGCGTGGGCAACCAGCCCAGCCACCCAGGGAGACCTTTCCTTGTCAATCAATCCACTCAAACCACCAGCCAAGGAGCAGCCAGATCGTGATCAACCTCTCTAGGAACTCAGCAACGTCACTGTGCTGAATGAGAGTAATTCCTGCTGCTCCGAAAGGTTCAGCCAACCCCAGAGTCCTACTCGTGATCATCTGGAGCCTGAAGGACTCCTACGGCATCCTTCAGGTGGCTCTCTCTATGACACAGACACCTAGGGCTCAGAAAGAGTTGATGTGAGCTTCCTGAGGCCTGCGGGAACCAGAACTCATGTAGGTGCACAACCTCAAACCCACCACATGTGTTCTGTGTCGACTAGATACCACCCACGATCCCAGAGCCGCAGTAACCAGGAAAAGGTCACTGCCACCACCCCACCACGGTGTTGGTCTCAAGGCAACATGCCCCCATCGAATGTTTGTGACAAAAAGCAACAAAGCTCTGAGTGATATCTCCATTTCTGGACAGGTTTACTGGAAGGACACCCGCATTCATGACCCCATCTATAAACCAAGGAGAGTGACTTCCTTCCAGCACCGTCATCTTCCCAGAAAAAGTTCTCCTATAAACAAAGCATGTGCATTATCGTAATTAAGTAACACCGTCTCCAGTGTGGTGCTCCATCGACAACGGACACAAACACTGCTGCCCACACGTTTGCATTGAATTCTGCACCCGGTCAAACAATCAGAGCCCCCTAACCTCACCGCCACACCTTTTGCTGGACAACAACCGAGGCTTTGGCAGAGGAAGGAAGGCGCTGTGGTAAGCAGGAAGAGGTGGGGGAGGGAGAGAAGGAGGCGTAAGGTAGACACTGGAGGCAGCAGACTCCAGGGAACTGATGGCCAGTCCCCAAGGAGCCTCACGGAATCCCACAGGCAAAGGCTTCCTCCTCTGGCTCTTCCCTTCCTCACCCACAGTCAAGAAGTACCATCCATGGTGACCAGGTTGGAGATCATCCAGCCAGATTCTTGTGTCACCCAGGCTCCAAGTAGTGGTTGCAAAGACACCCACATAAGACACACTAAGAAACGGTCTGGTCTGAGTCCCAAGGCACAGGAACACAGAGACAAAACTCAAATGGTGCCCACATTCAGAGAAGCCAAGGAACCAGTGGGAACCACGGACTGGTCTTCAGAGAAGAACCCAGGGTCTGAAGGCATCTAATTCACTCAGCCATGTGAAAACACTGCGAATCAAGTGGCCAGACACTTTGCAGACAGACTCCACATGAGTAGCTACAGAAGGAACGGAGTGCTGGCTGCGTCCAATCCCAGCGCCCCGGACTCACATACGCCCCTGGCGCATGGGCACAGGAGTCCCTGCTCCCCTGCCCTGGGTTCCACAGTGGGGGTGGGGGTGCGGGGGCAGCACATTCCCAGCCTCCACTGCTCCCTCAGACACCCACCCATCTCCTAGAGATGAGACACTCCTCGCCTCTCTCCCACATATGATTTCCTCATGGATCCATTTTAAGGAACAAAGTTTTTTATGGAAAGAGGAGGAGAAAGTTCCCACATGCAGAAAATTCACACCCCGGGGAGGAATGAAGAGAGGGTCATTTAGCACTTGTTGAAAAAAGACAAGTACAAGAGCGCTTAGGAAGAGACGAAAACGCCTTGTTGGCTATGAAGGTTAAACAGGACCGTCTCCCCCATTACTACCCCATCTCGCTTCTTCCCCCAGCCAGGAGGCAGCCACTGGCCCTGCAGGCCACACGCTGGCAGACCCCCAAGGTAGGGGAGGGCCCTGGGAAAGGGAGAGAGCTCCCCTGGTAGTTTGCAGGAGCTCCACCTCTGGGAATGGATTTGATGTCAAGTGTCAGCAAGTAAATTGCTATTGGCTTCTCAATAAGCAGCAGTAGTGAGCTAAGTGTTTCCCTGTATTGTGCGGGCTCTCACGGACTCAATACGGCAGTATTGACAGCACAATCACACAGTAATCCAGGCCCCACTAATACCTACACTTCCTCAATGAAAATACACTTTCCAGTTGGACATCAGCCCATTAGCTTTGGGCTGGAATCTCCGGCCTCCCTCCTCCCCCCAGACACCCCTGGGCCCTGCGACTGGCATCTCGCCCCTAGACACCCTGGCCAACGCAAAGATCCCAGCCAGCACATTGTCAGGGCCCAACCAAAAAGATAAACAGTCCGAGACCTCCAGGAAAAGGCCTGGACTCTCCATCTATAAATCACCAGTTGGGAAGGAAAGAAAAGTGATCCAACTCTTTAAGGATAAAAATCTCAGCGGTCACGGAAGAAAATTGATGGTCCCTTCCAAAGCAAAAGATGCTCGTTCCAGGAAGATGCATGCCTTCAAGTTTGCAGAGACTCCAAGAGAATCAAACTTCACCCAACCCGACCCAGGAAGGAGACAAGGTACACAACCGCCGGTCCCTCTCTCTCACGATCACACTGGGCACTAGGCCCGCATGAGCAAGAGCCCCACGGCCTGGCAGCCTCAGGTATGGCTCACAATCCGGAGGGTCTAATGACCCTCCTTATTTCCTAATAAGCGCTGTGCCATTTTTACCCATTTCCACTTGATTTCCAGAACACCTGGGGCAGACAAAGGACAGAATTCTTTTTTTTTTTTTTAAAGATTTTATTTATTTGACACAGAGAGAGAGAACACAAGCAGGGGAAGTGGGAGAAGCAGGCTTCCCGCTGAGCAGGGAGCCTAGCATGGGTGCTAGGATCATGACCTGAGCCAAAAGCAGAGGTTTAATGGACTGAGCCACCCAGGAGCCCCAAGGGACAAGATTCTATTACACAGATCAGTGAAACAGAGAAAGGGACTTACCCAAGGTCACACAACTAGTTGGCTATCAGTTTGAGATCAGAAGTTAGACCAGGGATTGGCAAACCTTCCCTGTAAAGAGGCAGGTAAACGTTCTTGGCTTTGCAGGCCAACGGCTCAGCTCTGCCCGATGCTGCAGGAAAGCCTTCAGAGACAACACAGAAATGGACAAGCCTGGCTGTTTCCCAGTAAAACCAGATTTTCACCTATTTTTGTATGTCACAAAATATCATTCTTCTTTTGATTCCCCCACCCCCAAACCTCCACCACAGATTGAAAAAGTAAAAACCATTCTGAGCTCACAGACCATACAAAAACAGGCCCACAGGCAGTGGCTTGCCAATCCCCAATCACTGGGGGACTGGTCAATGTCTAGAGGTCCACAACGCCAAAAAAAGACAGATCAGGGCCGTTCTCTAGCTTACTCCAATTTTAAAAATCGGTCCAGCCCAATCGCTTGCCATCAAACCCCAGACAGAAACCCCAGCCCCCAGGTGTCCCAACAGCAATACTGTCGCACACCTGTAACATTCGGACATAGTCTTATGACTTCAGTAGAAATGCTGACTTTTTATAGAATGTCTGCACACATTTCAAAGTCAAAAAACTTTCCACAAACATATGGTGCATGCCCAAGCCCCGTGCTGGGTTACTAAGCTAACTGCACAAGGCATTTCCAAAACCAGCAAAGGGAGATTTCTTAAATCCAGTGTTGGGGCTGTGTGTGGGGGGGGGCACTGACACCTCACCCTCCTCTCACCAAGAGGGAGGTGAGGTGTTCAGTTAAAAAAAAAAAAAAAACTGGCCAGAAAGGGGTTAATGCCCTTCCAGGGCTGTGATCTGATAAATGGCTGTGCAGAAAGCAGGTTCCCTCACTTTGAGATATGATGTCACTAACCTTTATTGATCCACTATCAGAGAACTTTGCTTATCTCTCTCCTGTGATATACTGCCCCTCCTGTGCTCAACTAGTGTTTAATACACTGCCGGGTGCCCTGCACTCCTCATCGCTCAACACTATGGAGCGAGGCTGCCACGGGGGGCAATATTTTACAGCCGGGCCTTGCCAGGACAGAAGACTCCCTGCGGCCGCCGAGAGGGGAGGACCCACTTGCCACTGCTTCCGGCCACAGGTCCCAGAAGCGCCTTGCCTGCGGGCCAGGGGAGAGCAGATGGGGCCGGGCCTGAGCTTCTCCTTCTGTTTCTTTTTTAAAGCAGCAAGGGCTCCGATTCCCCCTTTTTCTACCGTGACAAGACAACGGTCAGCCCGACCCATTCCTGCGGCCGAACGCAAGCACCTCCAAGCCAAACCTCCTGCTGGACAAATGAGCTTCCTGTGTTCCTTGCCCACAGTCGCAAGGCCTCCGTCCGCCAGGAGGTGGAAAATACCGTCCATCCAGGTACCAGACAGTCATTCAAGAAGATTCGGGTCCCAGAAAGAAGACCAGAGAACATATGCAGATGTAGCCAGTCAGACTCAGATTCCCAAAGATAACAGGGTTCTAGGGCCGGCGGGGAGTGGCGGGGGGAGCGGGGGCAGCAGATACTGAAGCTGCCCCTCACTGGGTTTGGGGTCCTCCCCATCCCCCACCCAACCCATATGCAAACTGTGAGACACAGACCGCATCCCACCCATGGTCGGGACAGTTAGCAAGTGCCCACACACAGGGCAAGACTATCACAACCGAAGGCACGGAGCTGGCCTCAGAGCAGCCATCTGCACCCTGTCCCATGTCCAACTCCTCGGAGGGGCTCTCCCCCTCCATAGAGACCCCACCTGCCCCTGGAGGAACCCTGGGTCAGACTTGCTCCTCCCCATGCCATCCCTGAGAACAGCAGCAGGGGCAGCCAGGAAAAGGCAGCAGCCCTTCCACTGCCCCAGGGCACCCAGAATTTGCCTAATTGAACATTAACAAGTTGCTACAATAAAGTTCCTCTGTTGTGAGCTAGAAACCTTTTCGGCAACAACAACAGAAGTCTTGTTACAAACTGCTCTCAAAGCCAGGCCTCAGCCTCGACAGGTGTGAACAAGATTTAAACACCTCCTACAACACAATGCAATCCAAACAAAGGGGAAAGTCAATCCCAGCCTCCTGGGGTTTCTCCTTGTCTAACATCTCCTTCACTCACTCAGCCCAAAGGAGCCAAGGGAAGCGTGGAGAGGCAGTCTCCTCCAGCCCCCATGCAAGGAGACCTAACCCACCCATAAGCAGCTTTCAATCACCGCCTCAGGCAGGCAGCCATCTCAGCCGGCCTCTGGCAGCTCTGAAGACCGGGCCTAAGAAGGGGAGGCCATTCTTGGGCCCCCATACACTCTCCATTCTCCCCACTAACAGCCAGTGGATGAACCCCCTGGCAAGCTTCCCACATTACCCAACCTAAGCTCACCATCAACCTCGCCCACTTGAGAGGTGAAGAGAGAGAGAGGAGAGAGGAAGACCAGAAATACTCCCAGGGAACAGGGTCTACATTGTTCTTTCTACTAAATGGGACATAGGCACTTCCCAACAGTGCTTCCTTCCTCACAGTGCTGGAGAATGGGGCTCCAGGGCTGAACGTTTTGTTAAAAAAAAAAAAAAAAAAAAAAAAGGAAAACAAAAAACACAACTTTGAGGTGTGCCTGCATAGCTCAGTAGAGAACATGATTCTTGATCTCAGGGTTGTGAGTTCAAGCCCCATACTGGTGTGGAGCCTACTTTGAAAAAAAAAAAAAAAAAAGAATAACGCTCATGGTAGAAACACATTGAAGTGCGTGTTGGACAAGGGAAAGAATTATCCCTGCCATTGATTTTTTTTTATTTTTTATTTTTTTTTTTTGCTCTGGAGTATCAGAGAGAACAGAGCATTTATCTGGAGATTTCTTCTCAAAGCCAACCACATAAACGGGACTTGAAAGGAGCTTATCAGATGAACGATCTGCCCTAACCACCATGGTGTAAAGTGGGCATCCCGGTAAAGAACTCTATGAGCCCCATTGTTCCTGCAGGAACATCTTTAAGCTGTTGTTATTGTTACTCAACTTCAAACCAGTGAGCAAGGGGCAGAGCGGGGAGTGACAGTAGGGGCACCATGGGCAAAAGTTAAGACGGAGAAAGAAACAGATTCTCTCCCCTGCTTTCCTCTGCTCCAATGAGAATGGGGCATGCCTCCAGCCATTCCTATCTTGGGCAGCCCCTCCAATCTCTTCTTTTCCACAAACTCTCAAGCATTTATTTCTTTTTAAGTGACAAACACAAATAACCCAGCTTTTAATTTAAAAAAAAACTCCCATTTTCTTCCAGTTCAAGAGAAAGACTGTCAAAAATATTTAAAAGTGAGACGCAGTTGGAGCACCTCGCTGGCTGAGTCAGAAGAGCATGTCTCTCTTGATCTCAGGGTTGTGAGTTCGAGCCCCACATGGAGTGTAGAGATTAGGTGAGAAAAATGAAACGTTTCTTTAAAAAGTGAGAGACAGGCATAAAAGACACCAGAGCATCTCCAATAGTAGCAACTCTCAACTTTATCTCCAAACCTGGAGCAAATCCAAGGGTAGGAGTGGCATTGCAGACTTGCTGTAAGAGGTAGTAATCACCTTGATGGGATTTGTTTTCCAGGATTTTTTTTTTTAGTAATGAACCTGTGGCATGAACACAGATCCCATACAAGGAGTTAGGCTGGTTCATTTTCTTCTACACTCCCCTTTCTAAAAAACACAAGTGCCCCTCCCCAACCCCATGGAAGAACAGCAGCCCCTGGTAAAACAACAACAACAAAAAGGTCCTAAGGCTCAAGTCCCCTTTCCAGGTAGCTGGGAGGATGTAATTGGTGAGGCAGGAGATTAGAAATATCGGCAGCCTCTAAGTAAGACTTTAATTTACTGGCAGATCAATAGAGCCGGGGTTATATTGGCAAAGTGTCTACAGCTCTATTGACTCACGCAATGCCTCTTATCAATTTATCAGAAATCTGGAAGTCAGAAGATATTGTTTGAAGGGAAAAGAGAAAGGAAAAAAAAAAAGGAAGAAGAAGAAGAGACAGGGAGCATGAGACAAGAGCCTGAGCAGTGAGAAACCGGGGTCCCCATGACGAAATTGGTAAGAAGAGTTTTATTACCAACGTATCTCCTGGAAAGAAGGACGCGACATGATATAATTCAGAGTTCACTCGCCTGCCACCCCCTCTGCCCCGCCTTACACAGCTCCCTCAGCCTTCTCCTTGGATCGCATTGTCCATAAGCCTTGCGTTCCGGGGGATGAGAACCCCACCAAAGCAGCTGGCTGTTTCTTTCGACAAGGAGCAGCTCCTTCCTCTGGGTTCCCGTCCAAGCTGTGGGCAATGCACATGCGCGTCCCCTAGACCTTTTTTTGGGGGGGTGGGCATTCTAGTGCCTCTCCAGCTCTGCTCTAGACTTAGCCCCTCTTCCACGAATCCATACAAGATTTTAAGTAAAAAGATCTATCCCAGTGCCTCAACACTCAGGAGGTCAAGAAGGGTTTATTAGATTAACAGTGGCACCTGATCTAGAAAACTATGAAGAAAATATGTTTAAGTTCTCTAAATGGAAGCCATGCATGAGTTTTCACAAATAATTCATCTTCATTCGAAATGGGTTTTTGAAATATCCCAGGTAGCAGACCAAAAAAACAAAAACAAAAAACAAAAAACAAAAAAACAAAACAAAACCCAAACAGGGGGAAAAAGTAAACATTAACACTTCACCAAACCTAAATGTCCACACCAATGAACGAAGGACACAGGAAGATATAAAGTTCCTGAGTATATAAAGATATATAAAGATATATAAAGATATATAAAGATATATAGTTATATAGATAGATAGATAGATAGTATAGTTTATATAAAGATATAAAGTTCCTTCTATCAGACAACTCTAGGGAGTAGGTCATGAAGACAATCCAGTTATCAGGAGGCCGAAGGAGAAACAACTTTTGTGGGAGGAACCACAACCTGCTTTTGACAATCCATTTTGGTTCCTGCCTCATACAACAAATTTCTGCTTAATTGCTGTTTTGCATTTCGTTGAGACATCGAGTAAACAGTACTTAAGTGTTTCCAGACAAAAACAATAACTCACTAATGACTAAGGCACTGCTAATTAAAATGCCCCTGTGATGGCATAACTGGACTCCGAGCCATCACAGCCAACAGAAAGAAGTGTCCGGGACTTGAACGCACGAACCAGAAGGCAAATGGACCAAGGGATGATGTTCCCCTCCTTCCCCTGCAGGTCACAGTGGTCCTCTAGCTGCAAAGAAGGGTGCCCCTGAGAGAAGCGTGGAGGAAGAGGTGGGCATGGGGAAGTGAGGGCATTGGGATTTCAGAGGGAATGCCGGCTCCCTAACAGAATGTACATTCTGGAACCTTGTGGGAAAAGGGACCCCGTGTGGCCCTCAAGACGTTGAATTCCCATGTCTCCCATAGGAAAAGAACAAATAGGAATGTTCCACGCTGGTAAAGGCAAAAGCAACGAGACGTGCCACAATAACCAAACAGCTCCTTCGCCGCACTTCTTGTGTGTGTGTGGGGGGGGTGGCATCCAAAACCTTAAGTTCCTAAGTATCCTTTAAACAAGAAGAAGGAGTCAGGCAAAATGAAACAAAGGTATACTATGCCACCTTGTCAGTGCTAAGGTCTTACTTTAGCCTTTTAAGAGTCAAAATCCATGAGTGCATTTGACAAACTAAGGGGAACATAGGAAACTTCTCTTTTCCTCCCCAAACAAGAGATCAGAATCAACAGACTTCTCCCTTCAAAGAAGCTTTCCTCTCCTCCATCTTCAACTTCCAGTCTTACAGATAGGGGCCTCCCAACATCACTTCTAAATCTCAGTATTCAGAACCAAAGGAAAACAAGGAGGTGGCCCCTGGTCCTGGGGTTTGCAGAGGACTCTATCTGCCTCCTCCGGGAAGGTTAAAGACCTGCCTGTTAGCACTGGAAGGGGGTGGGGGAAGTCACAGACACCGCAGGGGCCCAATGCCCAACTGCATTCAGACTCAGACCCTTTAGGGATATAAAATCGGAGAGGCTGAAGTGTTTACAGTCACCTAAACATTGGCATAAACTAATCAGAGACTGAGTGGAGGGGTTTCCCGGCAGGGCAATGGCCAGACAGTCCTCAGTGCAGGGGGGAAGCTGGCACAGGATGGAGAAAGGGGAAGAAGGCAGATGGACCCTGTCGCTTCTCTGTCCCTTCTCCGGGCTGAATGCAAGTAGCAGACCAGGCTCCCCTTTCCACCCCACCCCCTTTGTTTCCCCGCTCCCCAAGCCTGAGCCCTTCTTGAACCCTCGAAGCCCATCTTGATTCCTACCCCAAGGCCATGGAAGGCTGGAGAAAAACTCAGGACAGCGCGATGGCACAGAGGGGAAGGGGACTTACACACTCAGTGCAAACAAGTCCAGGACAGACTTTTAAACCACAAGCTCAAGCCAAAGGAGGATCCCCTCTGTGGAAAGGGAACCTCGGCCACCAGACATCACTTTGCCACCTCCTCCACCTCAAGCAGGGTCCCCTCCAGCCCTGCCAGCACCTCCACGCAGCCCACAGCGGCCTTAGCGGAAGGAGGACGCTGGAAAAGGAAGACCCCCTTCTCAGGAGGGTGTGGAGAAAGGGGTTAAACTCCCCTCGTCTGGAAGAAGAAGAAACTTCCCTCTCCTTCCAGGCGGTGTGGGGGCCGCCTGGTGCGCAGCAACTGTTGCTGTGGGAGAAGCGCATCCCGGGCGCCCGCCACCACCCCCCTCCGACTTCCAGCACCCCCGGGTCAGGGCCGACGGGCACGCGGAACGGCTGGATATCCCCGCGCAAGGCCTGGCTGGAGCCTCCACAACGCGCAGGGTTTCAACTTGACTGGGGGAGGGGGTGGGGTGGCTCCTGGCACTCTTTTTAAATGCAGATTTGAACTTTTCACCCGGGGTCAGACAGCTGCGCTACTTCGTCCCCAGCCGAGGCCGGCGCCGGGGGCCACTCAACCTCACACTTTCACAGTTTTTCCCCGCCTGTTGAAGGAATCAGATACCTCCCCCCACCCCGTAAAACCCCAAACCCACACCCACCTCTCGGCTTACCGGGGGCACAAATCCCACCGTCCACCACCCCCGCCCCCGGGAGGCCCCGGAATCAGCAGAGCCTGGCTGTGTGCCCTGGACACCGCGCGGCTGAAGGGAAGCTGGGCTGATCCCATGCATCCACTAAGGAAGGCGAAGATCACTAGGGAGAAAAGCCCAGTCCTTCACCGATGCTCTGAAAGAAGATGATCCTCCGTGGGCCTCGCTTTCCCACCATTCCCTCTATTAGCAGAAGCTGGGGGACAGCTTTCCCTGCTGCTACTTTACCCATAAGAGCTGTAAGGGGAGCAGGACCTAAGTCACCTAGTTCTGAGAAGAAGCCACTTCATAACCGAACAGGAGAAAACTATTAGCAGCCTATTAAATTAAAAAAAAAAAAAAAGTCTGGGGGCCCTGGGCTGGCTCAGTCAGTAGAGCATACAACTCCTGATCTTAGCTAATTAATTAATAATTTTAAAACATTCTGTTCTCAGTTAAAATAAAACAAAACAAAACAAAAATAAGTCTAGACTGGGGCTTAGCGTCTCTATCACATCCCCTATCCTCCCATGCAAGGTGCTTTCTG
The DNA here is from genome assembly GCF_010015895.1 of Lontra canadensis. NCBI lineage: Eukaryota > Metazoa > Chordata > Mammalia > Carnivora > Mustelidae > Lontra > Lontra canadensis. Next base: position 14,792,457 of record NW_022631002.1, read on the forward strand.
ATTTTTCCTTACCCTCCGTCCCTCCCTTTCACCTCCGGCAGCTAGAGACGCCCACCCGCCCCAGACTAGAGAAAAGAGTGTTCTGCGCATGGCATTAAGATATGTGAGAAATCAGAAATCCGAAAGAAACACTAGGGGTAGAGAAGGAGAAGGGCATTCTGGTTGGGACTGGTGACCTGGACAACCGCAGCAGCTCCTGCACCTCACACCTGGGCAGCACCCCAGACTCCAGAAGGAAGGCCCCAGCAGGCGACAAACCACACCTGTCAACCACACCAGCCCCAACACTAGGCCAGCAGCCTGTGAGAAGGGAGAGAGAGTGCGCGGATGATCCACTATATATGGGTCCCAGATATACACCCAATCCTGCCGCCATACAAAGCAGCAAGGGTGTTGTCCTGAACACCTCAGAACTCACACAGACAACAGCGGCTCCGCTCTGCCATATCCCCCTCTCCCACCAGGGTCTGGCGCACTTTGCTGCCACCGAAGGGATTCTTTGTTTGGAAAGCCCTCCGAAGCGTACGGATACCTCTGCCTTCCACCCCTAGGTACAAGCAGCGGAAGGCAATTTACAAGACGTTTGCACGGCAGGATCGTATTTTTGCTTCCAGACAATCCCGTGAGGGTGTGATGGGAGCTGCACCGTTTTCATAGAAGAAACTGTGTGCAGTTGAGGCCTGTACCCCTGAACTACAGTAAATGAAAGCAGCTGGTCACAAGAGACAATGGGCGACTCCACTCCATCAGCAGAATGCATCAGAGGAGCCCAGGACAGCATCCTTCCCCCACTCCCAAAGATTTTTTAATTTATTAATTAATTAATTTATTTACAGACAGAGATCACAAGTAGGCAGAGAGGCAGGCGGGGGGGGGCAGGCTCCCCACTGAGCAGAGAGCCCGATGCGGGACTCCATCCCAGGACCCCCAAATCACGACCTGAGCAGAAGGCAGAGGGTTTAACCACTGAGCCACCCAGGCGCCCCAGCATCCTTTTAAGTGAGCCCTGCCTGGTCCAAGAGGGAGCCACTAGTACCTGGGGCCACCAAGCCTGTGAGCCTATGACATGGGCTGGACGTATGAAACACACAGGATTTTTTCTTAAGTATGAAAATGTCTCATTAACAGTCTTCTTTACCTTGATAATATGTTAAAACAATACCATTTCTGGTATACTGGTCTAAATAAAGTATCGAAATTCATTCTACCACTTTCTAATTGTTTGAACGTGGCTCCTGGAACTTTCAGTTACACATGTGACTGTGTTTCCATCTAGAACGGTGCTCTCCTGGAACCTCAGGCTGCCTTTCAACTTATGATTCAGCCAGGAGCTAGGTATCATTCAACAGGAAACAGACAGGATTTCTTCAGGTCTATTTTGAACATCCCCCTAAAGTTACAGTGTACCGACTCCCCAGTAATACTTCTAATTCTTAGTATCCAAATAACCCACTTGCCAAACTGCAAGTATAAGTTAAGGAGGGGGGAAAAAAGGTGGAAGGTCAGTCCAGGAATCTGTCAGAAGCTAGACAAGGTCAGGGGCATGGTGCACCTCTCCAAAACGTCATCAATTACTTGTGAGACCGAAAGTTTGCTTTAAGATAATAATAAGTTGTTTGTTGTAGTTTAACGCAAGGATTGCCTACAACAAGCCTTGTCTAATAATACTTCAGCTTGACTTCCTACTGTCAAAAGCAGAGTGCCCTGCCCCCCCCCGGGCTTTTAATTGCCCTCCCCATCCCATAAAATATGCCCAGCAGGAGCCTGGTACCTACAACCCCCCAGTATACAGACACTTTAAAATGGGGAGAGAACGGGGAGGAGGAGCAGAGACCACAGACAAGGCCCCTTTCCTATTAGAAAATGCCCATCCTACCACTAGGGATCACAGGCCAGTCTCATTTCTCCATGTAAATGAACTTTTTAGCCACCTCCTCAAAGAAGAAAAGCTGCACAGATGCGGAAGACTTGGTCCTGGGGCACACAATTACAGCCATTTGCATTCCTCCAGCAGCAGGATTAACACAGGAATGTGCTTTGCAGCTTTGTGGGGGGAAAAGGAGTTTAGGAAGAAAGGAGTGGGGGGGGTGGTATTGCTCCCTGGTCTGTCCATCCGAAGCTCTAGGATACGCTTCCACCTCTGAGAGTCAGAAAGTGGAAATAACTCCTGCTCAGGCTTTCTAAAGAGGGGGAGGTTGAAAAGGCCAGGGAGGGGGAGCAGGCGGCAGGAGACTGGAGGGAGGGGAGCCCTGTGTATTAGGGGAACTGCCCCTCCTGGTGCTTTGATCCCCCGGTCGCTAGGAGAAACCAACTTTTCTCCTTGGGTTAATCAAAACCAAATTACTCAGGAATGTGGCAGGACAGGTCTGAGCTTCCAGGTCCCTTTGTCTTTGAGGATTTAAAATGAAAAAATAAATTTTTTAAAGCAGATGGCAGTGGCTTAGCGGATAGGTAAACTGAAAAGTCTGAAGGAACCTTAAACCACATGCCCCACCCTCAAAAAAAAGGGGGGGTATCCACAAACATATGCCACTCTATCCATAAATAAGTTATTTTTGTCATTAAGTCCAAAACTCAGAAGAATTTCCCATTTTATGCTTTACTGCCCCTCAGGAAAAGACCCCCCACACACACAAGCCCCTACCCCAACCAAAGTACACCTTGTCAAACTGCAAATAAGAAACCAGGCGGGATTTAACAACACCCAAATGCCATGACCCGGTTATAAAATGTATTTTTAAAAGCCAAGTCCCTAGTAGCTGAAGAACACACTTTTTTCAAGCACAAAGCTTGGGACTATTCTGTGGTGCAAGGTGCTTCCTAGGGAATCCTGGGGTAGGAAGGTGAGGCAGCCAGTCACTGTTCAAATGCCTCTGTCAAATCAATGGTGGCTTTGTAAGCTTCTTTTAAGCCAGAAGAATGGCAGTGTTTAGGGACTGGCTCAATGTGGGGATGAGAGGGTACCATGGGTGACACAAGATCCCACGAGGCATCTGCTGTCCAGAAAAAGTTAGGCTCTCACCACCCAAAGCAGTCCTGTCTGGAAGGAATGTGTGCCCGGTGTCCTGTGCAGCCCAGAGACACTGCTTCAGGAACTGGAGAGGCAACAGGAAAAGGCTGACCTCAGAGATGAAAGGAACCTCGGCCTGAGCTATATTAAGGCCGCCACACCTCCTCCCTAGCTCACACCTTTGGCAGGCTTGTGGCACTGTGGGAGGTGTGGCCCTGCAGGCCAGGCTTCTGGAGTCTCTACAGTGCAACACCCCAGCTTACGTTATTATTAGGGACAGCTAGGAGTGAGGTGTCCCAAGGCACTCAGCAGCAGGAATAGGAACAGCTCTTTGTGCCTTATAAAATGTCGCTCAGCTTCCCTGAAAAACCTGATGAGCCCCCACCGCCCAGCTCCCAAAAATGCTAAAATAAACAAACAGAGCAGCGACCAGTTAAGCTACAGAGCCTGGACTGCAAAGATAAAATGAGGCCAACGCACAGGCCTGACGACCAGCTCACCATAAATTGTAACTGGCCCCAGGCCTGCGATTATCTGGGAGGTTGCACTAAAGTAACTTTTAAAATACTCTTCACCTTATCTTTAGGCCCAGTCAAACACACACATACATCACCCGTCTCAGATCTCTGCCATTAGTGTTCCATTTAGACTTTCCAAAACAAGGTCATCCCAGTAGGCCCTTGCCCTGTTTCCGGTCACAGCTGCGGACTTTCCCCCCTTCTCCAACAAAAGGGGCCTTGTACACAAAATTAACCCAAACCATTAGTCTGTGCGGAGTGAGAGAGTACATTGAGCCCTCGGAATATTTACCCTCCTTCCAGGCTAGGCCCAGGGTACTGCCCAGAGGGCCTCCCCCGCGGAGGCTGGGGGAGCTTCCCCATAGATTAGATGCCCAGCTCGCTCTGCCTCACTCCACGCTCCTCTCCTTGGCTGCAGCTGTGCTGTCAAGGCCCCACTTTTCAGAGAATAAATATAAAGCCTTCATTTTTTTTTTTCTTTAAGCAAGAAGGAAAAAAACTTTTTCCCAGACTCAATAGAACATGGCTTGATTTGAGGGAAGACAGAGGCTGGAATCATCCTAGATCTTGCTGAGCTGTCCCATGGGGAAGCCACTAGCCACATATGGCTCCCGAGCTTTGGAAAGGCAGCTGGCCCCAATTGCTGAAACAGGAGTGTCATGGCGATACTGTGTGTTGCATCAAATGTATGTGTATGTTATATACTTTAAGATTTTTTATTTCTAAGTAATCTCTATACCCAACGTGGGGCTCGAACTTACAACCCTGAGATCAAGAGTCACACGCTCTACTGACTGAGCCTGCCAGGCGCCCCTATTTTAGACTTCATTCCACCTGCTTTTTACTGTTAACAAGACCACTAGAAAACATACGCTTACATATAGGGCTTGGGTTATATTTCTATGGGACAGCCCTCCAGAGGCCAAAAATGATAAAGCCTCAAACACGAGCGTTATCACCATGCCCTGAAAGGAAAGGGTCTTAATTTTCAAATGCTAAAAAGACCATAAAATTAAGCAAATGCAACATCTGAGATCCGCGGGGTCACAGCGCAAGCTCAGAGGCTGGTCAGCATGTCTAACTTAGAGAATGAAGCAGGAATCTACCATCTTTTTATCCATGAGAAATAAATGTAATCTCTGTCCCAGTGATTCTCAAGCTGGGGTGATTCTGCCTCCCCAGGAGATAGTGGGCATTTCCTCAGGACATTTTCGTTGGGGGGGGCATGTGCGTGCTACTAAGTGGGGAGAAGTCAAGGATGCCCCCCACATCCTCCAACGAAGAATTATCCAACCCCAAATGTCAACAGTGCTCACACACAAGCAGGAAGCAACTAGAACTGAGGTCCACTCAAGCACAATTCAACACTGAGGTTTACAGGGGGTGGGAGCCGAAGGGGGCATCCCCTTTGCAATATGGTTTCTCTGCACTCTCAGAAGTGGTAACAAGATTTAGTGGTATAAACAATGTGGGCACATGAAAATAATGATGATGATGATGATGATGATGATGATGATGATGATGTTAAAACAACAGTCACTCTTTCACCAGACTGAGGACTGAGTGTCAAGGGTTCATAGGTCTGGGTAGCTCGGTTTCTCAAACTAGTAGGTAAAACATGGGGTTTTAACTCAGAGCCACGTGACCCAGATCGCCCTGCATGCAAAGGGACACCACTCACAGGGGATTTCAACTGGACCAGACACTTGCATGCCCATCCCCGACGACAGAGTCCAGAGGTGGGAGACAGAGCAGCATGGAGCTGTGACTGGACCTGCAGAGACAGGAAGGGGACAGGGTAAGGGACGGAGGAGGGCAAGACAGGAAGAGCGCAGGGCTGAATGAGAACAGTCGCCTTAGGAGAGCCAGGCTGGGAGGCACTGCAGGAAGGGGGGGGGGGGGGGGGGGGCCATGATAATTAACTCAACAAGTTGATAGTATTTGCATTTAAATGCCTCCACAAATCACTACAAACAAGCCAGGACAAGTCAGGCCTATTAGCATATACAAGCCAGCCCGGGAAGGCCGCTCTAGGTGGGTCACTGAGTGGGCTGCTCACTTAGAAGGCCGCCCGCCAGCTTTCAGGGAGCAGGGTGGGGGGCACATGAGGGGAGGGCTAGGGAGGATGAGGACGCTCTATTTCACTCCTGAACACATTTAGTTGCAGGATATTAAAAACAGTGGGTCTTATTCCCAGCCCATAAGGGGAGAGCTGAAGAAATAAATGCTGGACCTTTGAGTTTATTTCTTCCACTGTGCCGGGAAACAAAAGCTAGTGGAGGCCAGCAGCAGCCACAAAAGACACACAGGGGAAAAGCATATGGGGACTGTCATTTGTGGGGAGGGTACTCAACATGCCAAGTGCTGTGAAGACAGTTCTCCTCAACTGAACTCCCCTTAGAGATGTGAAGCGTGTACTGTGCCCATTTTACGGATGAAGGAAGTAAGGCTCAAAGAGGTTCAAGGATTGGTCCACAGTCACACAGCTATGCCAGACCTGAGGTAGGCCTCAAGTCTGGGACCCGGGCAGATGGGTACAGGCTAAAGCAGAGTGAAGAACAGGAGCCGGCTCCCCAGAAAAGCAGGCTCATCGGAGTCACCTCTGCTTCTCCCACAAAACTGAGTATGAACAAAAGAACCCCCGTTTTAAGGGCTGGTTTATAAGCCGCACTCTGATACTGAACTGACCTCTCCCCACTTTTACTGTGTTATTATCTCATTCCTCCAACCAGTGAGGAAGACTGCACCTCCCTCCCATTAGACACTGGGGAGTCTACACCAGGATTTCCTCTAAACGCCAATTTCTCCCATGCAGACCATTGTTAATAGCTTTCCCAGCAAGGGCGAGATAAAGCAATGGTCCTTTCCCCGAGATGGAGGCGTTCTCCACTTTCCCTAAAGACACCTCCACCTCTGGGTTTCATACCTGTTGCAGGAAAAAACAGCCTCAACTTCTTTGAAAATGTCAGTGGTGGTGGTAGTGTGGGGTGGTGGGGGTGGGGGGTGGCTATCATTTTCCCTACTGCCATCCTTGACCTGGAACCAAGTTTTCAAAGTCGGCCAGGTAGGTCCAGGTAACAAGTGTGTATAAGGCCCGGTATAAGACTGACAGTCTTTATCAAAGCCTGTCCCTTGATAATAATTATAATATAATAATAATAATTATGTAATTATATAAACGTGACACCATTCAGGAACTTGGTAGAACACAAGTGTATCTTAAAATAGTCACTTCAGGGGAAGTGTGGGTGGCCTGGTCTGTTGGGAGTCTGCCTTCAGCTCCCATTGTGATCTTGGGGTCCTGGGACCGGATCCCGCATCAGATTCCCTGCTCAGCGCGGAGTCTGCTTCTCCCTCTCCCTCAGCTCCTGCTCTTGCTGTCTCTCTCAAATAAATAAAATCTTTAAAAAAATAAATACAAATAAAAACAGTCACTTCAGCAATGATCCACAGGCTCCTTAAGTGTCCAGAAGTTGACTTGATGCTTGAGCAAAGATGCAGATGTTCCATGGAGAAATACAGAGCTGTTACAAGGAAAGCAAAATCCACTCCCCCGACAAGCCAAGTGTACATTAAGAACCAAGGCCCTGAGCCAAAGAGCATTTTAGGAAGCAGGGCCTGAAATGGTGGAAGAGGCTTGCATTGTTTCTTGAGCAGTTAAGAAAAATTGTTTAAGAAGGAAAAGTTGCTAAAAAGGAGAAGAAAAGCACACATGTGCTTTTTTTTAGCACATTTTCACTAGACAGAAAGATGTCAGGAAAAGTTGTCCAAAACAGGCCACTCGGAGACCATAAGTGTGAGAAGCAAATAAGTTCATGTCCACACATATGTACTTTTTATAGACTTACAAAAGTTAAAATTCTTTCGAAAGGAGCTTTTTATACACTGAAGGGAGACCGCCATATTTGAACAGGCACTTATATGACTTTGGCGGGGGCGCCGGGCTGAAATCACATATCGAATTAAACCCCTTCGTCTTTTCTTCCTTCAGCTCATCTGACTCCAGCCTCTCCGCTAAGGAGATCCAAGCAAGAAGTCACACAGCTGCCTGGGACCCGGCGGTTTAAGACCGAAACGCAGAGCCCACAACGGAGATGTGCGTTCAAGTGCAGCTCAACCAGCAGCCTCAGAAAGAAACACTTTCCTCCAGTCACATTCCGGGATGAAACTGGGCACAACCAAGAGACCAGCAAAGTTGTTTTTTTGCCGCCTCCCCCACCCCCACAGTCTCCAAGAAGCTCAGCCCTTCTTACCCCTGAGGAAGTCTACACACTGCGCCCTCCCAGTCTACAAGCCGCCACCATGCCTTGGCCCCAGTCACCCAAACACCCAGCTCTTCTCTTCAGCTACTACTCCCCCTCAACACACCCACACACACTCCCACACACCCACACACATAACACCAACACACACTCTCTCACATATACAAACAATGTAGGGAGGCCTGAGCAGTCACCAATTCCTGCCTCCAGAAGCATGGGGGATGAGGGGGATGTCTCACTCCCAGATCAAAGGTTTGTGGCCAAAATCACTTTCAGGACAGCCCGTGAAATCAGCAGCAGATGAAAATTCCACTGTCTTTTCACACAGCCCAACGGAGCCAGTTTTCCCAGTTCAGAGTCTTCCTACAGATGACTGAAGATATCCTGTAAACTCCCCAATGTTGCCCCCAAAAGACCCACTTAAAAAAATTAAAGACAAGATAATCATTTAAGAAAGCCTTTAAGGCCATTATGTGATTAGCAGAAGAGAAGGGGAAAGGGCTGTTGGCGCTTCCCCATCTTCACAAAGAGTGGTCTGCAAAGGGGGTTTTCATGGCTTCAGTCCCAAACCAGCAATAGCCAGAGGGAGCAGGGGGTGGGAAGGGAGGGCATGCTCTGCCCTCCCCACTCCTCCCTCTAGGGAAGCCTGAGACCCACTTCATGGAGGAAAGAGGATGGGAAAATGTTGGAGGAGGCACAAAACTCAAAGAGCATGAGCAGGTGAACCACCCCAGACCCCCACGCGACCCAGGACAAAGGAGGGTAGCTAAGGCTTGGGGGGTGGGCAGCCCCAAAAACCCCCGGGGCATTAACCCTCCTGTGGACAAGGCTCTGTGATGGCTACCCAGTAGGAAGGAAGAAGGGCTCACCCAAAAGACAGAATAAGCCCAGGCATTTTACTCAGAGGCCCTGTCAGGGGTTAAAACCAACAAAACAGAACTCTTACTCTGAAATGAAGCTAAATTTGTCACCTAGCAAACTTTCTCTGTCTTGTTTCCCATTTTCATTCACACCCCATCCTTGCAAAAGCAAGAAACTCCAGCGATTAAGGGTGAAAGAAGGGACGAAACATCAAAGGAAAAAAAATCACCTTTAAAAGTTACAAATGAGAAACAAAGTCACCTTCCTTGGGCAAAGAACTCTCTGGAAACATACCCATTACTGCTAAACTACTCACTGCCTTGTACTTACCACTCAGTCCCCTGCCCCAAAGAATGGAAACCAAAAAAAAAAAATCCAAAAAACCAGTTAAGTGTCTCACTGCTGTGGTGTCGGCACAAAGGAGCTGGTTGTCAATTCCCAGTTTCTGTCCATAAAGGAGACACTGACCACATTCGAGGGAGGGGACTCGCTAATACCTGACTGTCCTCTTTGAACATGTGCAAAGTGACAATCTGGCAGCCAACTTTGCATCATATAGAAATGAAATCTGACAGTTGTTGATCTTGTATTTTTTTCTCCTTAATCTGGATTTTGAGAGTGACTTGCCAATGAGCTAAGATTTTTGCCAGAGTTCCTCCCTCGGGGCAATTTGACTCAATCTTAGCTTCGGTATGTTTCTCCATTTGAGTAGCCTAAGGACTCAGGACACCGTGCTTTAGAAAGAAAAGGCACCCTTTCAAGTCTGATGGAGACTAGCTCCTGCAAAGGCATTCTTTTGCCTGGATTCTGTTAAAACCGGGTCCCCATTTCCCTTGACCACGGTCTCTAACTCAGGCAGAGGATGGTGGTTCTGGGGTGTGCTGTGATTTCTAACAATTACCATTATGACCAAGTTCTCATACCACAGCATTTGGACCCCCCTGCGAAGTACACAGTAATGGAATCTGCCTTCCTGTTCTGTTTTTAGGGTAACGCTCCCATCCTGGTCAATTACACCAGCCCTGGGAACCAGAGTAGCCCACCAGGCCCCAGCATTATAGAAATGGGCCAGGCTAAGAGCAGGCAACCATTTTAATAACCAATGAAAACATAAACCACAGCAAGTACCATCCTTGTTGACATTACGAGTCAGACGTGTTATCCCTGTAAGGCCGGCAAGTGTCAGACACTTGCAGCTTGCAAGTTTCTTCAGGCCAGAATCACTATCACTGTTGTCTCCCCTATAAGACGAGGCTTAAACCTCTCCAGTTAGGAAGCAAAACAGATATGCTCAAAAGTGGGTGGAACAAGTCATTTCCCTCCTAGTGATGAGAGTGTTTCCCTACACTTTTATAAAATGTTGCTTAGTCACTTAAATATTTACGTTTTAACATAAGGCTGTTGCAAGTCTACAGTACAAATCATTTCTTAGGTTAGGTTCTGCTATGGGCCCTCTAGCATTTCCAGGCTCTCACAGTAACACTTCAGAAGCGCGCGCGCGCACGCGCGCACACACACACACAAGCTCCAATGCCCAACACCACACAGTGACAATAAGGACATAAGGACACACTCTCTGGATACGACTTGTGACCAGAACTGAGGGACCAAGCTAAATCACCACCAGCCCCAGATGATACTTGGCTAGGATTCTGCAATCACAGATTTATTCTAATGAACTAACCACCTGTGGGTCACCCAAGGTGAGCTAGGCCTGCCCTGGGAGTGTCTAGTAATCATCATTTAAAGTCATAATGATGAAAACTGAAATCTCGCTTATTTTAGCTCCTTGCCACTGGGCAGTCCAATTGGCACTGAGTTTAACACGGCAGTTAGAGCCAATCCCAAAGCAGCAAGAAGGAAGGCACTTCACTGTCCTGTTGGAATGAGCCAAACGGAGGCCTGCCGAGAGCACTGTTTTATTTGGGTCCTTTCCACCCTCCCTGAGTATTCATTTGTGCAAATAAAAGACGGAAGGGAAGAAACCAAAATTAAAGTTTCAGGTGGTTGGGGAAGCAGCTCAGATTTTTTTTTTTTTTTTTGGAAGAGTTACCAAGTGTTTCTCAATAGTTCCCTGTCAATCAAAGCTGTTTTCAGGAGAACTGGAAAACAGCAGCTCTATCCCAGAGTAAGTGCAGCCGCTTCAAAAGAGAGCTGGGAGAGGGAGGTGACCCATGTCAGGAAGACAGAAGGTCTCCAAGTCATTTAATTCTCTGTGATTCCAAAAGGGCTGATTTTAAAGTGTAAAAGTGCTTGCTTCTGCATCTGCCCCATGTTGTTAAATAACACTTGGGCAATTAAATAAAAGAGCAAAGTGTGACCCCAGCCCATTCTGAGAGGCACTTACACGCTCTCTGAAAACATGCTGGAAACGAAATGCAGACAATCTCCTTAGTCCTGTAATTTAAGGACGGGGAAGAGGAAAAGTTTCTCTTGGCCTTCAGAGCCACACACACCCTCTGAAAGGGGGCCTTCGGGGTCTCTGCAAAAGAGAATGAACAAAAATGCAGGTGTGCAAACATCCAGGTGTAGGCCTCTCTCCAATGACTCCATTCTTGAAACCCTTCATTATTTAGAACTGTGGACTCTTGACTTCCCACACATCCCACCTCCGTTCCTTAATTGCTTGCCGTGTTGGGGTTGGGTAAAGAGAAGGATTCTGAATCTCGGGCTGCCAGTGGCTGTTGTGATAACAAGGAACAGGCCACGCTCCAGTCCTGGCCTCTCTGGATCGGTTACCTTGGAAGGTGTCTGCTTTCCTCTCACATGCAGGTCTCTGCCCCAGCACTCGGGCTTCCTGCTCCAGCCTGGCCTCCTGGAACTCGTGATTTTTAGGGTTTCCCCTTGAAACCTATCCAGAAACCACAGCCATTAAAAGAACATGAAGGTTTGACACCTCCTGAATTTAGGAATGAGGGGACTCGAGGGGCCAACTCTGCAAACTCGCACCTGCTGCTTGATGGCAAAGAAACAAAGTTCCCCAGCTAGTGGGCGCGAGCTTTAAATTATACTCTATTTATTTAGTGACTTGTCTCCAAGGATCTCAAAGCATGGGGTGAAATAAGATGACGTGTAACTTTCTCACTATCTACCTTCATGGCTTAAGTTTGTTTTCCTTGCTTTGCCTTCCTACATTCCACCAAGCAGGCCTGGGCCCTAGGGAAAGGCCTTCTCCCTGTGCCCAAGTGGGGGCCCTCTGATCTCTCTGAGCTTGTCTGTCAGTGGCTTTTAGAGTCTTCCAGGCCTGTTAAATGAGACAAACGAGTGCAGAGGCAGTGACGACCCTCCTGGATTCACCTGCTGATGGGTTTCATTTATACCAGCTTACGTCCTGTGCACCAGTAAGCCAGGCAATGCCCTCTTCTAATACACCAGGCACCAGTGATGGTCTTTGCCCTCCAGGTGTTTTGCCATTCTTATAACACAGGTATGTCCAAAGCAGAAAAGACCATTTTCCAGAAAGTTCTTTCCCCTCTCTAAGTCTGCAATGATTACTTTTTTCCTTTTTTTTTTTTTTTCTTTCCTGCTGTTGACTCAACTTGGGCAATCTTTCTCCTTTAACAGGACAAACATCACAGCTCTCCCTCTCCTCCACCCCTCCCCACGGAAATGTTTCTCCAGAGTGCGAACAAACTAAAATTAGAGGGTGGGCAAATGGATCTCCAAAGGTGCCTTCCAGCTCCAAACCTCTGATTCTCCCTTTCATTAGTCTACAATAAGCACATTCTTCACATTGTTTCCAACTGGCCAGTGACTTCTCTTGCGCTGAACAGGGCGCATTTTGGGCGCATTTTGGGGCAGAGGAACCCAAACTTTTAAATGGCGCTAGCGCTGCAATTACTCAGGAGGCAGGAACTAATCCAAAAGCAAGATAAGGAAGGAAGGAGGGAGGGAGGAGGGAGGGGAGGAAAGATGGAAGGAAGAAGGGCTTTACTCCGTGCCCAGGAGAATTTAGACACTCTCACCTCAGGTAGGTTCCAATTGGAATCTACTAGTTCAAGTGCATCCAGCCTGCCCTTCCCCCACACGCCCCAAGAGAATGGGAAGTTCAGCCAAGACTTGCAGCACCTGCCCGCCGTTCTAGGCCGGCTGTGCGAACCGGGCAGGCTGGCCGGCGAGGGGGAGGGAGGCTCCACTCACCTGGCACACAAAGGCTCCGCACACCTCCGGAGGGAGGAGGCACTCGCAGGTCCGGGGGCCGCGCCGCGCGCGACAATGGGAAATTCCAGCGGCACCCGAGCCCCGAACTTAAGCACCCCAGGCGGCATTCTCCCCACCTCCCGCCGCCCCCGGGACTCCGAGGTGGCTGTCGCTAGGTGCAGGGGGGCTGTAAGCTGGGGAGGGGGGCTCATGGTGGCGGCCGGGGGCTGGCGGTCGCCCCTCCCCGTGGAGGGAGGGTCCCCGGGCGCGCGGCGGGGATTCACCCACGGGGCGCGGCGCTCGCGTCCGGGTCCCCGGCCTGCCCGCCGCCGGCTCGCCACCCGCCGGCCTGCCGGCCCGCCCGCCCGGAATCGCTTTATGTAAATGAAGCTCAACTCGCAGTTTGCAGGCTCACCGCCCGGGGAAGGGGGGCGGGCAGGGCGGGGGGCCTTCGGGGATCCACATTACACAGCAACAAAGCGGAAGGTTAATTTGAAACTCACAGCCCCGCCGCCGCTCGGCTCCCCGGGCAAAGCCTGACATCTACAGTCGTGCCGGGCGCAGGCCGGGTACTCGGCGGCGCCCGCGCCCGCGGGAACACGGGGACACACGGCCGCGCTCCGGGCACGGGCTTCTGGGCAGGCCGGGCCGCGCGCCCGGGGACGGGAGTCCTGGGCGGCTGGGCCTGCGCTGCCCCGGGAACCGGCCCGGCGGGAACAAAGCCCGGTCCTTCCCAGGCGCTGACCCCTCTCTCATCAAAAGTCAGGGGCTGGCCTAGAATCGGGAGAGAAGAAAAGGGCGCGCCCTCGGCCACAAAAAGGAGCCTGGGGCCTCAGAACCGGAGCCATGGGTCTCTGGGCCCCATCCACGTCACAGCCAGGCCACTCTAGCATGGGGACATTAGCCAATGTGGACAGGAATTTATTTGAAACACACACCCATCCTATTAACTGCTTTACAGAGCACTTCTGTTTTTCAGCTGCACAAACTTAGGAAAACATCCCCGGCTCTCCATTGAGAGTTTAAGGATAGGGTTTTTCAAGGGAGAGAAGGAAATGAAAGAGAGGAAGAAAAGCAGTTGCAGCTTGCAATCAAGCTTACAGTCTTTTTACAAGACTTGCCTTAAAAAGCCGCCTCATCTCAGATAAGGCAAATGTCACGCCCTTCACAGGGAGATTCCACGGCCAGGTCAAATTTAATGGGGCCACACCAGTTGGTCAAAGCAATTGATGCACACCTTAATACCCTCCCAGGTTCACCTTTCCCATTCGGCTATGCAAAGCCAGCTCCACAGAAATCTCACCGGAAGTCCCCTGTCCTCCCAGTCAGAGTCCCACGCTCGGTCTGATTTTACTCCTGATTGTCTCAGCACAGAAAGGCACCTGCTTTTCCCTTTCTGAAAGCCACCCACCCAGGCTGGCCCCACAGCCCTGAGAGTCCTTTCCGACTGCACAATAATGAACCATGCAAGTGTGAGAAATATAATAAGCTCACGAGGCAAAAAGCTGTATGTATGGAATCGTATTAGCATTAAACACACACTGGGGCCGGAGAAACCAGGATGCCTGGCTGATGAAAACTATCATGTCTCCATGTAGAAGGCATTCTGCACAGTGTCATCTGCGTTCACGTTCACGTAAATATCCAAACTGCCGCGGACAGACAACCCCTCTCTACAGTTTACACTTTAGTCCAGAAAAGAGACTCCAATTTTTTTTCCCTCCTTCAGCAAGGGCCCTGGGGGAAAAGACTGCCTCTAGGGAATCATGTCCGATTAGGGACAAAGGAGAGCACAAGCCAGATTCTGTCACACATGAGAGGGTGTGTGGGGAGGGGGACTGGAGAGCAAAAAAGAAAAGTGGAGGATGATTCTGCAAACCAGACTGTGATCAGTGCCGAGCGGATTCCAGACCACCTGACTTCAGACCCAAGAACAGGTGGTGTTTTCAAAACATACTATTATTTATATTAGCCACATGAGTCGAGAACACCTTAAAGAAAACCAATTAATAATTTAATTGAAAAAGTGACTATGAATAATGCATGCAGATGATGATGCTAGCAATAAGGCAAGTAATGAGGCGCACACAACACAGAGATGTCTCTGGAAAGGTCTTCAGGAACATTAGGACCCCCAATCTCCTGTGTCTTACCTGGGAGCAACCCATAGCCTGCTAGATAAAGACACTAAGAAAACGTTTATACTCCCCAGAAAATCTAATTTCGCTGCTTTATCTTAACTTTTATTAGCAGGGGACGACCTCATAATCTGGTGACATCATGAACCTGGTGGGCTGACAGATAAATACCTTTAATAAAATCAAAGCCAGAATGCCAAAGAGCCAGTTATAAAGTAATCTGGGAGGATGTGGAGGTGCTGGGCAGAAGGCCCTAGGGGGGATCCACAGGATACCGCTGGTGTCCCCAGTGGTGGACACAGCAACCAGCCTCTCTGCACCTCAGAGGCCTGACAAGTGGAACCGAGAGTGACCCTGGGTCCCTCCCCTTTATCTTAATCCAGCACCAGCTATATACATACTGAGAGCTGGTCAAGCCTGCCTGTGTGACAGGCAACATTTTAACAGGTGACTCCACAGGCAGGTCATCCATGACCTCAGTATCATGACAAATACAAAGGAATACCAAAAAGCTGGGGCATGACCTCTCCCAAAACTTATTTCCATCATTTGCAAAACAACACGTCTTCGGAGGGATTCCAAAACGTCTGCACTTAGGATGGAATCAACAGTTTCCCTGAAATCCAAGATACAAATTCTGTCCTCCAGCTCTGCAAGGCCCTGGGTCTTCTGGGGGGCAAGACACCTGTGGGGAAACCCATGGCTTCCCCAGCAGGGACAGCCCGGCACTTTCATGGCTCCTGAACACTGCTGACAAATAAACCCACTCTGGGGAAAGGCAGGTGTCCATAACTAGTCTCATCTCATCTGTAAACCGCAACTGGCAACAGCCAAAAGGATAAATATTTAAAAATAAATCAGGGGATGCTCACCTCTTCCCTACTCCTCCTCTTACCCACTCTCCAAGCCAGAGGCCAGCACCACCCCCCCAAACACTTAGCGGTAAATTATAGTTATCCCAACTGATTCAAACTGGCTTGTCTCTCTCTCCACATGCACATTCACTCTCTAATGCGCTCTCCTTTCCTTCAGCAAAGGTAAATATGATCTCTGAGCTAAGGTACAGTGAATGTCAGCATTCTGACTTGTAGCTAAACCTGGACTCTCTATTTCCATAGCACAATGGGGTTTAGGGAGATGAGTGTGTTCCTCCAGATCCTGGTATTTTTAGGGAAATATACATACACGTGGATTTTAAAATTAGTGCTTCAATAAACTTGAGGTTTTAACAAAGAAAAAGCCAGGAAAGGGCATGAGCAAAAACAAAAGTCCCTGAAACAAACAATAAAACATTTGGAGCTAAATTGCATGTCATGCCCTGAATTCAACCCTTCATTTCTAGGCAGTTATATTTAAGGACTTGGTCCCTGCCGGGTGACTAGGCACTCCTGGGTAGGACAGAGAATGCAGGCTCTCCTCAGAACAGCCCACACTCACCTTCATAATCATGGGAGGCTGTTGCGCCAAGGCCTACACAGATGTTTTGATTCACATTTCTCTGACACATACCTCAAGGCCTCCATCTATTGCTACAATGCTTATTCCAGAGATTAATTTTTACCCCCAAATCGTAGCTGGGAAAGTATCTAGTTTACTTAACCACCCTCCCCAACTCAGACCCTAAACCTGTCATGTCACACATATGAAAGACACAAATGAGTAACCATTTTCTAAAAACTGTGACTGGAAGGAGCTTTTCCAAATTAATTGTAAGTTACAGAGCCCAAGTTTTAAGACAGCAAAAAATAAAGAACTTGCCTTAAAACAGCTTTAAAGCATTAGGTAAAGAGCTTGCTCTCTTTCTCTCTCTCTCTCTAACAAAAATATTATTTCTGAAAGGGCAAAGAGAATTTGCCATGCAAGACTTTTATACCCAGGGGGATTCTTACATTTGTGTTTCTAAACCTTGAAATTGAGAATTTTAATGAAAAGGCAGACGGATGCTTAAGGACAGCATCGCAATTGGGGTCCAGACATTACAGGAGAGAAGCGCTTTGTTTGGGGCCAGGGAAAAGAGGTGGATTCTTGTTTTGTTCATGGGCTATCCCCACTGTCTGACACACCCCTTCAAGCTCAGCCTGATGCAAACCACTGAATTCTTGGAGGAAAGCAGGTTGGAAGGAGAGGAAAGGAAAAAGGAAACAGGAGAGGAAAGAGAAAGGGGGAGGAAATATGGCCTCTTTATATGAATCGTAGTTTGAAAAAAAAAAATCTTAACACAGCATCAATTCCATAGGATGTACCCACAGCTCCCATACACATGTTTAAAACAATCAATTAAACAATATGCCAGGAGCACAATAACCAGGATCATTTTTTTTTTCTTTAAGTGAAGAATTTCATTTAGCTTTGCAATTCCTTCCTCTCAAGCAACCACTTCTTGGGGCAGGACACCAAGAGATAAACAAAAGATGACCTTGTTCACACTTCCCAAATGAGAATCCCATTTTCTTATCTTTCCATTTGAGTGCATTTTTGTTTGAGATCTGTGCTAATCTGACTTAAGAGCCAGAGCTGAAATTTCACATATCCTCCAAGTCAGCCAGTGTTTTAGAATTTGGATTTCTATTGAGGCTGTTCCAATCGTCAGTGAGGCCTACGGTAAAATGTGCTTCATGCTGTTTCGTTTGTCTCTCTGCAGACAAATAGAAACTGTGAAATTTAAAGAATGGATAAAAAAAAAAAAAACCTAAAACAAAGAGGTTAAAAAAATAGGACAAATGTTTTTGCTTTTGTGTCTCCCTGGAGCAATTGTTTGGGGGAGTCTGCATTGACAATAACCATGAGAAGGCCATCTAAAGGCGATGAGCACACAAGGGGACTCCTTGCCTGCTGCCTTTGGTCTGGGAGAAAAAGCACCTTAGCTCCGTTCTCCAGGAACAAAAGGCCAGGGCCACGGAAGGGGGGAGAGGTTACTGGGGCTTTCACAGAGAGCCAAGTGTCAATGCAGGTTCATTTTTCACCCGTCTTAGTTGGAAAGCAGCTCAGTGAACTTCCTAATGACTGCTTTTCCCTCTCTCCCTATTATTTCTAAACCTAAAAGAACAAAACAATAATATTTTTTTAAACCTAAAACCCATCATCCTATTAGAGGAAAGCCTTGGGGACCTACAAAGTTTTCCCTCCTTCCTTTCCCCACCCTTTTTTTTTTTTTTTTTTTTGGGGGGGGGGGTCTCCAATTTAGATCACATGGAAAAAAAGAACCACGGGACTTGGGGGCCTTTTTTAGTACCCCAAGAAACTGCCCTTTTTGTCTAAAAAAAGGCAGGGAGCAAAAAAAAAAACGGAAGGGGAAAAAAAAAAAAACTGGATAGGGACAGAAGGTGATAGTCCGGAGGACGGGAGGACATGGGGCAACGCCTGAAAACATTTTCTTTTTTCACAGCATGAAGTCGCTAATGCCAGCTTCCAATTTGCGAGTGAATCAAAGTCATCATCACTACAAGGCTGGTTTTTTTTTGGGGGGGGGCTGTATGGAGAAGTGGACAATAAAGCTGTATTACAGACATAGGTGTGTGGGTGTGTGGGGGGTGTCGCTTCAAAGAAAGAAAGCTGAGATGAATCACTGCATGCCATGGAAATGCCAGGGCAAGTGGATGTCAGAGTGTTTAACCAGATTCTAAGCTGGAAACATCTTCCCCAGCGGGCGAACCCTAGGATGAGGCAGTGACACGCAACCCTCAGCCTTTGAACCCAGACCTGGCAGCTTAGGAACGCGTCCCCCCTTCCCCAGGCAGTCCCAGGCTTTGGCTGAAAAGCGAGGTGGGGGTAGGGATAAGAGGGCCCTGAGAAGAAGCACAATAAACAACTCAAATATGAACGGAAATGACATCAGCAAAGTGAAGGACCTGTTTATCGCAGATCAAAACAAAACAAACTTCCAAACCTTTTGTGTGTACAAGATAACTCTATAAAAAGCCTTCCTAAAATGTCACCAGGGTCGACACATCAGCATCCCCAGAAAACGGATGACAGCTACCAAAGGGGGAGGAGGCCTAGGGAGGAGGAAAAGGAATGAAGGGAAGAAGATGGGAGGAGATAGAAAACCAGAAGGGGCCAAAAACCCAGCTGACTAGTTCCCCCCTCTGCTGATCCTTAATATTTATTGGTGTTTATAATCTAAAAGCCATGCTCTGTGTTTCACTTAATACAAGGCCAGACAGTGCTGTCTAATGAGGCAGCATTACAATCAGCTTGTAATACTGAATTTTTAATGCTGCCAAGGATTCTGTTACATAATAATATGAAAAACAGAAGCTGAAAGTGGGCTCGCGGTGACAGGACACTGGAGGCTCCAGGCAGGCAAGCGCTCCACGTCCGCCTTCCCTTCCCTCTCTCTGCCCACCCCCATCTCCCGATTTGCAATCGGCCCACCATCCTATACAAGAGGTCGGTATGGAAACCGAAAGGATTTCGCAGGAAACCCACTCTTTTTATTATTATTGTTGTTAGATTATCATCTCTGATCCAAAGTTCTATTTCAAGAGTTTGAATTCTAGCCTATCTGGGGTTAGAAGTCTACGATGAAAATTGGGGGAGGCTGAAGAGACAAGGAGTACAGGAGTAGGGGTAGTTTATTTTGAGAAAGCAAAACAATGCGGAAAAAAAATCACAGAGGGGGAAAAAGAACTAAGATGCTGGGAGGGGGGACTGAAGTCGGCCGACCGACCATATTCACAGCTGCTGCGCTCAGTTTACGTTGGCGTAATTCAAAAACATATATAGAGCCGCCGTTGCTCCTCTCTGTAATACCCCAAGACTGTAAATCTATAACCACTGCAATGATTTAGTGATTAAAAACATGATAACATATTGTGTAACTGCAAACCACAGAAGCCCTGCCAACTCTCCTCTAAGATAAAGAGGGGAAAAAAATACAGAAAATGTGTTGCTTGCAGCGATCTTCCTAAACCCAAAAGATTTTAATAAAAGAACCTATATCGGAAAAGGGTGAGTGAATTCTATGTGAAGCCAGCAAAGGGGGGGGGAGGGCAGCTTTATGTGGGATTCTTTTCCTTGTACTAACAAATTACGACCTAAACATGCCTTTTCTTTTCTCTCTCTCTCTCTTTTTTTAATAGTTTGTTGTAACTGGAATAACTGGTCTGTGAGCTGTCTTGCATATTCAAAGCAGCTTTGTAATCGGATCTGGAGACCCAACCTTATTTGCCTGAACTCAATAGGGTTTTTCTTCTCCCCCTCCTCTCTTGTTTTGTTTTGGATTCAGTATTGTGGGTTTTCTGTTCTCGCTGGGAGCAGACAACTACGCAGGAAGAGGCTCTGGTGCCTTTAAGCTACAGAGCAAACACCTGAGAGGGGGAGGCACAATTTGTAACATGGCAGGAGGAGCCTAAAATATACACAAAAAAAAATAAAATCAAAGCAGCTGTAGGGGTTTTGGCCTCTGAGCAGCTGACCTGACCCCATTCTGTATATTCTTTTATTTCCCCATTGCAGGATTCCTGCACCTTGGGTCAGATTCGAACTCAATGTGACCCTGAGGAGAAGGCAGTCACCGAGCCCTGGAAAACTGCTCCATATGTAGTGTGTGGGGGGGAGATTGGGGGGAGTGTAAGTGCATATGCATTCGGACTACCACAGTGGAGACACCCACCATGTCCTTACACACACACACACACACACGCGCGCGCACGCGCGCGTGCGCGCACACATGTCTGTCAGGAATGCCAGGCCATGGGGCCAGCTCCAGCCCAGCTTTCACAGTTCACACTGCCAAGAGCCGGAACTCTCCCTAACGCCCCCAAAATCTTCATATCTACAACTCTACCCATAAACACATGCATGCACAGATGAACACTCCTCCAGAGATTTATATGTTTAAAAAGTCCACAGATCTGAATTGCCTCCTCTCTGGACCTAAGCAGGGCAGTTTATTCAGAGAAATCAATAGGAAAGAGCATTTGCAAATATTTATATAAGCCCTGTGCGTTTCAGCATTAAGTAATTAAAAACTAAAACTCAGGGAGGGGGAAGGGACCAGACACACAGACAGAAGAAGGCTGCAGGCCTAGAGTGGGTTTTCCTGCCCACACCTCATTTCCCCAAACCACAATCCCTTCAAAACCGACTCCACGTACACTTTTTACGAAATCCTGTTCGTGCACCATTTGCTAGACTATTTCAAAATCATCTCCAAATATGGATTCACCTACCACCAAGCTTTCAAGCCTGACTGTAAGTGTCTGTATTCCCTTTTCCTCTCTCTCTCTCTCTCTCAAATGCACACACAGCAATCCTTACTTTTGACATTGCTTCAGTCTCTGGTGTATTACTCTCTACTGTATTTGTATTTCTAAATTATTTGCACTAAAGACATCTAACATTCTAAGATGAGAGGAGGGCCCCCAAGGGTGGCAATTCAATGAGTGAACACACACCCCTTAACACCCCCCAATACTTTCCACTCCCCCCAACCTAGAGGATACCCACACCTTGGGGGTTCAGTACCTGAAATCCACATATGGAAACAGATTTGCCCACACCCCCCCAAAATGTACAGTAAAATGAAGGAGTTTTTAAATGAGCCACTGTCGAGTGGACTGCCTCTATATTGTTGCAGAGAGCTGGGCAGCAAAGTCTGCTTATCCTGCCTCTAAATCCGCTCTAAGAAACCGACCAAGGCACTGGAGCACCCACACTGCAGATATTGTAGAAATTTACAGTAAATGTAGGTACACGACTGCAGCACGCTGCCCTATTGATTATGCAGATTGTGATCAATCTTCTCCCCTCTCCCATTTCCCAAGCCTCTTTCCGAAGACCTCCAAATAAGTTGCTCTATAACTAGCCATTCTCCCAAAGTAGGAAGGACAAAGTAATTTTTTAAAAAACATAATAAATCCTCTAGTGTCCCCACAGAAAGGGCTTGAGTCTTTTTTTTAATTCAAAGTGAATTTATGCTCGCCAATTTGCATTACAGTCAAGCGATCACCGTATGTCATATTCTCCAAAGGTGCTTAACAAACCCCCTTTTAAAAGTCACTAGAACCGGAGGCCAGAAAAAGACAATCAGCCTCCTTCTTCCATACAGTCCTTAGATCAAGTTTCAATAATTGAGACCAATAAAAATTGTCATATTTACCTTAAGTTGGAAGCAACAAGAGGGAAAAGTTAAAGAGTGGGTGATTTTCAAAAGCACTTGTAATTAAAGAATTTGCCACAGCCCAAGGAATTGCACATTTTGCAAAAGTCAGCTTCTGAGCAACAGATTAATTTGTAAAGTAAAATGTATTTTTTAATGTAAGAGCTCCACAAGAAACCTACGACTATTAAGTCCTTTCACAATTTAAATACACTGCATAAAATACACTCACATCTACTCTCCAACAGATATGCAGAAAGAGGTACAGGAAAATGCACAACAGCAAAGACTGAAGCGGGACGAGGGGTGAGTGCAGAATGGAACGTAAACAATCCCAGATTCGTGTGAGCAAGAAAAAAAAAAGAAAAAGAAAGAAAAAGAAAGAGAAAAAAAAAGAAGAAAAGAAGAACGAAAGAAAAAAGAAGAAGGAAAAAAGAAAAAAGGAACACTTCGTTGTCTCTCAACTCAGCTGGTCAAAGAGAGGCCGGCCAGGCTAGGTCTAGTCCTGGCCGGCGGCGCAGCCCCGAGCCCCCGGGAGCCCCTAGTGTCCAGGGCAGAGCCCCCTCTGGGCGCTCGCGGCGCTGCCAGTGGGGCAGGGCGAAGAGCGCGCAGGTATAGGGTCGGGCGGCCACCTCGCCCCCTCGCCCCCTCTCGGACCCCCGGCTCCTGTCGGGCGGCCGCGTCCCCCTCAAGTCGAGCCCCGGCCCGGAAGGCGCCCGCCCGGCCGGCCAGCGGTGGTGGTGGTGGTGCTGCTGGTAGTGGTGGTGGCCGCGGCGGCGGCGGCAGCGGCGGCGGCCGCGGCGGCCGCGGCGACTGTTCCGGGCCGGGTGCGCGCCCCGCTCGGCAGCTCAGTCCGGGGCCCCGGCGCCTCTCGGGGTGGGGCAAAGTTGGGGGCCGGGGGTGGCGGGGGCGGGGGCGCTCGGCACCACGGACACCCCCCCCCGCCGCTGGTCGCCGCCTTTGTCTCGGCGCCCGGACCCCGGCCGCCCTCCCGCCCTCGGCCCGCGCCCTGGCCGGCCCTGCCCCGCGGCGCCTCCAAACTCGGCGCGCGGGCCTCGCCCCGGGCGCCTCCACCCTCCCGGGGGTCGCTGGCGGCCGGCTGCGGCGGCGCGGGGGCCGGGGAGGAGGGGGCGGCCCGGGCTCGGCGGCGGCGGCGGCGGCGGCGGGAGGAGGAGGAAGAAGAAGAGAAAGAGAAAGTTTGGCGCAGGGGGAAGGCGAGCGGGACGCAGCGAGCGAGCAGGGCGCGGGCGCGGGGAGCGCGGGCGGCGGCGGCCGGGCGCGGGAGCCGGGAGGGGGCAGGACGAGCCCCATGCAAAGCAGCCCGGGCGCCCCGAGGAGCCCCGCGTCCGGGCGGTGGCGGCGGGAGGAGGAGGAGGAGCAGGCGGCGGCGGCGGCGGCGGCGGGAAAAAAAAAAAGAGGGAAAAGTTGCCACTTACGCGGTTGCTTCTCCGGCGGCGGCGGCTGCAGCGGCGCTGCTGGCGGCGGCGGCGGCGGCGGGAGCTGGCGGCGCTTTTAATCCCGAAAAGAGGCGCTCGGGCCGCGGAGCCCATCAAGGCAGCAGCGGCGGCTGACGGGGGTCGGCGGCGGCGGAGGACGCGCTGCTGGCGGCGGCGGCGGCGGCGGCGGCGGAGCTGGAGCGCGCTCGGCGGAGCCCGGGGCGGGAGGCGGCCGCAGCCGGGGAGCCGGAGCCGCCGCCGCCGCTGCCGCCGAGCAGCATGGTTGGCGGGGAGTTTACAGCCCCCGGAGCGGGCAGGGGCCACGGAGGAGAAGCGGCGGCGGCGGCGGCAGCGGCTCTAGGCTGTAATTGGGATGCAAAGCAGGCGGTGGCGGCGGCGGCTGCGGCCGGGAGGAGGAGGAGGAGGAGGCGGCGGCGGCGGCGGCGGCTGCAGCGGTCGGAGGGGACGCGCTGGAAGTGGGAGCTGATGAGTGAAAAGAAAAAAAAGTCTTTGGATCTTTATTCTGCTAATTAGTTTCCTGCAAAAAATGGCTGTGATTAATTCAGTGCGCATGTGCTTCATTACCCAGGCACGACGGGAAGGGCTAATTAGCCACCTTCTGGATCAATAAGATTCAGCAAAAAAGAAAAGGGGGAGGTGGAGGGAGGCAGAGGGGAGGAAGGGAGAAAAAAAAAAAAAAAAACCGGGGGAAAGTGATGAGCAGGGCAAGGAGAGCAGGAAGAGAGGATGGGAGAAGAGCCCAGGAAGAGGGAGAGAGGCACCAAAAGTTTATGCATGTATTAAAAACACACACACACACACACACACACACACGACACACACATGCACACACACACATACACACCGAGAAGTGAAATGCAGAGAAGCAACAATAGGAACCTGGCTAAGATTTTTTTTTTAAGATTTTTTTCTTTCCCTTTTTTTTCATTCTCTTTTCTTTCTTGCTTATTTTCTTTCTTTTCCCTTTTCTTTTTCTTTCTTTCTTTTTTTTTGGCAAATGCAACAATGTTTAAATTAAATAGGAAGAGAGCATCTTCAAAGAAGAGGGGAGCAGGGGGGGCAATAATGGACTGGGACAGCTTAAAGCAAAGATTTAAGTGAAAGGCGGAGAAGCAGGAGAGACAAAATAGAGGCCACTTTAAATTGCAAATCTGAGATTTTTTTTAAAGGAAGAAAATTACCTACCCCCCATCAGAGGACAAATAAAGAAAATATGGAGAAAACTTTAGCACGTACCATAGACTAGACAAAAAATATATATATGATATGTTAATTTTGTCTTCTGAAATAAGATGCAATCAATCTTCTCTGGTTCTTTAGAAGGAGAGGGGAAGCAGGAGTGATGATTAGAAGGAATAAAAGGGGGAAAGTGAAACAGAACTGAAAGGGGGGGTAACTTAAGGAAAGACAAGAAAAGGAAAAGTTGCACTTGGAAACAAGTCCAACTTTCTACCTTTCTGGACCTAAGAGAAAAGTAAAATCAATTTTCTCGTGTAAAACCTGGAAAGCAGATGTTTTCAAAACACAGGAAGCTATTTTGCCATCAAAAGCAGGGATGTAATAAAGGCAGTGAAAAATAATTTCAGACTAAATTCGTAAGAAAGAAAGCCAATATATTTAAATAGCGAGGAAAGGTCTAGAGTGGAGCAAGGGGGAAATTACGTACCCCTTCCCTAATGCAAAAAAAAAAAAAAAAAAGTCTTACAGCTTCCTCCAAGAGTTTGGAGCAGAGTCTCGAAGTCAAAGGGCTTGAAATGAGAGGATGGATTTCAGATAAAGACTAGGAGCAGTACATCCCACCAGAGCCCAGAGGAGATCCCTGGAATCAAAGACAGCAGCCAGGGACCCTGCTACTGTACCGATTCCCAGTACATCAAAGCCATCACTTAGGCGGGTGTACGGTACCTCCAAAAAGCAAGCAAACAAATGCAGGAAGAACAAGAGTCTCTGTCTGTCTCTCTCTCTCTCTTTCTCTACCCGCTCTTTCAAATCCTAGCCTTAGCGTCACTGCTAATGCAATAGATTTTTTTTTTAATGACAAGTGTGTATTTATGTAAGTTCTAAATATGAACTAGTACCACTGAAATTACAATGTCTGGAATAAAATAAAATGCAATTTGCACTTTAAGTGATCTGCAAACAAATGCAAAAACAACATTTATGTTTCTGGAGGCATTTTTAGTGAACCCTGTAACATCAGGTAGACAGAGAGCCCTCACCAAAACTTATTTTTCTCAGGAAAAAGATTTTTTCGTCAGCCTCGTTGGATTATTTATTCTAGAAGGAATCTGGGAATTAATCGGGAGATCTATTTGCTTAGAAAGGAATTCTTCATTTTGAGAGATTTTCCAATGCTCTTAAGAGTGTGCAGCTTCTTAGTCAAGACTAGGGGGAGAAACCCGGTTTGGGATTTTGCAGGGTTACCTCATCTAATCCTTGTGAATTCACTCTGGGAATAATGCTGTTTTATTTAGAGAGAAAAAAAAGAAAATACATTTAGAAAAATCGGGGGTTTCCTCTCTATGAGCCAAATCTGGATTGCCATTCAAACTTTTCCTGGCTGCTTTTCCATGCGGGACAGTTGATCAATAAAGCCAAGTCCAGGCTGGCTTGCTACAGGTTTCACCAGTCAGTGCTTGCAAAACCTTTGTCATTTTCTAAAAATAAAAAAGCTAAAAGTTATTGTAGAAGAAGGGGCTTTTTTTTGTCCCCTGCACAATGTGTCTTTTGTGAGGTTAATGCCATTCTGGGCTCTCGATAGCCCTGGACAATGGGAACTCTCCAGGAGCCTGCAAAGACTCTGGCTTTTTTCTTTCTTGATTTTTTTTTTTTTTTTTTTTTAGGGGAAGGATGAAACATTCCTACAGTCCAAACACAACTTCTACTTTGATTAAATAAATATTTATCTTTATTGCAACCATTGTATATTTTTACCTTCAGTTTGTCCGGTTTCTGATTATTATTTTAAATTTTTCACTGGCAACAGTTAATCTTTTTTTTTTCCCTTTCAGTCCAAAGTGCAGGTCAGTGTAAAATGTAGCTGACTGAAAGAAGACTGGTAAATTCTGAATTTTTCCATAATACATCAGGTAAGGAAAATTGTTCAGACCTTCAGGAGTATATTTGCCTCTTATTTATCTATCTTCACGAATCTTCATAATTCTGTTGGTTTATTTTTTTAAGGTGCAGCAGAATTAAATTTCTCCCTGTAGATCTTGGAAGCTCACTTAAATGCTGTGTATTTATTTTCTTTTAAAAATGTAAATAGTACTAGGAGCGAACTTGTAGCTTGTTATACAAAACAGCGCGGAGGAAGTCAGTATCTCCACTGGTATAAGCTATTTGGGGGAAATTCTGGATATAAATGTATTTCATGTTGCAATATAGGAAAATGTCAGCTTAATCTGGTAAATACTTATGCTAATTTTACTCAGTGAATTCGTTATAAGGAGGAGAGGTACCAAGCTTGTATGATTGAATAATGCTTAGGCGATAATCCAGCATCTATATGGATTATTTTATGTACAAAATGAAAAAAGGAACCAAGAAATTCAGAATCTAAATCCTTCATTTACCTGGCAAGAGGGCAGAAAATTTTAGACCAATCTGTTTTTAAGACATTTACAGTAGGGAGAGAAAGTAGAATGTAGGCTAAATATTGCATTGATGTGTTTATTTCTCTGCCTCTCGCTCAAATGAATGGATACAAATACAAAGATATATGCATAAATAGGTACATAAATATACATTTCAATGACTTTAGAGGTCTTTGAGTCTCTGTGTGTTCCTGAATATATGTGCACACAAATATACAAGGTATACATAAATGCAGGTACTGAACAGAGCTATGCGTGTGTGCTCTCTCGCTGGGGGTTTTTGTTTCCAGATCTGTTTGAAGCTACTTTTTTGCAAATATAACATACAAGTATTGGTTTAATGATGAAGATATGGAGGGTGAATTTGAGTAAGAATCTGCTTCCCTGCAATTTTCAGAATCTGAGGTTGCGATGTGAGCAGCTATTATTTGGTCCAAGGGCTAAAGATGCCGTGGGCCAGTCTTAAGGGGAAAGAGAGGTGAAGGGGATCTTAGGAGATCTCACTTCCAAAGAGCCTATCTTCTGGGCCCCAGGTTTTCTTCTGCTGGGGACTTGGGGGACACAAAAACAAAAAAGAACGGGGGGGGGTGGGAGGAGGAGGAAGAAAAAAGAAAACCCGTGAGGAGCCAGGGGAGGTTGAAAGGACGTCTCTGCGCACAACTCTAGAGCTAGATCTAAGAGCAGGGTTTCAGGGTGAAGAATGTGCGGGTCTCTTTTTGAATGTGTATTGTTATTCTAAGTCTATTGTATGTATGTGTTACTGTCCTTTCATTTGCCACGACAACATATGGATTCCATAAATGCAGACATGCTGAAGTGCATCTGTCTGGGTAGTTAACACGATCCAAACATCCCTCTCCGTTCTGCTAACTCTGGCTCTTCTTCGGGTTCCCTGGCAGTGTTCAGGGCTGGCTGGCCCTTGCCCCAGGCTCTCAGCACCCTGCAGTCTCGCCCTTTTGTAGTCTCCTGGTGGGATCCAAGGTGCCGCACCGAGGAGGCGGTCTGCTCCGGGTTCCGGGGTCAGAGGCGCCGCTGCCGCGAGCTCCAGAGCACCAGGGAACGAAAGGGTTAAGCTGCCCGAGCTCTGGGAAGGGGCTGCGCTCATCCCGGAGCGAGGTGCAGCCACCAGCAGCTGTGATTTAGGGGTCAAGTCCGAGATCACCTTTCTCCTGCCTCTGGAAATGGCAAAAGATGAGGTAGGGAGGGAGAAACAGGAGAGAGAGGCAGCCAGGCGCGGCACTTGGCGCTCCATCCATCCGTTCCCTCCCCCGACCTCCCAGCCCACCTTCTGACCCCCAGACAAATCGAACAGTTCCCCTTTCTCCTCAGGGTGCAGGGTGAGGTTCTTCTGAGAGTCCAGAATTGTTCCATCCCCCAGCTCTATCCGAGGGCTAAACCACTGTGATTCAAGCCCCAACCACCAAATCACAAAGTTTGCTCTTAATGCACCAGGGGGTGAGCAGATGGGTCTGGGTAAAAAAATGCTCCCCGTTTGTGGAAGACAGGGGTACCCCTGGCAGGGTGGGGGAGTTTGGATGTTGGCGCCAGCCCCACAGATTCGGGTCTTGCTCCTCATGGTCCTGAGCAGATGCACACAGTGGTGTCCATTACATGCAGCTTCTTGCTTTGTGCCAGCAATATCAGTCCAAAGCTTGCTTTCCCCCAACTTGGGCAGCCTGGACAATACTTTTGTCAAAATATTTTTCACGCCTGGAAGATAACCAAAACCCAAATTCACATTTGTTTCTGAGGCGTTTCACTGGAAAAGAGCAAAGCATCTGAAGTCCCCTTTTGTTTTGGTGCTGCATGGAAGCACCTGGTTGTGGGGCTTAGTGCCCAGGTGGTGCCCTAGGGACCCTGGGCCGTGTACACAGTGCCCACAAAAGGAGCTTTAATTGCGAAAGAGCTTCCCAGATCCACCCCACCAGGTTGGACTTTAGGATCACGACAGCTTTTTTGGAAAGTTACTCCAAGAAAAAGGAGTTTTTGGTGGGAATAGAATGATGCCAGAAAATGAGAGAGAAAGGGGAACTAGATCCCTGGGTGGGGGGACACAAGGCAGGTGGGGGATGCTAAGAGTAGATAGGGAGATGAGCGCACAAGGAGGTCCACATACAAGGCGTGTAGGGCACGGCAGCGCAGAGGCTCAGTGACGCGCTCCCCAGACGCTCCCTCCAGCTGTCAGAACAAGGGCGAATCACCCCGATTTCCGCTTCTGCTTCCAGGGCCAAGAGTGGACCAGCTGGTCCAGTAGGCAGCTGAGGTCTGTCTTCCTAGCCCCAGCACCCCTAACCCCGCCAGAGCCTCCAAACCACAGAAATCAAACCAAATTGGCCGCTCGAATCTAGAGAGGTTTCATCCCTGGGGCAAGGGGGAGGGAACGAACCTTTTTTTTTTTTCCTTTTGAACTCCCGATTCAAAAGAGACCACAACCTACTCTTGAGTGCCATCCCCAATACAGGATTGCGGGTATGTTTCATTCTTTCATTCTTTCTTCCCTATTTCTCAGAAGTAAAATGTTTAAAGAATTAGCCCCAAACTTAGAGCGCCTGGGTCACCGAAAGAGTTTCAAATGATAAAGCCTGCCTTCATTTCCAATACTTGGCGCACTGTGAAAATGCAGGGCAATTATTCAATTCCAGGGTTTGAGTCAGATTTCCAGTTTCCTCAGCTCCTTTGCAATGGAAATCTGAGATCCAACCTTGGGGCAGGAGTCGCCTCCGAGTTGGTGGCTCTCTTGGGCTCCGCATACCCTGCACCGCGGGCAAGCGCTGGCTTCCCTTTTGGTGACCTGGTACCAGAAGTTTGCACTAACATCTAATGCCTGGGGCGGGAGAAGAAGAGAACTTCATATCTATGCAACCTAGTGAACAACTTGAGGGCAAGAGACCCTTGGTCGGGCTCTATTCGCTTTGGGGATTTCCAAGGGCATAACTTGGGGGAGAATGATCGAGGTTTCTGACTTGCCAGCCTGAGGCAGGAAAAGAGGATCCTTGAGAGGCAGGGGCAGCGGGCTTGGGAGCACCGCTGAGAGTGGGCAACTGAGACCTGGCGCCCATTTGCACAGAGCCCGTTAGGGCTGGCGTGGGGAATCGGTGTCCGTGATAGCACGTGCTTTGTTGACAGACAGACACGCAGGCGTGCGCTAATGGACGGATGCGCGGCTGAGCAATCCCCCATGCCTGCATTTCTTGCAGGCATGGCTTGTTTAATAGCCAGGGAATTGAGTGCCTTCCCCCCAACCACCCCCCCCGCCTTTTTTTTTTTTTTTTTTTTTGCTGAGAAATGTAAAAAGGGACCTATACTGTGTACATATTCTGAAGAAACATGTGCATTTTTTTCCCTGAGAAATACCTAGCACCATAATATTTCTGATTTAAGGGGCAAGGGAAATCTTTGAAGTGAAGAAAATCAGTGGGGGACAAACTATCTTTTTCTGATTTGTGTGTGTGTATATGTGTGTGTGCGTGCGCGCGCTCGCGCGCGCCTCTCCTTAAAGCCAGTAATGGGATTTAAAATCAGAGATTCCCAGTCTTCATCCTCCCTCCCATTCCATTTGGCTCTCTTCGCCCCAGAAAACATCTGCAGTAACCAACCGACTGCACGTCTAAGGGGACGGTTTAAAGAGAAACAAGGTTTGGGGCGCGTGTTAACTTTCCCTTTCTTTTTCGAATGAAGCTGAAAAAAATTCCAAGGACAATTTAAGCACCAAACAGCATTGAACAGATATTTTCCCAAAGCAAAAATTTTCCAATTCGTTTGTTTCCAATTCTTAGAAATAGAGAATAAGGCAAACCCGGTCTTCCCGCCCACGGGTGACTTGAAATTTCGGGCCAGTGCTTGGTTAGGGCCGGGAGGGGCCAGGAGGGGCCAGGCAGGGCACCGCCCCATGGTCCTGGAGAAGTCCGGTGCATGCCAATCCTTGGGCTTACGGGCTGGGGCTCTGGCTAGCTGGGCTCCCCACAGATGTCCTGCGGGCCCACCCTGTGCCCGGGCATCATGCAGGGCAGTGGTCCCCTGTGGGCATGGCCCCCTCCTTGTTTAATGACAGGGCTCAGCGGGACAGCAGGAACATTCCATGACACTTTCCTCTAGTCCTGGAATAGGGCACACCCTTTTTGCATCTAGTCTCCTGCCTCCCCCGCCCCCCCCCCCCGCCTGGGTCAGCATCCTGACGACCAGGCACTGTTCTACCTCCCCAAGAACCATAACCTCAAGGATCCCGACAGTTTCCTGAGACACTGACCACAGTTCACTGAGCTAGGCAATGCATCCTTAAAGTCTGGCGTACCCAGCCCCATTTCGGGACACCTTCCTTCTCCTCCCCGCTCCGGGCTCCTGAGACGAAGTGCGGGAGAGCTCATGTCCCTGGAGAAGCCAGCTGGGAAGCTGAAGCCAGGGCAGAGCCACAGCCCTGGAGCCCAGGCGCCCTCACAGGTGCGTGCTTAGCAAGGCTCATCACTGCCTCAACTGGATGGGTAAATATCCTCCCTGGGAACAATTTGAGCACCCTATTATGCCCAAGCAGGGCACCCCCAGAAAACCAGCAGGCCCGGGGCCTGGCCTCAACAGCCATCTGGGAAGGAGAGGGCAAGTCATAGGTACCCCTGAAGAGGCCTGAGCTGAGCTGCCCAAGCCCAGTGCTAGCCTCTAGCTTTGATCTCACTCCCCACAGAGGGCAGCTGATGATTTGATTCCCTCGCCACTGTCCTTACTAGGCTTCCCAGCTTCTTTCAGGACACAGGTGCCCCAAGCAGCAACCATAGGAGGCAGTTGGGGGCCCTGAACCCACCTGCAGGAAAACATGGCTGCTTCCGGCTCAGGCCAGCCCAGAGAAGTTGTGCACCCTACAGCCCACGGACACCTGGAAGCAGAGAGCCCCCCTGGGGTCCTGCTCATCACTTTGGCTGACCGGAAACGAGATTGGTCAAGGAGGTGGGACTGGATGTGTAGGATTAGCAAGGGCCTGACTTGTAGAATGTTTGGTTCTATGTATCTCCCCCGCTCTTGTTTTGTCTGGGAGGGGTGGGGGTAAGGAAAGCAGGCAGATTGGTGCCTACCCTCCTTCCAGTCTGGGAACGCTGCAGCAGGAAGAAGTGCCCTGACTCTTGAATGCTAAAGGTTAAACTCACAGTCTTCGGGGAAGGGCTTCCTGCCAACTGGAACAACTGCACACTGCCACAGGCCCTCCAGGTATAGCCAATATCAGAGCCTCCTACTCTCTGGCCACTTCAGTGAGAGGCGCCCCTGGGGACTGGCTCTTCCCACCTAAACCTCCTCCAGGGAATCTGTCCTTCCCTGTCACTGCCACTATTTTGCCTGTGTACCTCACTGTACTCTCTCGGGATCCCTGGCCTATGGGTTCCAACTAGTTTCTGCTGTGGAGTTGGAATGAACTCCCCATGGCAACAAGGATGCAAGGCTCCATAAGTGGACATTTTGGGAGAAGGCACACTTGTCCCCTGTCCCTTTGTTCTGGGTATGTGGTGGCCCCTGCAAATTGGTGCCGGCAAACCCAGAGCTAATACATGAACTTAGTGCCCAGCCCTGGAAGGGTCCGTGGGGAAACCCTGACTATAAGGGGGCATGTAGAGGCCAGATTTGCAGATGGGGAAGGGTCTCCAGGAGGAACAGCCATGGGGGTCTCTATCCCAGGAACCCTGTTCTTGGTGCCCATAACCAAGAACACCTCTTACTTTTCCCTCCTGACCCCATCCCCCCAATGATGGTGAGACTCAATTCTGCACCCTTAAAAAGAACATTCCAGCAGGAGATCAGTGATGTAGCAAAGGGGATGAGGTTAGTTCCTGAGAGCCTCGCAAACCAGTCTTTTCCCCTTCTTCCTTACCTCCCTGAAAACACCTACTATATGTCAGTCCCTCGGTAGGAAATTTACATGAATTGCATTCCATTCTCTCAGTAGCCTTGGGAAAGTGGTATTATTAGTCCCATTTTATAGACAAGGAATATCAGATTCAGAGATTAAGATCACACAGCTATTTAGTGGCTCAGCTTGAATTTGAACCCAGCTCCATCTGGCTTTAAAGCTATTTTTATTATACCGTCTGCCTCTAGTCAAGGTCAGGAGAACCAGGGATTCAGGGGAAAATAAAAGAGAGCTATGCAGTGTACATGGGTTGAGTGGAGGGAAAGAAAAATATTTAGGGAAGGGTTCTCTGGTTTTAATATGGATTCAGGGCTGGGAGACCCATCACAGAAAGTCAAAGAAGAGATTCTCGGAAGGCCAGAGACAGAAAGAACAACAAAATGTAAGGCAAACAAGCCCCCAGCCCCGGATGACAGCAACATAGTGTCACCCTGAAACAACCATCAGTGTACCCCTGGATGTGTGCGCCTGCACCCAGCCACACCAAGCCAAGACCATACCAGGCCTTTTTCATTTTCCTTTGTAAATGTTCTTACTGTGTCTGAGGCTCAGGCAAGTTCCTAACTTCTGTGAGTCAGCAGGCTGACAGGAAGGAGTGATCAGATGACCAATTACTCATGAACAAATGTGAGGAAATTCAGAAAGTGGGAAGAAGAGTGGGCAGTGACATCCAAATGGCAGGCCCCTGGGGGTCTCCTGGTCACTGCACTCAGCTTTTCACTGCTGGGGGAGGGGAGAGGCGGGAAGGGTACTGCAGCTGCAGCCCCCTCAGGACAAAAATGCTTGCTTTGTGGCTACTGGGGTTTGGCTGTTTGGCTACGCTTCCTCCAGCTCTGGCCTCCAGGGGTGCCACTAGGTACTGAAGCACTCCTTTGGTGGCGGGGTGGGTGGGTGGGGGCTTCTGCAGTGAGGGGAGGGGGTAATTAGGTCAGTGGCATAGGCTGACATCTCTTCACTGTGTTTCGGTGGGTTGTCTTGGGCTGAAGTGAATGTGTGGAACTGGGCAGGACTGGCCAGGCCCACACAGAGGGGTTGCTGAAAGCCTTGTTAAGGAAGTCCTTCTGACCAGGCACTCCAATTACATAATGCCACAAAAATAACTCTGGGCTGGGAGTCTTGTCAGAGTGACGTATTTAGTTAGCAGAGAGGGGTATCAAATATCTATCTTTCAATCCAAGGGCTGAAAGTACACTTGTGGCACCAATGGACCCCTCCTCCCCCACTGAACGAGGAAGGGTGGGGTGCGGTGGGGAGGGACCAGCAGCAAGGATGCACATTTCTTTCTCCCCTCCCTTTTTCCCCAGGTGCAACAAAAGCCAGCTGCTCAATTGAACCGCATTCTGCCGGCTCCTAAGTCCATATACAGAGTCAGATACTCAAATGGGTCAGGGACAGCTGAGAGAAAGAAAAGAGGGGGGAGGCAGTGGGAGAAATGAGAAGAAATGGAATGAAAGGGTTTTTTTTGTTTTGTTTGTTGGTAGAATAGGGTGGGTGTGAGGTGTCTTATTATTTCCATGGGGACTAGACTAGGCCTCCCACCACAGTTGACCAACCAGTCCTACTTTGTCCAAGACTGTTCTAGATGTAAAACTGCCTCCCAGGAACCCCCTCAACTCGTGAAACTGGGATAGTAGGTCATTCTCCCTCCCACAGTTTTGGCCAAATTTCCACAAAGGACATAGAAAATTATGACCAACATAAGGTAGTTCATTCCGATTCAAAATTATTCAAAGAATGACCTAAATAAGCTATTTCATCATTGATGCAAAGGCCCTATTTCCAGGAATTTGAAGAGAGAGGCATACACTGTCCTGCCCGCCCCGCCCCCCATACACCATTTTGGACTTTAGAGCTTTCCAGGTGGAAAAATCACCTGTTCGATCTGCTGTGCTTTTCAGATAAAGTTTCCAGACATGCTTCTGCCATTCTAAAATGCCCTGAACTCCTGCCACGGTTTGGCTGGAGGCGGTGTTACATCAGTTTGGAAAAAACTGTGCTTGAAACTCTGCTTGTAACATCTTTTGGTCACCTAATCTCTTTCTTGGTCCTCAGTTCCTCCTTGGGGCACCACGGTCACATTCTGAGCTGTACCCATTTATACATTCACCTAGAGCCTGTTAGTCTTTTCTTTTTCCTAATACCGATACTCACAGCATCTGATCCTTTTATTCTAAACTGCTACCTTCCAACCCATCCTTCATCTAGACCCATCTGCCACCCGCCCCCCACCACCTTGTAAGGAAAAAACAAGGATAAGCAATCCCTGGCCCAAGACACTCTTGGAGCATCTGAGCTTCCATGTGCTGTCATCCCCACCTCCGTTCTTTTTTTTAAAAATCAAAACGTCTCTAAACTCCTCGAGCTAGTTATAAAAGCAAATAGCTTTCCCTCCCTGAGTCCTATTCCCTGGCTCGGCCACAGGCAATTCCACTCGGAGACCACCTTGTCGCCAGCCTGAAAACCAGCTGGTGTAGGACGCAGCAGAGAGGAAAGGGTGAGTGGCATTGCCTCCGCCCTCCCCCAGCCGGCTCTGCCTTTATGGAGTCTATTTCCAGTCTGTTTACCTGGCAAGGGCCACGTGACCAATCCAGAAGGAAATGCTGACATCACTGTCTCTCTCTCTCTCACACATGTGCGCCTCCCTCCCTCCAGCCCGCTCTGCCTGCATTCCGGCATCCATCCTCTCCGCCTCTCCGGGCGCCGGCCCCTCCCCCCGCACTCGCGCCTTCTCCCACTTATTTCTCTGTCTTTCTCTGTCACACTTTCCTTTGTTTTCTTTCTCCTTGTAGGCTGTCTCAGAGACACTCTCGGGCGCGCACGCACGCACGCGCGCGCGCGCAGGCGCGCACACGTACACTCTTCTGGGAATCCTTTTCCCCCCCTCTCTTCAACAAGCCTTTCTTCCTCTTTCAATCTCTTTCAGATCTGGGGCCGTTGAATCTTCACTGTTCTAAATACACACTTCCTCTTTCTCTATATTGGAGATTTAAAAAAAAAAAAAAAAGTAAGTCTGGAAGGCCTGGAGAACCGTCCAGGCCCAGGATGGAGTGGGGGTGGAGGGGAGGGCAGATCAAGGCTGCTTGGTCCAGCCACTCAATTTCCTGCTCCAGTGGGCTTGGAGATTTC
Organism: Lontra canadensis; assembly: GCF_010015895.1. Classification (NCBI taxonomy): domain Eukaryota; kingdom Metazoa; phylum Chordata; class Mammalia; order Carnivora; family Mustelidae; genus Lontra; species Lontra canadensis. The sequence continues at coordinate 14,828,554 of NW_022631002.1, forward strand.
GGTGTTCGGAGTTTGGTCAAACATGCCTTCTTTATTTATTTGTTTTCAGCCTTTCTTCTTCCAGCTTCCCTCCCAACACTTCCTCATTGCTACAGGATGGGGTGCCTTCCCTCGCCCACAGCCAGACCACAGGACCCAGCAGCTCTTGGCCTTGTGTGGAGGGAGCACATGCACCACCCTCCTGGTCTTTGCTGCTGCTGCTCCTCCTTCTGTCAGGGGCTGAGGGGGCTGTTCAGCATCCTTCCAGCCCAGGCAGCTGGAAAGACCCTGGAGGCAGCGAGGAGGGGCAGTGGTCAGCACAGGTACCTCCTGCCTGGTCAAAGGGCTATCTATATGAGGAACCCAGTGGCAGGGCCCTGGGGTCCAACTGCTCCCAGAAAGTTTGCTTGGTGCATGTGGGCACAGAGCCAAAGCATGCAGTTTCGAGGAAATGTTTAATAAGGACACAGGAGTCTCAAACTGTTTATTTATCCTTACGGAAAGGTGGAGATACGATGTCCCTGGAAACTGCCTCAGAAGTGGACTGCAAGGTTGTGAGGCCAGAGGGTAAAACAACTGGAGCTTTCAAAGGGAACGGGCTAGCCTGGGCAAAGGGGTGGAAAGCAGACTCGCAAGGCCCTTTCTCTCCCACCTCCCACCCCAGGCTGTCATCTCCTGGGTTCAAACACTTTTTACTTTGGGGTGGGGCAGGAAGGAGGCATATGAAGTCATGCAAGAGCAAGACCATTAATATATACAGTGGAATATTACTCAGCCATAAAAAGGATGTCATTTTGCCACTTGCAACAATATGGAGCTGGAGAGTATAATGCTGAGCAAAATAAGTCAGAGAAAGACAACTACCATTATTTCACTCACGTGGAACTGAAGAAACAAACAAGCAAGGGGAAAAATGAGAATAAGCGAACGGGAATCAAGAAACACTCTTTTTAAAGTATTTTATTTATCTGACAGCACGCATGCACAAGCGGAGGGAGAGGGAGAAGCAGGCTCCCTACTGAGTAAGAAGCCTGATGCAGGGGTTGGGAGGGCTCGATGACAGGATCCTGGGATCATGACCTAAGCTAATGGCAGATGCCTAACCGACTGAGCCTCCCAGGTGCGCCAAGAAACGCTCTTAATTATAGAGAACAAACTGATGGTTACCCGAATGGAGGGGGGAGGGGGGGGAGGTATAGGTGAAACAGGTGATGGGAATTAAGGAGTACATGTGTCGTCATGAACACTGAGTGATGTATGGAAGTGTTGAAGCACTATATTGTACACCTGAAACTAATATAACACTTCATGTTAACTAACTGGAATGAAAAACTTAAAAAAAAAAAAAAGAGTGAGACCATTAAGTAATCATTACTTAGGTGTGAACTCATAATCCCAACACTCATAAAGGTGGAACCCTACCAGGAGGACATGAGTGTTTTAATGGGAATGTCTGCTGTTGGGGTATATTGAAAATCAGGAATATAGCATCCAGCAGTGCCTAGAGTGGCTCAGCTGGTTAAGTGTCTGCCTTTGGCTCAGGTCATGATCCCAGAATCCTGGGATGGAGCCCAGATCCTTGCTCAGCAGGGAACCTGCTTCTCCCTCTCCCTGCTGATCCCCCTGTTTGTGCCTGCACTCTCGTTCTCTGTGAAATAAATAAATAAAATCTTAAAAAAAAAAAAAAAAGGAATATAGTATCCAGTTCGAAGACCCTAGTAAAATCCAGGGGTAGGACCTTCAACATTAAAATAGTACTGTTCTGGGCACCTGGGTGGCTCAGTGGGTTAAAGCCTCTGCCTTTGGGTCCTGGGATCGAGCCCCATATCGGGCTCTCTGCTCAGCAGGGAGCCTGCTTCCCTCTCTCTCTCTGCCTGCTTCTTTCTCTACTTGTGATCTGTCTCTCTGTCCAATAAATAAATAAAATCTTTAAAAATAAATAAATAAAATAGACTGCTCTTCAGCGTTCAGATACATTCCTACTTCTTGAAAAAATATTTTCGGCACACATTTAAATAGCCCTGGCAGCCAGTAAGGAGAGAATTCAGATGTTATAAGGTCATCTTCTGGAGAGACCTTCTCATAGGCTGATGTACAAAGCCAGCAGGGGGGCGTCTTTTGAGGAGGTCCAGTCATAGATAGATCTCTTCAGTCATGTTAAGATCTAAATGCTCTTTAGACATGCTGGGAATCCAGAACGTTCTACAGGATTTCTTTAAATATTTTGTGCAAGTTCTAATTTTAAACTTCCAAATGTTAGAGGCCAAGGACTCGCTGTTTTGAGTTGTCAATTAGGCCGATAGCTCTGTTGGTCAATCAAAAGATTTTTGTGGTTTCAGAACCCAAATAAAGTGGTATGCAGAGCCTCAATGTCATTCTTACCATCTCCATGCATATTTATGGGGCCCTGGCTGAAGTAAAAGCACATATGATACCCCTGAAACTAATAATACATTTTCTTTTAAAATAAACAAACAAACACAGAAGAATAGGATGGAGCCCAGGTTCCAAGATCCCTGTGGGCTTGAGATGACTCTGTTACATATTCTACACTACCTAGTCAATTATCAGTGTTTCTCAAACTAAAGCCCAGAGTGGTGGAGAGCAGTGATAGAGGGTGGTGGGAATTATGCAAAAAATACAGAGCGAGTTTAGGTTTTTTTAATATGTTGTCTTTCAACTTTGGAGGGGATCTGGGAAAGAACGTCCAGGAAGTTCTCCTCCCATCCTTGAGTTTAGCTCAGGCTCACCTCCTCCTATGGAGGCCCAAACTGGAGGTGACCTCACCTAGTTTCTCAAGATTCATATTCTCGGGAGGTTTCCCAGATTAGTTGACAGGCACCAAAAAAAAAAAAAAAAAAAAAAAAAGTCAACAAGATCTGTTTGTCTCACTACTCAATACCTGTGATGCCGTGGAAATGCACACGCACTTATGAATAGATTTGTATTCATGCTATGTGTTACCCCACCTGCTTCCCCAAGGATAGGCACCATATGGAGTATACTCTGTATGCATCTCCATAAATGCCCACAGTGCTAATTGGTACTCTGATGTGCCCGTGGTGAAGTGGAGGATAATGATAATGTTGATGATGATGAGGAGGATGACAACGATGATGACACTAAATTGCTAATAATGATTCAAGGAGGAAAACAGTTCTGGGCATAGAGAGATGCTCAAAAAACACAGAATGAATGAATAAAGTTTAAGACTTTCACCAATTGTTTTCTGAGATCTGTTTTTTTTTTTAATACTTACTTCATTATTACTTATTAAAAGAAGCCATCTCGGGACGCCTGGGTGGCTCACTTGGTTAAGCAGCTGCCTTTGGCTCAGGTCATGATCCCAGCACCCTGGGATCGAGTCCCACATGGGGCTCCTTGCTCAGCGGGGAGCCTGCTTCTCCCTCTGCCTCTGCCTGCCACTCTGTCTGCCTGTGCTCGCTCGCTCTCTCTCCCTCTCTCTTTCTGACAAATAAAAATCTTTGAAAAAATAAAAGAATCCATCTCAACTGCTGAGCCTGTGGGTTGGGCTAAAATGGCATAATAATAACACAAGGCAGACGGACAATCCCTTTTCATCACCAGTGTATTTTTTAAAAATATGATTGAGATACCTAATACTTCCCTCCCTCACGGCAAATCACCACAGAACATACAGTTTTTTTGGCTGACACCTAGAGCGTAGAATCGTTCTCCTGACCTGCTCAGGGAAGGACATCAGAGAGATGAGGCTGCTAACACAGGAAAAACATGCCTTACAGTCAAGCATGAAGGCCTGCAGGCTAGAGGGAGTCACACCTTGCAGAGATACACAATACAAAAAGCAGCCAGGAGTTTTTAAAACATGCTGAAAAGTAAATAAATACCAGAAAAGAGTTCCATAACTACCTGGAAGAATCAGTCTTTTCTTAAAGACTTTTCTTAAAAGAAAAGACTTTTCTTAAAAGAAAAGTCTTTTCTTAAAACTTAGAGTGCAAAGATCTCCCGAGACTTGGGTTCTGGTCCCAGCTCTGCCAATGAGAGCTGATGGGCTCCAATAAGTAAGTTAAAGCTGGACTGTGTTTTCTCCTGGTAAAACGGAGACAACAGTACATACCCTACAGAGCTGTTGGAAGATCAAGTGAGATGCTTAATATAAAGTGTCTGTCACAATGGCTGGCACCTGGCAGGTGTTCAACACGAGGTAGAAATGGTTAAAATTGTCCTGATGCCGCTCACCGGTGTGCACCTGCGAGGCTGGGGTGTGACAAGCAAACGACTTTGAGCATGCTGTACAAACTAGATAGCCTCGCACAGATCCAAGACATTTCTTTCTAACAGGCTCACTCTGTTAGCACAGGTATTCCTCACCTCTCAAAAGTTCACATTACTCTACATTGCTTTTACAAAAGACCTACTACCTATTTTTACTAGCCGAAAGACACGCAAAAACAATTTTCACTTTTGCAGAAAAAGGTGAAAAGCAAAAATAGCTTTGACCACTTGTTTTGCAGTAAGCCATTAACAGAGGCAACACGCACCCCAAGCAGCCAGAGCGGCCCCGCCAAGCTCCTTCCAGATCTGCTCTCAGCATCTCGGCACCAGCTGCCAGAGCTTTGAACTGTGTCTGTGAGCATCTGTGCTTTGTCTCGATTTATTTTGTGCATCCGTTAGCCTGATGTGTCCTAAGGTAACAGAAAAGCCTAAGAGAGGTTATTTTTGGGGTCTGGAAACATTCAAAGATTTTTCCATATAAATTAATGGTTGCTGCTTCGCTTTACGCCATTTTGGCTTATGAAAGTTTTCGCAGGAACACTCTACTTTCAGAAAGGGGGGGAACCAATATTGGGAAAAAGACAGAGATAAAAGACATATTATCAAGGACAAGTTTTCTCCATATACAGGCATCTGATAGACCTAATTCTGGGCATACGGTTACTGAAATGAGGAATGCAAGCAACCACTTGCAGACTTCCTCAGGGAGGGTTTTGTGAAGATTAATAGTTAAAAATGACACAAGTTATCGAGGTGCGTGGGCTCCCTGCAGCACAGGAGATATGTAAATCCAAAGAATAATCATCAACACAATATCATCACCATTTCTAGAAACAGATTCTTTCCTAAGCCAGAAGAGAATTTCCAGAAGTATCTTTCCCTTTTGGAATTACAGAGTATGACAGATTTATTTCCACACAACTCACTCGCTTTCAGAGTTATTGTTTCCTCTTATTTTTCCCTCTTCTTTAGTGATAGAGAGGCCTGAGAACCGATTCTGTCAGGAAGTTCTTGGGGAATTTTCAGGAGGATGTACAAGTAGGTTATATGAATGACTGTGAGCAGCAACTTTTTTTTTCTTATTTTATAAAAAATAGATATTCATAACCAATCTTTTGAGCATATCTAATCAAAACCATGAATGACAAACATATCAGATAATTTTTTTCAGAGCATGAAAGATCCTTTTGGGGTAAGTTACTATCATTTCTATGTCTCCCTCTTAAAGCAAATCAGGTAACTTTCCCTCCATTACAAAAAGGATGTGCTATTAAATCCAGACCCCAGGATAGGATCTCAACTGCCCCCAAGACATCTAATGCCAATGCCCCAATTTTTTAAATTTATCGACTGAAATGTTAGATGGAGCAGGTTCAAGCATCTTGCTAAATAAAATATAGATTACATTTATCATTTCCCCTCAATCTACTAAAATCTTGTTACTTTTTCATGGAAGGAAATGAATCAGTTTGACAGGACTTTTTCTGTCAAGTGATATAAGTTCCCAACACTGTATTCACTGCAGATTATTCTAGAAGTGATTTGGCAATCGTTTTTTCCAGGTAAAGTTCCAGATTAGGACATTATGAACTTCCTCTTTGCCTTTTTAAAAATAGAGGCATTAATCTTGCTTCTTTTCAGTCTTTCCAAGTTCTTAAAAATGAAGTTACTCTCCCATGATTTTAGCCAACAACAACAGATTCCCTTATTTAAATAAAACTTCACCCTCCAAAAAATCTACTTAACAAAGAGGTGTTTCTACCAGCATTTAAGTCATATTTAAAAGTTGATCATGTGAAAACAATGAGGAAGCAAACAGTCAAAGCTTAAGACCTCTACTTTGATAGGCCTGTTTCTAGATCTCTCCCATGGATTTAGATATGATCTGAATGGATTTCTGAACTGAATGGGCTCAAGCTCAAAGACAGGTATGGTAAATCTTCAGATTGTGTCCATCTCGTAGGTCTCACACAAGTCAAAGCCATTATTTTCATTATATATTTCATTATATATCAGAAATATATTGAAAATCCACTGGGAAGTAAATAAGAAAAATGAGAAAAACAATGCGAAAAACTTCAAAGTTTATACCTTCTAACATAAATTACAGCAGCCATGGGGTCTGCACACTTCCTAAAATCTCAGAGTTTAATAAAAACTCAGTGTTTCTAGAAAGCACACTGTATGCATGCAACCTTAAAGTCACCACAGACCCAACTCTGTAAAAACCAAGATGGGAACACAAAGGCCACATCCTTGAGATGAAATTCAGATATCTTGGGTGCTTCTGGGTAAATATAGGACTCGGGGTTTCTAAGTTTAATGGAGACAGATGCTTGTCTAAAGCCTCTGAAGAGGCTCTTGACAGGTCAAAGCCTGGTATTTACCAATCTTTGTGAGCCTGAAATTTTAAGCTCCTGTGTTCTTTCTTGGGTGCACCAGGCTGATTCCCAGTCCAGGTTATCCCAGCTACCTGCCTCTCACTTTAGCCTCCAGATTGCTCAACACTGCTGAGGACATAAAGACCTTGAGTTAACTATACCTTCTGTGGTGTTCTAGAATGTGCTAGCCAATCACAGATGGTTGCTGACTCCTGAACAAATTCCCCAAACCTGCTACTTCATACCTTTTCCATACTCCTCCAGCTCCCACCAACTGTATTCTTTCTTAATTCACAGTAGAAGATTTCAAACCTTTATTTCTTGAAACTGAGATTGGAATGAATTTCATCAACTGGTCCATGGCATTACCTTAAAGTATCTTGCTCTGCACCCTCTTCTCCACCATAAAATGCCTTCGTATCCTTACCCATTACCTCCTTTCTCTTATTCTACCTTGCTTCTACCACAGATCTTTCCTAGGCTCTAAAGCCTGATCTTTATAGGTCCCTCCGTTCCCCTACTTCTTATTTCTCTCTCCCTACTCCTGTCTCCATGGTGCGCTTATCCCCACCACTCTCCTATCTTTCTTTAATCAATCCACTTATATTTGGAAAACTATACATGCTCTATTCTCTCCTACTAAAACAAAACAAAACAAAACAAAACAAAACAAAACAAAAAACAAAACGTTCCCTGATTCTACCACCTGCCCTTCTATTTACTACCCGACTTTTTTTTTTTTAAAGATTTTATTCATTTATTTGAGAGAGAGATCACAAGTAGGCAGAGAGGCAGGCAGAGAGAGAGGGGGAAGCAGGCTCCCTGCTGAGCAGAGAGCCCGATGCAGGGCTCGATCCCAGGACCCTGGGATCATGACCCGAGCCGAAGGCAGAGGCTTTAACCCACTGAGCCACCCAGGCGCCTCAACTACCTGACTTCTTAAAAGACATGTTCTCCGGTCCATGATGGAACACCCCCAGCCCTGTGGACAGCTCTGACTATTGGAGAAAGATGGCCATTATTTTGAGCATGGGGCGATTTTCCTGTAGCTCTTGCCCACTGGTCCCTTGTGTCACCTTTTGATACCACCCAGAGCAAGTCTAATTCCCTGACACAGTCTTTCTTCTGTCCTGTCCTCTTCTTTCCAATCTTTCTGAGCTAGGCACTACCAGTTCCTTCAACTGGTCTTTACAAGACCTGATTCTGAGTTCTTTTGCTTCCTTGTTTTCAGTTTGACTCAAAGGGTAGTGTCTGAGCTTCCTCTGCTCCTCCACCTCTAACAGTAGAGCTGGGTTATCCCCTCCTCTGTTCTCCTAATTACACTTTGCTCAATACAATTGTTGAATCCTCCCACTATCAACTTAAACCTCTAAGATAGTGGTTCACAGAGTGTGGCCCCCAAGCTTCTGTTTCTGAATGACCCAGGAAGCTTTAATAATTGCTGATTCTTGGCACCTCAGTCTTATTGAATCTAACAATAGGGGCGGGGATGCAGTGACACCTGGGAAATTTATTTTATTTTTATTATTTTTGGGGGTGGAATACACATTTTAAACAAGAGTGCCAGATGATTCTTAACGCACACAAACCCTGGTGGGGGGGGATGCTCTCTCAACATCTGTTGTCAAGCCTGCACCTAGCCCCCATGTTTCGCAGATGGATTTTTGGATCCAAGACAAGAATTTCCTTTTTCATGCATTATATTTTGTCTTGTTAGATTTGGTTCATTGCCTTGGCCTATCAAAATCTGTTGGACTCTTTCTTCTGCAACACAGGACTTCATGACAACCACACAGGGATAAAGATGAAAAACCTAAATGTCACAGCACTCAGAATCTCCCTTCATGCTGACACCAACCATGGTCAACCAGTTCTACCAAACTCCTCCCCCTCCCTCCAACCCAGAGAGAGAGCGCAAGCAGGCAGAACAGCAGGCGGTGGGAGAGGGAGAAGCAAGCTCTCCACTGAGCAGGGAGCCCAGCACAGGGCCGGATACCAGGACCCTGGAATCACTACCAATCTCCTACTTCATCTTTTCCCCATAAGTGGACAAACTGTCCTTTGCCAAGTTGCCAAATGCCTTGGTAAACCCCACCTGTTCTTTGTCTTCTATATTTCCCTGATCTGTTGTCATGTCAAAGAAGAAAATGAAGTATTCTTAAGGGTCATTTACATATGCCTCCTAGAATCTGTGGCCAGGCAATGGAGTATCATGTGCAGAATCCTCCTTTTCCTGTGACCTTGTTCTGAATGCCTATGGCACTGAGGCATTGTATTACAAATGTTCTTGTCCACATTTTGACTCAACTACTAGAAAAGAGCTCTTGGACTCTGAAGTTGTATCTTATGTGTCTCTAAATATCTCATGGTAACTAGCACAATGTCCTACTTTTCTTTGAATGAATGAATGAATTTTACGTTTTATTCCCACTAACTTACTTTACCTCTTTGTACAAGATGAAAGCAGACTCTGTAGTGAATATTAGGAGACTATACTTCTTAGGCGTAAAGGAAGTGGTGTGCCTGGACAGATCTCCACAGGCCCAATTATTTCTTTTAGTTACTGCCCATTCAAATGAGCTTGTCAGAATAAAGGCATTCTTTGAGATGCAGTGTGATGAAAACACTGAGAAATGATGACACGGTTTCTAAAACATCACAACTTTACTAGAATCTGTAGCAACGACCAAATGAGACATGGGAAAGTGCATTTCAGAAAAACCTTGGCGGTGTGCCTGAGTGGCTTGGTTGGTGAAGCAGCCAACTCTTGATTTTGGCTCAGGTCATGATCTCAGGGTCCTGGGATTTAGTCTCACACTGGGCTCTGCGCTCAGCAGGGAGTCTGCTTGAGGATTCTCTTTCTCCCTCTGTCCCTCCCCCACCTAAAATAAATAAATAATGTGTGTTGTTTTTTTTTTTTTAAAGAGAAAAACCTTGGCTTAGTGGAGCCACCTAAGTCAGCATAACATGCAAACATATTATGGGCTTCATTCTAACAAAACCCCTAGTGATGACACAGACAAAGTAGATCAATAGGACATGAGATGCTGGACAAGGAAATCTAGCTTCCCTCTACATCACAACTGCTAACACATCTGAGTAATCCTCTGATTCATAAGAACAACTGTAAACGAAATGATGGTAAGTCTTGTGTTTTCTATGGCTCATGTGACCTTCTTCATGGTTGTATTTTGTCTTTCCTATTTTTTGTAGGTCAGAGAAGATTCCATAAATACTCCAGAACGTTGGAAAATGTTCTCCTCTGGGAAAGCCAGATAGACTCAGGATTACTGACTTGTTCTACATGAGACACAGGGCAGTGATTCTCAACCAAGGGGGTGCCTTTGCCTCTTTGCCCCAGGGATATCTGTCAATGTCTGGAGATGTTCTTACTTGTTACAACTCAGGAACACGAACCACTGGCATTTAGTGGGTAGAAGCCAGGGATGCTGCTAACTACCAAAGCACAGGACAGCCTTTCTCAACCAATAAAGAATTATCTGGCTCAACATGCCAATCATAATTATATCAATGAAATTTTCTCAATAAAAAATATCCAGTGCCACTATTGAGAATCCCTGGTCTAGGACTATGGTTCTAGTGCCAAACCTGGAAAGACTGATCCATCTCAAAGGGAGCTACCTGTTGGGGATCTGTGAAGTAACCCATAGGTCACAAACACTGTAAGATATTTTGCGGTTCTATAGTGAGGCTGGAAGACCTATCTAGTGGGCTAGAGAGGTAGTAGAGAGGTTCTGGAAAACTCCTAATAGCTATACGTTTTATTTCAGAGTAGCTTACTGGAAAGGCTCTTAGTGAACTTTGCTCAGAAGACAGACTCTTTGTCGACAGATGAAGGAATGCAGGCTTGGTAGACTCGTGCAAGGAGCATCAGTGAGCCATGTTCATGGTCATAAAAAAGCCCTGAACCACAGCTGCTAATGATGTAACTGGAGACTTAAGGCTCGAGGAATGTGAGGTGGACATGAAGCAAATGTACCAACTAGAAAGGGTGCTTTTTGGTGCTGACTGCAGAAAAGTCAGTCTTAGTTCTATAAAATGAAAGGGGAATTCACTTTACCTGGACCTCCTAGAGGACAGATACCTTTTTCCCAACTTCCTGCTATTTTTTATTTGACCAGGATTTTAAACACCACCAGTTTTATAGATCATAGGGAAACTGGTAGATTTAATGAAGCCTCCAGATGCCCCTTGAGAGATGATTACAACTCTAATTAAAAATGGAGGATGACAGACGAGAATCCCATGGGTCTCCATAAGCAAGTGGCATTCATATGTCTTCTTTCATGGAAAAGATTACTTTGTTCATATCAGTCTGGGCTCTTTCCAGTAGCAAAAGATAGCGTTGCCAAATGCTAATACATTAGGACATTTAATGCAGTTCAAAGATCAGGGAATGTTTCAAGCTGTAGGGGACAAAAAGTTTATCAGCTAAGCTGGACTTTCATTTATTTCATATGCCTGCCCTCACCATCTCTAAGATTACACATCGCCTAGAATACAAAAGGAATCACCTAAATGAAGTCTGGCTTAGTATCACGTTGAAGCATGGAGAACAAGGGAGGTATTAGTAGGGCAAATGAGGCTTAGGGCTTCATACCCAGGGCTTTAGGGACCGGGTAGGTATGGCAAGTTGGAGTAGATGGTGGGGTCACAAATCCAGATAATCAAATGAAGTTTAAAACATTCCAAAGTAGGTCTTGAAGGTCAGGGCAGTCAAATATATAGACAAAGAGTTATCAGTTTCGGATGACAGAAACACTCATAAGAGGTCATCTTATCACAAGAAGCTGATCTTCTAACCCCTACAGTGCTGGTCATGTTGGCTAGTCATTGGAGAGTCTTGGTTCTGAAAGTGAAGTCATACTACTTAATCTCCATTGTCAGAGTGTAGGGGTGGGAAGTAGCCAGAAAGAGCCAGAAGCAGAAAGGTAAGGCTCATTGGAAGGCTTTGAATTAGGTGGCATTTCTACATATAGATATTAATGCAGCCCTGGGGCCGGATTTCAGTAGCCTCCCTAGTCTTATGCCTACTTCCAAAGGCAAAGGTGGTATTACATTTTCATAAAATGTACTTGCATCTCTTGACTCAATGCACATCTTTACCAAAAGGAAAGCAAACAGGAGAGAGTTGGGCCAACATGAAACCAACTGTATCACTGAACAAAGGGTCTAATATAAGAAACATCAAGGACTCCACTGTGATGAAATCATGGAGGCATTGACCGTACTACCCATTGACACTCCATTGGCTGTCATAAATCCGGTCTGGTCTCTGACAACAGAAGCCCAGTGAATCAAGATTCATTTCTAGATAGGATGAATGCACCAGGCAGGGCTTTCCTCCTTGCAGTCACAGAACATGAAGTAGGATGTCACTCTGGGAGACTGACCTGCAGGTCTTAATAATGATCATCATGTCTTTTATTAACGACCAGCAAGATTTTGGAAATTCCTCCTACCAATGTCCAGGCCTGGGGAATTGTCTGCAGGGCATAGGGATGAAAAGTATTTCTAAACCCAAGCTGTGGTTGCTTTGAGGCTGGAGGTCCTCAAACTCATCTTCAGCCTCGATTTTTCCCCCCATCCTAAATGTGATTCATGAAACTTCTACCCATGATTTCCAATTAGGCTGTGTCTCCTCTGCTGGGAATGCCTTCCTTCTTTTCCTTCAGTATCTACCAGAAACATCTTCTCCAGGACCCCCTCACCAGGCCGCATTGCTTTCTTTCTACTCTGTGCTCTCCAAGTTTGGTGTATACAACTTTATTTAACTATATTGGTGATGTTTTTGTCTACTTGATTATCTCTTTCCCGTGGCTGAAAACTTTGAGCTCAGGGACATTTGTTCTAGTTTATGAGTACTGTGCACCCTGCATAGTGTCTGCCACATAGTATATATTCAATAAGTGTTTGTGGAAGGAAAGAAAGTTGGTAGGAAGGCTTAAAAAGCAGTTAAGTACCACTGACTCAGGCAGATTCCGTGTGAGGCTCTTCCAAAAAGGACAGTGACCAGCCAGCCTGGGAGAGACCACCTCCTGGAAATCTACCAAGGAATTGCCAATGGCCTTCAGGGGCTGTAGGGCTGTGATTCCCATTTCACTTATTGGTAGAACCCCAGGGAATCCCTCTCTCTCTCGGCCAAGCTACGGACTTACCTTCCTGGAAGGCAGGCACACGGTTCTGTGTTGGCGACATTTCTGTAGAGCCAGCCTGGTGCTGGCTGGCTATGCCAGAGGGTTCCTTGCATCCTAGAGGCTGGGCATTGCTAAGTCTTGTCACTACCCTACTGCTTCCTCCAAGGCCTCTGGAATTTGGTATTATGATGTTTGATCATTATGAGTAATGGTCAAAAATAGTCAATCTTAGTTTTGGTGAATTCCTTTAATCATTTAGCTGATCTCATCAGATGAAAGAGTTTGCAGAGCTGGGCAAGGGGAGTGGGTCTCATTGAGAAATTCCCAATGCATAGTTTTTTTTTTAAGATTATGTATTTATTTATTTGACAGACAGAGATCAAAAGCAGGCAAAGAGGTAGGCAGAGAGAGAGGAGGAAGCAGACTTCCTGCTGAGCAGAGAGCCCTACACGGGGCTGGATCCCAGGACCCTGAGATCATGACATGACTTGAAGGCAGAGGCTTAACCCACTGAGCCACCCAGGCACTCCTAAATCTCTCTTTTTTTTTTAATTAAAAATTTTTAAATTTTTTATAAACATATAATGTATGTTTAGCCCCAGGGTACAGGTCTGTGAATCGCCAGGTTTACACACTTCATAGCACTCACCATAGCACATACCCTACCCAATGTCCATAACCCAACCACCCTCTCCCAACCCCCCTCCCCCCAGCAACCTTCAGTTTGTTTTGTGAGATTGTCTCTTATGGTTTGTCTCCCTCCCAATCCCATCTTGTTTCATTTATTCTTTTCCTACCTCCAACCCCCCCACGTTGCATCTCCACTTCCTCATATCAGGGAGATCATATGATAGTTGTCTTTCTCTGACTGACTTATTTCGCTAAGCATAACACCCTCTAGTTCCATCCATGTCATCGCAAATGGCAAGATTTCATTTCTTTTGATGGCTGCATAGTATTCCATTGTGTGTATATATATATATATATATATATGTATATATATATACATGTATATATATATATATATATATATACACACACACCACATCTTCTTTATCCATTCATCTGTTGATGGACATCTAGGTTCTTTCCATAGTGTGGCTATTGTGGACATTGCTGCTATAAACATTCAGGTGCATGTACCCCTTCGGATCACTACATTTGTATCTTTGTATCTTTAGGGTAAATACCCAGTAGTGCAATTGCAATGTATAGTTTTTGAAAGTACTTCTTCATTCTCAGAACATTATCCACTGGAGACAAAGATTATTACAGATGACAACCCTGAGTACATCAATAAAGATTTTTCAAGATGCGAGGACTTGCAGCACAGATCTCTTCTACTTTCCATTCACCTTTGCAAACCAATAAATTCAGTATTCAGGAGACCCAGTGGAACACTCAGCACATATCCTTGACGGCTCTTAGAAATCAGTTCTGTTGGTGTGTAAGTTATTCCAAAAAGGGGTTTTAGGCTCATTGTCAAACATGGTAGTACAGTATCACACAACAACAAGGGTCAAAGAATGAACTAGAAGGTACCTTAGAGATAGATTAGTCTGAACTGAAGCTGCTAATGCCCAGCAGGAGAGGGAAGTAATTCAACCACGGACACACAGCTCGTGAGTGGCTAAAGCTGGCTTGAAACCAAACGTGATGATCTTAAACCCTTCTGCTGTTCAATAGTGATTATATATGTGTGTGTGTATGTATATATACACACATATATACGTATATGCATATACGTATATACATGTGCCTACGTTTTTATCTTTGTATCTTTAGGGTAAATACCCAGTAGTGCAATTGCAATGTATATTTTTTGAAAGTACTTCTTCATTCTCAGAACATGTGTATATACACACACACATATACATACATATGTGTGTGTACATACACATATGTATGTATATGCGTATATATATGTGTATATATATATATATACACACATATATACGTGTATGTGTACACACACACACACACACACGAAAGGATAAAGTCCTGCACCACATAGACTGAGTTGTCTGCAGAAACCAAAAGGCCTACTGAAACAATAACCCATTTCAATTGAAGGCAGCCTTGTCGGGAATAGGCCCAGAGCCTCACCAGCTCCCCCCAGAAAACAGAGCATTGTTTCCATCCAAACCTTGCACTGAAAGGAAGCCTGTCAGCTGGCAATGACCTCGTGAGACAACTTTGGGGAGAGCAAAGGGCCGAGAAGAGAAAGGCCTCATTCTCACTGCAAACAGGAAAAGGGAAGAGAAAAAGAAAGCTCTGTCTCCACACAAGGTTTGCTGGGCTGGCTATGAACTGTTCCAGTACGTTCCATCAAATAGACGCCTTCATAGAATCAAGCCAAGCGCGAACACTGGCTCTGGGACTCCCACTCCCGGGACACACACGGGCCCGCTCACACATGCTCTTGCTCTCTCGCACCCTGGGAGAGCACTTATATGGGTTTCATGAGGCTAAGTAATAAACACTTTGTCTTCACCCTGCTATTTATGGGTTGCTTGGGGCATCCTGTTCTCTCCGCTGCCCTTACCTGAACAGACGGCTCCCGCAGACCCCACACTTAACAGGGACAGCAGTAAATGTGAAAGGCTCTGTGCGCCCCACACGCTCCCGTTTTCCCGGCCACCAGTGCTTAATTTCAGAGAAAGGTCAGTCTGCATCCATTTACCTATTCTCTGTGCTCCCTTCCTTGAGGTTAAATCTGTTCTCCTTTATTCCTAGGTCCTCATTTTCTTCCTTCCTTTCAGACATCTCTCTAAGACATCTCTCAGAGATCCCCTTCTCTATACTACCACTGCCAGGGACTCTTCCACTCTTCCATGATGGCTCAACCATCTAGGAAAACAAGACCGACTCTGAAAACAGCAAACCACCAGCCGTGGCCTCCGGCAGAGGTTCTGGGGGCTCCCCGGGCGACGGCGCACATGCAGAGTTGAAAAGCTGATCTGGTCCTACCTGTGGCCGACTTCAGGTTCACTCAGCAGTCTTGTACTTCCCTTGCACCCACTGTGTTTGGGATGTCAAGGGGAGAGATGCACGTTTGGAAGCCAAAAAGCGTGGCCGGGCCAACAGATGCCTGAAAGCCGCAGGGGCCGACTCCAGAAGCGTTCGCGGTGCACAAGGTTGATCACTTTGGTCAGGTGTGGGGACCTTTCTCTTAGCTCCTTTGGGGGTTTCAGGGCTCTCAGAGCCGACGGGGCCTGCGTGAAGACGATGAGTCACGGCCGCATTCTGTGCACCCGGGGGCCTTCACGCAAGCCTGGAGCCCTGCCACCTGTCAATCTCGTCTTCATCTCGGGCTGGACCGACGCATCCTGAAAGACGGGACGGAGGAGGATGCGTTAACTCGGCCTCTCCCCATGGAACACAGTTCGCCATGGCCACACTGATTAAATACAGGACATTATCTCACCATAATGCCCTTCTGGCTGCGTTCCCAGGAAAATTCTAACTAATCACAAAAATAGAAAGAAAAACGCACCCTGGATTCCATTCCTCGTCTTAAATGAGTGATGTGTTCACTTTTATTTATTTTTCTGGAAGCAAGGCGGGAAAAGAAAATGAATTTTAGGGCTTAGAAAAACAAGCTACTAATAGTACGAAGTCGAGCCGGGCTGGGGTGCAGACAGCCCGGGTGTAGCCGGCATGGCGTTGTGGGTGAGTCCCGGCCTGCTCCTGGCTCTAAACTCCTGAGTTTCAAACCAGAACACCTGGCAAGTCAAGGGCCGTGCAAGGGTTGGAGGTGGGGCAGGTAGTCTGGGCAGGTAGTGTGGCCAGGTGTGGACACTCAGGCACCCATGCAGGCTGGGTGCTCAGTAGCATTGTCATAGCCCCAGCAGGCAGATGTCCTTCGGATACTCCTTTTCTGCAATGCCTGCAACTTTTTCTAGCATCTTTCTTTCTGGATACTCAAGCACGGTTCAGAATATCCCCTGCCTGGAAGTTTTTCCTGGAGATTTGCCTCCCTAATTCCTACTTACCCTTTAGAGACCAGAGCAAATGGCACTGCTTTCAGGAAACCTTCAAGAACCTCTTCCCTAACTCTGGTCCCTGTGCTGGCGTTCTCAACCTTCCCTTCATGTCAATCACGGGGCCGTAACTGATTGCATTGTGGGTGGTCTAAGGGCTGTCTCCTCCCTGAGATCTCTTAGATCTCGTCTTGTTAACCACTTCATACCAGCCTGGTACATAGTAGCTGTTTAATAAATGTCTCTGCTGGACGGAGTGCTGCAGAGGGACCAGCCCAGCCTGCGAATGGTACCTTTACGTTACATGTAGGTCCCCTGCTAAGAAGCACCAAGCAGATGTGGACGCAGATCATGGTCGGGTTGGGGGGGGTGGTCCTGTGACCCCAAGGACCATGCCTTGCCCAAATAATTCCTGCTCTTTCTTTCTTTCTTTCCTTTTTTTTTTTTTTTTTTTCCATTCAGGGACGTCTTCACAGAGAAACTATGGGAGAGTTCAAAATCCTGAAAACCAGCTGCTGAGATGCTTCTCATAGTGTTAGACTGAATGAAGTGAGAATAAAGGACACACCTCGCACCCCTTCTACCTCTCCACCTGCCCCCACTTCTGGTATTAGAATCCCAACACTGCCATCCCTCATCATTGCTACAGCTGCAGTAATGGGTACTGCTACTTGATGGCAAAGTTCTAGCTGAGCTAATTAAGCATACTGAGCTAATAACCTTCCATTTTGGGACCAGTATTATTCATAATTTAATGTATTGCTGCTGAAACATTAACCTTTCGACAACTGGCATGTTGCCCATAGCAGCCCAAGTGCTGACCATCTTTCAGTAAAATGAGTATTATTGTTAAAACAGGTATAAATCATTCATGGCTGCAGCTTTTGTGTCAGACCCTATGTGAAAATAAGCAGTAAGCTGGATAATTTATTTACCTTTTGGTGATTATTTTTTATGATTTTATGATCATATTCAATGATTCATAAACATTGGCCTGGTGCCATTTTGTAATCATTTCACATTTTAAATATTGTGTGGCTGTTCTGCTTTTCATCTTTAAAAATTTCAGGATTGATACTGGGCAACTTAATCCAGACACAAATGCAATTTCATTTGAAAGCAAGGCTCGGGGGTGGGGGGTGGGGGTTGGGGGGCTGAGTCCCAACACCATTCATTTTAACCAAACCATTTTCAACTGAGCTGTTTGGTGCTTACCCTTGCTCCGGCATTGCACTTACAGGAGCAAACTTTCTTTGAAGTTTAACACACAGAGGGTGCCTTGAAATCTGAATAAAAGCACAGGAAAACAGTTAACAAGCTTCTGGTGGGGAAGATGATGGGAAGGAGCCCAAGGGTGGAGGGAGGCCTGGAAATTCTGGCCTCGGGCCAAGAAGGTTGGAAGCCACAAGCCTTGTTCCCAGCACCTGGTTGGAGAATGTGATTCTATGCCCCGGGGGGTGGGGGTGTTTCAAGACTTTGCTCTCGCCTGCTCGCCTACTGGCTCCTGCTGCTGGCGCTGGGTCTGGGCTCCCATAACGGTTCCGGAAAGTAGCATTTTCTTCTCATGACAGCAAGTTCAAGAGCTGGAGGCTAAGAGGTGGGCTGGTCTCTCACGGCCTGTCTGCGAGCTTAAGAGACCTCCCCACATTCCACAGACTCTCTTACGGGTTTCCCTTCGTGTTTCTTCAACCAGTGAAAACAAACATTTCCTCCTACGTGGTAGGGATGATGGTCTGATGGGGGCGGGGAGACAGGGCAGGAGAAGGCAGGTAGTGTGGGATGGGGTGTTCAGACTCCTCCTTAAAGCAGCTTGCTTCTGGAGACCATCTCATGTCAGGACCAGAGGGGAACTCAGCCAGATGAGACAGGTGCCATCACCCCAGATGTGGGAGGTGAGGTCTTGAAATGCAGCCACAAGTATGTGCCGTAAACAAACACCCACATCCGTAGGGGAAGCCCAGGCAAGAGGAAGATCATAGATGTATTTCACTCTGGGACAGTTTGGATAGAATAGCTCTGAGATAGCTCCTGTCTTTTCTACCTTCCATTTATTTAATTTCCTATTTATAGCTTTCATTTTTTTTAAATTGATTGTCTGGTTTTAGGATTTATCTGGGGTGTTTATCATCCACCTATTTACATATATATACCTACATATATATATGTATGTCTGAAAATTATTTTAATAGCTATCATTATTTAATTTTTCAGTGTACAATTCATTGGCATCAATCACTTTTACAGACTGGATAATTCTCACTACTATTTCCAAATTTTTTATTACTCCAAACAAAACCTCTGTGTCCATTCTGCTTAACTCCCCACTCCCTCCTATCCCATCTCCTGGAAACCTCTAATCTACTTTCTATCTTCATGGATTTCACTGTTCTGGATATTTCACATAAGTAGAACCTATAATGGCTGTCGTTTTGTGGCTGGCTTCTTTCACTTAACATAATGTTTCCAAGGTTCATCTATGTTGTGGCATGTATCAGAACTCCATTCCCTTTTTAGGGCTGAATAACATTCCATTGTATGGATATACCACATTTTGTCTAACCACTCAACTCTTCAGGGACAGTTGCCTTGTTTCTACCCTTCGGCCACTGGGTATGTTGCTATGAACATTACTGTACAAGAATCTGAGCCCCTAAAATTCAGAAACTAGTATTTCTTGACCGTTACATTATTTTCTCATAAAAGGTCACTGCACCTTACTTACACACACTGATCTACTTTTATATTGAGTGCTCTACTCGCTAGCTTGGCAGAGCTGGCCTGGGTACAAGGAACAAAGCCACTCAGGCCTGGGAATTACTTTCTAGCCATCCTGTCAACACTTCTGCCCCAGAGGACTTCTTGCAGTCACTTTCCAGCATCTCTGAGGCTGGTGCAGGTTGTGAATTCTGTGCTAGGAGCTTCCGTTCTCTATTTTGGACTTGCTAAAACAGGCTTGCGTCTCAGGTATAATAAAGAAAAAATTAAGAAACCGCATAACCTGGCATGAGTGAAATTTCCTTTCAATCATGTCAGCCAGAGCAGATGTTGTCATGAAATTTGATGTTATGGATTTATTTCCTAATATAAAGTCTAAAAGGGAAAACAGCATAAGAGCTGAAATGTGAATTGGACATGTCTATAGAGTGTGAATTGGATTCAAGACAAAATATTGTGAATGGTTAATAGGGTCAGTCTAAGTATACTTGCTAAAATAATCTCTTGGATATGCAAATATTCTGAGAACTACACTGTCAAATATCTATTGTATCCTCTTATCTATGTGTTCACAGAGCTGCTACATGTTATAACAAATGAAAAATGTGAATTTAAAAAATAATGTCACCCTAAAATAATACTTTACTTTGAATAGTAATTTTTGTTGTCGGGTTTTTTTAAATTTTTGTCACACACCAGGCAGCCAGGTTCTTAAAACAGCATTATTTGGAAATATTAAGAGGTGAGCTTTGTGTGTCCTGAGGAGAAACAGAAGCGGGGTGGGGGTAGGGAGGGAGCAGGAACAAGTCACATGTTCCTCTCGATCTGGGTCCCATGGTCTGTTCTTAGGACCTGCCATGCCTTGTTATTATCCCAGAGGAACTTCCGCTTCTTGTTCTCCGGGGCCCTGTTGGGGGAATTCCCTTTCCTGGGAACACTGTCTCCAGGACATGAGATGCCACTTTCATGTTCACCATCTCACCATAGCCATGAGTCCATTACACATGAGCAAAGGGGCAAGGGGAATTCAGATAAGGAGCACTCACAGAGAAGCCTTAGGTTTGATTGTTGACCATTTCCAAAACTCCACCATAAAACTGCTCATTAAAACTGTAAGCAAGGAGACAAACAGACTGAGTTTCATTTAGTTTCTTTTCCTCTCCTTTCCCTAATTTCTGTGAGTTGAGCTAATGAGCAGAGAAAGAATGAAAAGGTGGACAACAAAGGGATGACCCTACATTACTTCTCATATTCTGGAACAGTCTCTGGCCCGTGGTAGGCAGTCAGGAAAATATTTATCAAATGAGCAAATAAACATTGGTCAGTAGATCCTCACGAGTTGACCGGTGGGTGTGCCTTGTTTCCTCTTTGGTGTGGCCAAACAGGGTTGGCTGGGTTTGATTAACTTTGCGAATCCTTGGTAAAATGTGGGTCTCAGGAATACGAGGAAGCAGCAGAGCTCAAGAGAGCACCTTCACCCCACTTCAACCAGAACATCTCCCAGTTTGGTGGTTGTTCTTGGCTTCATTTATTTAAGTTTTTAGGTTAGAATTCCCAGGATTTTCTTTAAAAAGGATTCTGAGGGCAAAACATTGGAGAACAATGGATTCCCAGCACTTCTCTGGTGTCCTTCTCTTTACCCATTAAAAGAGCCCACCATGTCCTTTCTCTTGTGCTCCAGACTCTTCTCATCATTCCTTCTGTACCCTTTGAAGCCCGTCAGGTCTGTACGCCATCAGCTCAGAGTCCTGCTTGCTTTTGCCCTATCCAGTCTGACGCAAATGCCCATCCATCCCCCCACCCCATTTGCATCCTTATACCAAGGTTTTCTCAATTGTGGCCATGGCCCATCTTATCAGAGTTTCTGGGGGGTACTAGTTAAATACACACATTACTGGGCCCCATCCAAGGTCTACCAAAGCAGAATTTCTAAGGTCAGTTTGGACCCCTCAGAATTATTTGTAAAATTGAGAACACTGTCTTTTGGCATGGGTAAGAGGATTACCATATTAATAAAATATTGTAGTACCGCAGAGCTATCATGATTGGGATTCTGTAAGGCTACTCCTTTCCTGCTTGTATGTGGAGGGAAGGCACAGGATTGGGGTTTGGTTTGAAGTTGACGTCTGCCATTTGTTGACTGGAGAAAGAAGGAATCCGGACGAAGTGATATTAGCTCTTTGGGGGCCTAAAATGTAGTCATTAGAGGCAAGCATTCTGGAACCTTTTACAAAGCTCTTGGCTCCCCCCTTCCTTTGATTTTTATAACTAGAAGGGTGTACTTGGAAAAGCAATCCATTTTTTCCTTTGAATTATCCTAATTTCTTCATTTTCTTGTAGGATTCTGGAGCCACAGTTCTAGAGAGATGGTCTAACAATGAATTTCTCAATCTTGGCACTATTGACATTTTGGGCCAGATACCTCTTTGCTGTGGGGGTTCTTCTGTGCATTGTGGCACCATCGTCCGTCCCTACTCAGTAGATGCCAGTAGTACTCTCCCTCCCCGAGTTGTGACAACCAAAGGAGTCTCCAGAGACACCCAAAAATGTGATGGGGGGGGGGATGCTAAACTGCCCCTGGTTGAGAATGCCGCTCTAAGGGAAATCCAGCTCAGTGCCAAAAAGTATAGCATTTCTTCTGAATTCAATTTCATTTTGAGATCAGCTTCTTCCTGACTTCCTTATTTTTGTTAACGACACCACTGCTTCCACAGGCCACAAGCACCAAAACTCAACCCTCCAGTCGTCCTCTCCCTGTTCCCCACCCCTCCCAGTGTGCCCCTCATGAATCTGGGGATACTTCCTCAGCACCGTTTCTACCACAATCACTTATGCACCTCTAGATGAAGAATTGGGAGGCATTCATGTACACGGGCCACAAAATGCCTCTCAAATAGAGGGTACATGTCCCCTCTTTCCCCCAACATTTATTTTCTGTCCACTTTTTGGGGATGTATCTCTGCATGCTTATCGATTTCTTCCACTGTACTTGAAGCTCCCAGGACCAAGTTTCTTTCCTGTAAGTCATTTTTGCTTTTCTATAGCATAGGACCTCCCATGATGTTGGTGCTTCGAAAACTGTTGAATTGAACAGGTGAATTTCTCAATCACAGGCCCCCTGCTGATGTGTAGTGATATTTGCGTAGATTTTTCAACCTTCCAAAGCACTTTTGCAATCATTATCATAGCTGGCCTTTCTTTCCTTGGTATTTGCATCTTTCAGTATATCTGCATTTGCAAAGATGGAAATTAAGACAACAACAACCACTTGGACTTGAGCTTAGAACCTCACTTTGTCACCCACTGGGGGATCTTGGGCAAGTTCCTAACCTCTCTTAGCCTCAGTTTCACCTGCTGTAAAAGGGGAGTAATAATAGCACCTAACTCATAGGTTATTGTAAAGGTTGAAAGAAAAAAAAACATGTGAGTGCTTAATGTAGTTCCTAGCACATGTCGGGTGCTCAATACATGGTAGCCATTGGGTCCTGGTGTCTCTCCATTTACATCTTTGTAAAGGCCTCCACTGGCTTCCAGTTCTATTGAATGAGGTTTAAAATCCTGGTCCAAGAGCATTGTGGAGCTCCAAGAACTGCCCCATATACCTCACACTCAATCACCCCAACCCAGATTCTCTCTCTCGTCCTCCAACAAGACGTGCGTGCCCCCATTCCCTCTAGGTCTTTCTGGAGTAGCTCTCCCCACCTGCAGTGTCTGTCCTCCCCTTGGCTACCCATTTGCAGATATTGCCGAGAATTAATTACTTCCTCATCTGTGTTTCCACGGTACTTTGAACCTCCCTCTATTATGGCACTTTTCATATTGAATTACAGTTAATTTGTTTTTGTATCTGAACTCCTCTGTGAGTCCATGAACTCCTTAGGGTGGGGATTAGGTCTCATGCCTCTTTTGTCTCAATCGCAGTGCCTAGAAAATCCTACGAGTTTGATGAATGTTTTCTGGGTTTAATAAAATAACAACACCTTTTTATGTGGGGACATCTTCATAGAGATATTTTACATAGATTATCTTCCTGGATCTTTAAATCAAACCAGGATTGTTCAGGCAGATACTGAGAAAGACCTAAAGTAAAGACAAGGAGTTTGGTAATTTGGCCTAAGTTCCAAGTTACCTGGGGGTATTCTGATGCCTCTTGACATCTGTGTTAGATGTGCCTCTTAGATCCCTGAGCTTCTGTTCCTCCTGACCTTTGTCATCATGTTCTGCTTATTTCCGTTTCCTTCAATTAGAAGGGCAAGCTCTCCAAGGGCAAAGATCTTGTCTTGTTCTTCATTTCCATACCTTCTACCAGGTGCCAGGTGGCTGGATGAATGTTTACAAAGTAAGAATCTGTGTAATTTTACATTTCCTTTTTATTTAATAAAGTTGAAGCTCTTTACCAGCTCTGAGAAGACTTTAAATGTACGCTGGTTTTAGTCTGATGCCAGTTTTTGGTTTCCAGGACTCTGGTTTTAGCAGAATGAACACTGAGGATTAAACAAGCAGCATACGTAGAAACTCCTCCAACGATGATGCTCTTCAAAGGCTATAAAAGACAGAGCAGTGAGATAACTGCCGTGCCACTGTCCACTTTTGTTATCTTTATTGTGCTCTTGGGCCTGGTCAAATCTGCCAACCAAGCTGACGTGACCCTTGCAGCTAGTTTTATGAAAATGGGAATTTTTGTGCAACAACAAGAGAAGCTTTTGTAATTCTGTGCAAGTTGGAAAAGACTGGGGGCCAATTTGGCCTTCGAAGATGTGACTTCGCCTCCTTGTCTCCATCATTCATCACAGAGGCCCTGCTTTGGAAACTTTAAGTAATCAAAATATTTATCAACTATCCATCGGCAATGATGATGATATGCCTGTGTGCAGTGAGTCGGTCCAGTTCCAAGGGTGCTCTCGTGTGATCATTACACCACAGTGCACTTGGTCGCTATGTGGGGGATGAGAAGTGGGTCATGACGTTGCTTTTTTAACAGGCATTATGAAGTCATGCTAAAGGATGGGACTAAGTTTCCATCTAACTCAATGGCAGGTGAGTCACTTGCAACACTATTTAAGTATGTATTTTAAAAAATTACTATTTGGTTTTGTTTATTTCCAACCGTATTAAGGAAGAAAAATATCTAAAACAGCTTCAAAGGCACAGGGAGATACAAGCAAGCCCTCTATGCCCAACCAACAGATGCTGTCACATCCACCTACTACAAGATAGCATGTGTCTTCCCTGACTCACACAATAAGGTTGATAATTCCCCGCTCTGTACTACCCCTGCCCCCCAAGTAAACCTATTCTGTTGTGTGGCTACTGTTGTACGGCAAGTGTTTATTCCCATGTCTGTGAGCATCTTGAGGGCAAGACAGTGGCTTATTTATTTCTGTACCCCACCTATCTAGCACAGCTCTTCAATTAAGGATGATGATGATGATAGTGACGATGGTATATATTACTGGATAGACTCAATTTTGGATATGCCCCGCTCACCACTCACCGCCCCCATTCCTTTCTCAACTCATCTCTAAACATAACCACCAGGACCTCTCTGGCTGTTCCCACAAGCCCCACTCCATCTCCTCCCCACCAGGCTCTGTAGAGGTAGGGGCACAGTACTGCGGGGAATCTAGCTTTCTCCACTGTGGTTAGAAGAGGGTTAAAGTTGAGGTTTCTAATTGCTCCCGTGAGGTCTTATTACCTGTTGATTAGGTCCTTTTGGGATCAGCATCAAACCTACAACAATAATAAACACTCCCTTCTTTGGAACTCAGTAATGACCCTGCCTGCCCTGCAGGCCTGCTGGCTGCAGGGAGGGGTTTTGTGTAGGCCTAGAAAGAGCAGGCCAGGTTAGGGGACGTTTCCCGGAGATTTGGTGGTGCAGGCTGAGAGGCAGCTAATAAGCTGATGCGGACCAGCTTGAGATTTTTGGCTGGCCAGAGGCGCCTCTGTTGTTATAGCACAAGGCGCCTCAGAGAGGACCCTCCACAGCCAGCCCGAGGACTTGAGAGAGGTGTCTGGGTGGTCTTTCCATAGGACTTGAGGAACTTCTGGAGAATGGCCTGGGAACTGTTTCATGTGTATTTCTCCAAATGTTTGCCTATGTACATTTAAATGTGAAGGAGTGAAAGTATATGTGTGTGAATGCATGTGTTTATGTGCATGCATATAGTGGTTACTTTTTTAAGATTTATTTATTTGAGAGAGAGAGTGAGAGAGCATGAACAAGTGTGGGAGAGGGGCAGAGAGAATCCTAAGCAGACTCTGCCCTGCGCGCGAAGCCTGACGTGGGGCTTGATCCCATGACCCTAAGATCATGACCTGAGCTGAAACCAAGAGTGGGTTTCTTAACCGACTACCCCACCCAGGCATCCCAGTTTAGTATTTTTATTACAAAAATGCAATCGTACTGAGCATTTTGTCCAGCAAATTGTTTTTTGTTTGTTTGCTTATTTTTTTCCCCCTAACTCAACCATCTATCTTGGGCAACTTTCCATGTCAGGGGATAAAGATTTGCCTCAGTCTGGTGAACAGTTTATAGTAATCCAGAATAGAATCAAAAGAAAATACATCTAACTATTATCTAGTTGAACATTTGTTTTTTTAGTTGAACATTTCGACTGTCTCCAGTTTCTTGGTGTTAGAAATAAAACTGCAGTGAACATCTTTACATGTTTTCTCATGTACTTGAACAAGGACTTCTGTAGGATACCTAAAAAAACTTGTGCCTGTTTGCATACCCAATAGTAATATCTGACTGTGTCCTTTCCATGGCCTCCAGATAGTATCATTTTATTTATTTATGACAACTTAATTATAATAAAATATATTTCAGTGATATTTTAATTTGAATTTCTCTGATATGACATTGCATTTGTTATGCAATTTAAAAATATCTGGTTCGAACCTAAAAGAAATTGTAAGAATAATCCAAAGAGTTTCCACATACTCTTTATGAAGGTCCAATTCTTTATACTTTGTCCCATTTGATTTTTACTTCCCCTCTCCATTTATATCATTGCTGTCTAATAATGGTAGCCACTAGCCACATGTGGTTATTTAAACTTAAACTGAATAAAGTTAATAATTCAGTTCCTTAGTTGCAGTAGCCATATTTCAAGTGCTTGCTGGTCATATGTAGCTCGTGGCTCCCATACTGTCTGAGCACATATAGAACACTTCCATCATCATGAAAAGTTCCAGTGGAAAGCTCTGTATTATATAAATTCATATTTTTTGAGCCATTTAAGAGTTAGTTGGAAAAATACCCCTAAACACTTCAATGCGTACTTCCTAAGAAAAAGAATTTTTTCTTAAATAGAATTTTTAAAAGATTTTATTTACTTATTTGAGAGAGAGAGAGAGAGAGAGAGAGTATGAGCCAGGGGGTGGGCTAGAGGGAGAAGCAGACTCCCCACCGAGAAGGGAGCCTGATGCAGGTCTCTATCCCAGGACTCTGGGACCAGGACCTGAACTGAAGACAGCTGCTTACTGGACTGAGCCACTCAGGTGCCCTAAGAATATTTTCCCTTTTTTTTTTTTTTAAGATTTTATTTATTTATTTGACAGAGAGAGACACAGCGAGAGAGAGAACACAAGCAGAGGGAGTGGGAGAGGGAGAAGCAGGCTCCCCGTGGAGCAGGGAGCCTGATTCAGGGCTGGATCCCAGGACCCTAGGATCATGACTTGAGCCAAAGGCAGATGTTTAATGACTGATCCACCCAGGCACCCGAGAATATTTTCTTATATAACCACAGTATGATCATATAAATTGAGAAATTTAACATCAATATGATATTGTCTAATCCACTGATTACATTTGAACTTAACCAATGTCCCAATATTTTTCTCCATGGCTATTGTTTTTCTTGATCCAGGATCAAATCTAGGATTAGACCTCAAATTTTAGTTGTCATGTCTCTTTATGCCATTGCATTTTAAGAATTGAGTAAGTATTAAGTCCAGGCTACGGTATCCTCCAGAGTATGGAGCAGGTCTCATTTATCTTTATGTGCCTGGTATTAGAATAGGACCTAGAATGGAATCAATGGTTAGGGAAAAAAAAATGAATGAATGAACTAATGAATACATTCCTAGGTCCCCTCCTTATTTCTAACTGGCATCATTTTTCTACCTTTTCTGGAATCAAAACAGAAGAGGACTACATAAGATTACTTTGGAAACATGTCAAAAAGACACCTAAGAAAAGGCATTATTAGTAGGTTTATAAACTGGTACCACAGTCTTTGGAAGACATTTTGGCAAGTGTTGATCAATATTTATAAAAAGAAGTCTTCTTTGATCCAGCAATTCCACGTTTTAGGGCCTATGGTAGAGTAAACCATGCATATGTGCACAAAAACACAGGCATAAGGATATTCACTGTAGTGTTGTTTGTAATAGGGAAAAAAAAAGGAAAGTCCATCAGTAGGGGAATGGTTAAAAATGCATGTGGTGATCTGAAAGGGCAATGCACCCCACTGTTTGTAGCAGCACTATCAACCAAATTATGGAAAGAGCCCAAATGTCCACTGAATGATGAATGGATAAGGAAGATGTAGTATAGATACATAATGGAATATTACTCAGCCATCAAAAGGAATGAAATCTTGCCATTTGCAATGACATGGATGGAACTAGAGTATGTTGTGTTAAACAAAATAAGTAAGAGAAAGACAAAACACTGCACAATTTCACTCACATGGGGAATTTAAGAAACAAAACACCTGAACATAAGGGAAGGGAAGGAAAAATAAAGTAAGACAAAAATAGAGGGGGAGACAAACCATAAGAAATCTCAACTATAGAGAACAAACTGAAGGTTGCTGAAGGGGAGGAGCATTGGGGGATGGCCTAATGGGTGATAGGCATTCAGGGGGGCATCTGTGATGAGCAACAGGTGTTGTATGTAAGTGATGAATCACTAAATTCTACTACTGAAACTAATAATACGTATGTTAACTAACTTAAATTTAAGTAAATTCTTGGAAGGAAAAAAAAAAACATTCTAGGTGGTTCTGATGCAGTTAGATCAAGGGACCACCTCTGAGGAAAAAAAATGCATTTGGTACATCCATATTAATTCACTTAATCATTTAAGAAATATTTGTAATTGTTAACATAGTGGCAAAACACCTATTATGTGACAGGTACTGTTAAAGGTTTAAGGATGTTAAAGGTTTAAGGTTTCAAAGACTTGAAAAAGACATCTCTTTCTTAAATTTATATTCTAGTCGGAGGATTGTGGAATACACTGCAGCAGGTAGAAAAAATGAGGTGGGGCTCTTACACAAAGACAAGAAAAGATCTCCAGAGCATTTCACCTAATAAAGAAGCAAAGAGCCAAGTTGCAAAATAATAACAGCAAGGATACATCTTATGTTTAAAAATCCCAAAATAAATCTAGACATTTCTAAATGTACACATATGCATATGAATGAAAGTTTATCCTTTTGCTCTGAATGGACACACATCAAGCCATTATCACCTCTGGGACAGGGTTAAGATTTCTGGAGGTGGCCAGAGGACATTTTCGTTTTATCTTACCTTGTTTGATTTGCTTTTTTCCCCATGAGAATGCTTTCACACATTGCTAGTGAAATTAAAAATAAATAAATAAGCACACTATGGGAGGTCTAACCATCATGCCAACTAAAGGAAAACAGTCTCTATTTAAACACTAAAGAATCCAATGCAGTTACTACAGCATACCCAGAATAAAAATTGACCTGTAGGCTCTTGCTATCCACAGGAAACAGTACCAACCAATACATGAAATGCTGTGCTCTTACCAGCTTCAACTGCTAGGCTTTATTATTTATCCTAAGTTCCTACAGATTCAATATTCTCAGGGAGGAAAGAAGGAAATTAATATTCACTGTGTGCTTAACACATTCCAGGCACTTGTCATATGTGCTATTTTATTCTGTGCTAGAAACTCCAAGAAGTATTACTGTCCCTCCATTTTACAGATGGAAAAACCAAGACTCAGAGGGTTTAACACATTTGTGCAAGATCTCACACACACAGAGAGGCAGGTGATAGAGCCTGGATTTAGACCCAGTTCAATGCCCACCAACTCTCCCCACTTAAGAGTCACTTAAGAGAGGTTGAAGAGTGAGTTTGAGGTTGTAGAATTTTAGACTCATGGGTCTGGGTGTCTCATTGTCCTTTCCCTCCATTTTTACAGTTGCTCTAGAGAAAACTTTGGACAATGCCCTGGACACGTTTGACAAACTTTTCTCCAGGGTTTCCCATTTTTCTTTACTCCTATCTGCTCATGGTACCCCACAGCATGGGAGATGAGGAACAGCATCAACAAAGGAGAAAAGGTAACCAAAGAAAGAGGCAGGAGACCACAGAGGAGTCAATAAAAATGAGAAGACGGGAAAGTGGACAGAAGGAAAGGGGAGGGACCTATGAAATAATAAGCTATGGGGAATCTTGGTCTCATAAATTAAAAGAATGACAACAAAGCCACACAGGAAGGACTTTCTATTTAAATAGATACTTTTCCTCATAGGTGGGAAGGGAGAGGTTAGTGAAAGGTGGAGAGGAGAAAAGCATGCCAGATACCACACTTTCCTTCTGTATCAAGGGGAGCTAGTCGAGGGTCCCCAGCTGCTGACCTGGGGACTTGGCTGATGACGTAAGGAGGTCTGCAGCCCCTTTGGGTTTGGGCATGTCCATTCTCTCCTCTACACTGTGGGGACTTCGTATATGCTTCAGGACCAGGCACCACAAAAGCCTTGCACCTTAGATATTACTGTCTTACAGATTTTCAAGTTCTCCCTCTGCCTGAACATCTCTGGGCACACATTCAGAGCAACCTAGCAAACTGAACAGTGCAGCAGGGAACCAGTTAAAATAGTAATGGGAGAGAGGGCAGGGGGACGAGAGAGAAGTTAAGAAGAGAGAAATAAAAGAGGGAGCAGAAGAGTGAGAAAGGAGAAAAAGAGAGAGCGCTAGGGAAAGAGAAGGACCAAAAGAAGGAGGACAATGGGAAGGGAGAAGACAGGTAGGAGGTGGCATTTTGTATTCCTAGGAACTAATAACATAAGACTCTTTACCTTATCCTGAAGGTCAGTAAACCTGGCTGGGAAATCAAGAACAAGTTCTGGTTGAAGGTTAGCAAATCCCCTTCAGAAGTACAAAAACGTCTGCCAGCGGGCCATGATATGCATGGTCCATATCTATCCACGTCCAAGTCCATGTTACAGGCTGGAGAGCCAGGCATCATCCCAGGTGTTGTTTTCATGTAATTATAGTTCAGCCAGAACTCCCAGAGGCTCTCCCATGCACCCTAAAGGGGAGCTACTGGGATGGGGCAAGGAGGTAAGTGCCACAAATGCACAGGAAGGAATGCTCTAGAAGAGATAACAGGAAGTGGAATAAAACACATACGGGTAGTCTTGAGTCCTGCAAGATGGGGTAGAATGGTGTCAAGTTCTATATTTGCAGGGTAAAAAATTTACATTAAGTGGTCATCCTCATGACTGGGCCTGTTTTCAGAAACTTTAGGGGGTATGGATTTTGCATATGTTACTTATTTTCTGAGGCTATTTGGTGACAAAACATGATGGTTGAAGGTAAGTTGGAATTTTATTAACTAAAGTAGTATTTTTACTATTCTTTATCAATCCTCCCTTAAATTGTTATAAAACATTGGGCAGACTCATTGGATGATTTTCTGCAAGGATCTAGGCTTCGCCACTTCATGAGGTGGATGGTTGGCCATTCATCACAGGGGGAGCTTATAGGAAACAGTTGGGCTCTCTTTCCATCCTGGGATCCTAAGCCTCAGCTGTAACTATTACAGGCATGTTTTAAGTCACAGAAGGACCTGTCTTCAATCCCTCTCTCCAGATCTCTTTGCTGGCCACCAACTCTGAGCATGGCTCTTCCGACACCTGGAGGGTCAGGACCAACTGCTGAAGAAAGGAAATTTTAACCCTGGCTGTCTCATCTCCAAGTGTCAGCAGACACTGTTAAGTTGGTGCCTTCAGGGGGACCATGGAATCTGATTCTAGGGATCCAAGGGTAATCCTGGCCCCAACAATATAGGCTCCTAGAACCCGTTATCCATACTTTGCTTCCTGCAGTATCTCCCACCACATTTGCTTCTAGAATGGGATGCCAACGTTTCTTGGCACCTACTCTATGGCCGGCATAGTGCTATGTGCTTTGTATCTCCAATTCAGCCTTCATAATTATAGGCGGTATTACTGTTCACAATTTCACAGCCAAGGAGACCAAGTCTCATCCTGCTTTCTGTCCTATGCCTAAGATTCCACAATTAGATTCAGCTCTTGGGATGGAAGGACTGTTTCTACCTTCAAGAGTTTCTCTGCAGAAGTCCTGACACCCCAGAAGTGGTGGGAAGGGGCTCTTATAAAAATTCTAACACATTAACAGGTATTTGCTGAAGGTTACTCACTTTATGGCCTTTTCCTTAGGACAAGGAGGGCTTGGAAGAGCTAATTTTCAAGGAGACATAATGAGAGTTTGGACCAGAAACTGTTGTAAGAAATACCCCTCAAATTAGGGAATTGCAACTGAAGGAGGCCAGGAGAGGACTATGAGGGTGCCAGACCCCAGGCTGGGAAGTTGGAGGTCTTCATTAAGTAGTAGGTGAAAACGTTGCTTTTTGTACCTAGGGACCAGGTTGACTACATATTAAAGCTTAATTTGGTAGAAAAAATTCAGGATGTTGTAGTGGTTGGTTACTTCTGGCAGCCTTCAATAAAGTACTATAAGAGACAGGCTGAAGGTGACTTGTTTTCAAGGAGAAAGTGAAGGGAAAATGGCTTTGCTAAGAGAAGTCCTTTCTGCCTATGGCATGTAATTCAATATGGCAGAAAGTCTTTACCCTGGGGCCCATGGGGTTGGTAAAGCCACATTTTCTATCTCAAACCAAGGTTAATATACACAGATGAAGGGAGACCAGAGGATTCTCAGAAGGTGAGACTGAGACACAGAAAAATCCTGACCCACCCCATCCTAGGCTGTCCCAGCATATCCATTAAACATTCTCTAAGAAAGGGGAGACTCACATGCTTTGTGAAGTTGTATCTAGGAGCAGTCTGAAGGCTGGAAGAAATCATAAGAATCTCTCTATCCGAGGCTATTTTTTAAAAAATTTAAAATCAATTAATTAACATATAGTGTGTTATTAGTTTCAGAGGTAGATTTAGTGATCCATCAATTGTATATAACACTCTGTATTCATTATATCAAGTGCCCTCCTTAATGCCCATCACCCAGTTACCCCATCTCCCCACCCACCTCCCCTCCAGTAACCCTTTAAAGCAGAATGGGGAGGCCTATTAAAATGGGCCTCAACTAAGGGTAATGCTTTCAAACTCCGAGTGTGACCCATTAGTTCATTGCAAAATCAGTTTAGTGCATTGTGACCAGCTTTTCTTCCCTCTTTTCTTTATCTTCTTCTTTTAATGGAATGAAATAGGAAATATCAGCATGCATCTCATGCAGTGAGGGTAAACATTGCTGTATGAAACTTTTGATTTGATTATACATAATACATGTTAATATACACACATGCATAATTATATACTAGGTCATGAAGCAAAATGAATTTAACATGATTCATGGCCAAAGAGTTTGGAAGTTAGTCTAGGCAGACAAATAAAGCATAGATGTTTCCGGTTAGAAAATACGTATTTCCAGGTTTGAAACACATGACCAAACTAAACCTCTGGCTATGGATGCTGGTCAATGGAGTTGACTAGAAGCAAAAGATAAAAGGCCTATAACTTTCCATAAGCTGCGTTGCCACACAAACTGCATGAAATGGTGACAGTTATTTTCAGTTGCTCAAATCTTAGGATAAACTTTAGGACAATCTCTAACACCCAAACTTGCACCAAATGTTTGTGAAAGGCTAAAGCAATAGAATTCTCGGAGAGCACATCCTCCCAGAGCCTTTCTCAGATATGCTCATGAAGGATAAATGGACAAAGATGATCTTCCTTGGTCTATACTGGATGCCAAGAATTTTTCCTGTTGCCAGGAGTCTTCATTACATATGTTCTACAGGATATAATAAGCTCTTTTCCCCATTTTCCCAGAGATTTTATTATATACATTCTGTTTTTTTATCGACTGTGTAAATAACTTACCATTAGCCAAAGGTCACTGAACCACAAGGAATTATGTCTGGATTTCAAGAAGAGGGATTCACAAGAGGTACTTATACAAACCTTGGAGTCCTTTCCGTTTGAGGTGAATGAATGTTTTATGTGGGTGTGGGCACGTGTGAAAGTATCTCTGTGGCAGATGGGCATGCACAGACATTGAGTGTCAAAGGGGTGGACTGTAGTTGACATTTATTATTGCTACTCACCACTCATTTCTCCTTCTCCCATATTAATAGCATCCAGATTTTCTGTCAGGCAACTACAGCTTCATGCAGCCCATGGACTTTGTGGGTTGTAGCTGTGAGGTATGAATGACTTGAGACAGTCAGTACCTTTTTTGTTCCTGATTCTAGTTATTCCTCCATGTATTTTGTCCTGGGATGGTCTCATCAGGTACATTTCAGGAACCTTACTTGGAATGATGGAACACTCTACCACTGAATGTGAATGAGGAAACATGGGGCTCCAAATTCTGCTGGCAGTCATCTTAGGGCTCCAAGGGGAGCAGGGCTTAGGATGAGGTCAGCTGTGTGAATGACAGGGTAGAGAGGAAGAAGGGTGGTGGACCCTTCGTTACACTCTTAAGCACTTGAGCCAACCAGCCACATGGTCTGCCTTACTCCTGGACTGTCCCCTATGAGCCAGTCAACCCCCTTATAGAAATCCATTTGAGCTGATTTCTGTTACTTATAGAGAATATACATTTCATCTACTCTACACTTTGTTTTGCAAAGCATTGTCATCTCAGAGGTAGACTCGCTGAGCCTTTGTCTTAGGCCACCAGAAGTGTGGATTCTTTCACATTAGGTTTTAGTGGCCCCAGCTGGGGTATATACCTGAGACTTCTTGCTGTGCTCAATTTCCCACATATCAAGTATATATTTATGAAATATATAATTCATTTGGAGCACTCAGGGCTCATTATGACTGTCTCTTGCCTATCCATTCACCTTTGGCTCACTTCCCATCACTAGTCTTATCCATTGTGTCACAGTAATTTCAAACTGCAGAGTTCCATACTCCATACTAAGTAACTTACATGCCTTTGCCACACTATTTTTTTATCCTGCCAAGAAGGTCCTATCTTCTCTACTTTTTTTGCTTCACATCTATTTATCCTTTTAGACCTGTGCTCTCCAATATGGTAGCCACTAGTCACACATAGTTTATTGAGCTCTTAAGATGTGGCTAGTGGAAATTAGAAATTGAATTATTTTATTTTACTCTACTTAAATTAATTTATATAAAACATTTTAAATTGGAGCAATATAAAATATGTCTCTATTAATCACAACTTTAGGGGGCACCTTGGTGGCTCAGTCGGTTATGCCTCTGCCTTCAGCTCAGGTCATGACCCCAGGGTCCTGAATCGAGCCCCGAGTCACGTTCCTTTCCCCTCTCCCTCTGCCTGCTGCTCCCCCTGCTTGTGCTCTCTCTCTGTAATAAATAAATAAAATATTTTAAAAATAAATAAAAATAAACAACTTTGTTGCTTTGATTGGATTGCATTTTTAGCAATTTACTCTGCTAAAAAGCTGGTGTCCAAACTGAGGTTGTCGTAAGTATAAAATATACACTTGATTTCAAAGACTTAGTACAATAAAAAGAATGTAAAGTATCTCATTCATAATTTTTATGTTGATTGGGTAGTACAATGGTGATACCTTGGATATTTTGGATTGAATGAAATATGTTACTAAGATTGTTTTCTCCCGGGTGCCTGGGTGGCTCAGTCTCTTAAGCATCTGTTTGGCTCAGGTCATGATCCCAGCGTCCTAGGATCAAGTCCCACATGGGGCTCCCTGGTCAGCAAGGAGTCTACTTCTCCCTCTAACCCTTCTCCCTACTTGTGATCTCTCTCTCTCTCTCTCACTCTCTCAAATAAATAAATAAAATCTTAAAAAAAGAGATTGTTTTCTTTGTTTTGGTTTACTTTTTTTAAAGTAGGCTCCATGCCCCAATGGGAGCCCCAGTGTAGGTCTTGAACTAACGACCCTGAGATCAAGACCTGAGCTGAGATCAAGAGTCAAATGCTTAACCAACTGAGCCACCCAGGTGCTTCTTATTTTTACTTTTCTAATGTGGCTACTGGAAAACTTAAAATTACATACGTGATTCATAGTATATTTCTACTGGATAGCACTGAACTAGACCTTATCAGATGTCATCTCCTTGAAAAAGCCTTCCTCAATCACCAAGGCTAGGTACAGTGGCCTCCTGACTTCTAGTGACCTCCTTTTACATAGCACCTACCTCATCAATTGATATTATTTCTTCATGTGTCTATCTTTTCCCAGCTGCCCCCAAACTATAAGTTCCTCAAGGACAGTGATCATGTTTTATGTCTCCAGGGACTCCACAGTGCCTAGCACATAGTAGGTACTCAATAAATACTTGTGGAATGAATTCATGAATGGCTAACCATATCGAGTTCATAATCTCCTAGGTATTTTAAAGTATAATTTCACATACAACTACTTTTTACATTAATATTCTGTCTTAGGGCTTCCTGATGGTCCAGTCTTCTGGCTAAGTCTCTTGGCCACTATGTGTAGTACCCAACCTGAGGGACTATACAGAACATCCCTTCCCACTTTTTCTTAGAATCTTGCTCATAGGAGGGCACCAGATGGGTACCGAGCAGAGATGAGCAGACAAGAATAAGCACCAAGAGGACTGGGGGAAAGAGAAGAGGAAGTGAGGAAAGCAGGAAGCAAGACTTCTCCCTCTGCCTTTTGTGGCAATGTGAGCTAAGCGCTGCTGCCAAGCAAACCATGGTGTGGAAGACTGGGAAGGAGAAGCCAGGCTGACTGTGGTATGCCACGGGGTGGAGTTAAAATTTATAACAAGGGAGAGGCAACTGAAAAAAAGAAAGATTCTTTTAAAAATTCTGCTGAAGCCTAATTAAAAAAAAAATTCCACCCCCTCATGGTAAATTTTAAGAGACTTTGCTTTCAGAATTATTTTCAGTCTGGTGGTAACAGACAGGAAGAGTGTCAGATGTTCATAGAATGGATAGTCCCTACCCCCTAAAACATAGGACCCGCCTGCATTGCTTTTCTGACTTGGGTTATGAGGATATAGGATATGAAGTTGTCAAGGCATAGATCTTGCTGGAAAGGAGTGTCTCGTGTGGTAGGTTGAAAGAAAAAAAAAAAGAGAGAGAGAAAAAGAAAAGCTGAAGTATTTTGCAGGCCCTCCTAACAAAGAGGTGAAATGGATTTTGTGGGCTCTTGGATCTGGGTTGGACTCATGGGATGGGAGACAACCTAATGCAAGCACAGGCTTGAAAAGGGCTTGCCCACTGGGGCTTGCTCTCTTTGGAACCCAAGCACCACATGAAGATGTCTAGGCTAGCTTGCTAGATCCTGAATACATGTGGCCTGGTCACCTCTGTGGCTTCCCATGAGATGCCAGACACATGTGACACCGTCAGGGACCACCAGGTCTCAGAAAGGTCTTCCAGAGAATGGCAGCCATATGAGTGAATCCAGGTGAATCCAGCGGGAAGAACTGCCCAGCTGAATCAGCCCCAACTGCTGGCCCCCCGTGTGGTGAGATCATGAATGATCCTTGCTTGAAGCCTCTAAGTTCTGGGGTGTTTTCTATGTAGCAAAAGCAAACTAATATATTCTGACTAAGAAGTGTGGAAAGAAGTAGAGAAACAGCTACCTTACACCCTACTATGATAGAGTGATTCAGAGTATGGGTTTCGGAGCCGGGTAGATGTGCTTCCATCACTTGCTTGGTATGGTCTTTGGTAACAATGACAGTACCTACTTTGTGGGCTTGTAATGAGAACTGCGTCAGCCAGGGTGGCACATAGGAAGGAGGATAATTTGGGAAGAGTTTATATAGTGACACTTAGATATCCAAAGGTGTGGCTGGGGTTCAGGGAACCACAGGGGAGAGTGCAGTGCCTTGGGGCCATGTTATCATCCCAGGTATGAACAGGCAAGGAGAGCACGTGGTGACTGGAAGCTAGAGACAGAGCAGGCTGGTCCAAGAGGGCCACCTGCCAGGAGCCATGACTTTGGGTTGAGACATGAGGCTGTTCTGCAGTGATACCTCTGGGAAGGAGCTGGAGGAATAAAACTCCGATGTATACTTCCTCCTCCTGTTGACTTCTTGCCAGCACTCCTCATTGGCCAAACCTAGTTAGAAGCTGCTGGACACACAGATTAGCCTCTAGAGGCCAAAAGCAAGATAGAGTAGGAGGGAGAATGGATTTGGGACAAATAGAAGGTGTCCAGTCCAAGAATTTAAAAAGCAATAATGCATATAAAAGTACTGAGTATATACCTAACACCCAATAATCATTATTACATTATCAGTATAAATGAGGGGCTCTGGGTGGTAGAAAAGGAAATGAGTACTTTTTGCCAGGGTAATCTGGAGATATTCATGGAAAAGGTATGCTTTGGGTTGTGGCTTGGAGAAGTGGCAAAATAAAGACAATAGTGATAAGAAGAAACTTGGATGTTACTATATGTAGGTACCATTCCAAATGTCTTACATATGTTAATTTATTTAATCCTCATGACCATCTTATGTGGTAGGTAACATTATTATCCCTATTTCACAGATAAGAAATTGAGGCAGAAAGAAGTTAGATAACTCAACTGAGGTCACCCAGCTAATAAGTAGGGAAGTAGGATTCGAACCAGTCTCAAAGGTAGTGCGGGGCACAACATTTGTGTTTTAGGTACTGATCTAGAAAACTCTTGCAGAAGTAGGGAGTCGTCTAGATGGAGTAGAGGATAGGGTTTCTGCGAAGGACATCAAGAAACAGTGTGGAGAGAAAGGTAAGGACCAGATCTCTGAAGGCAGGAATGATAAGCTAAGGAATTTGACCACCACTTTGATAGATGATAGGAATTCACTGAGGATTTCTGAGAAGAGAAAGGTAGTTACAACAGAGGACCAGGAAGATTAATCTGTGTACAGAATGAAACTAACAAAGCAGGGAACAACCAGAAGCCAGGCAAGCAGCAAGCAGATACTGCAACAGTCCAAGCACCAGGAAATAAGGGCTGGAATAGAATGCTATCAACAGAGATGGGAGGGTAGGGACATTAAGACTGCACTGCAAGGGAAGGCTCAAGAGGCTTGGGGACTGATGAAGTGGGTATGTGAGGGGATCCGAAAAAAGAGAAATACGACAGGAGGTCTGAGACATCCTGGGACAGGGTCATGGTGTCATTAGATGTACCATTCAGCCACGCTTAGTGTACATGTGTGTGTGTGTGGGGGAAGTGTGTATTGTCCAGTCCTGCATGTATTTTGGTTATAGCACAAATGCCATGAAGTTGTATCAATCCCCAGTCCATTTCAAAATAACAACTGGTTTTTGTAACACCAGCTCCTGGCAAAATCACTTGTGAGCCTGGAATAAGGACAGGTGTGGATTCAAGAACTTCCCCCCCACCCTGGAGGGTGTAAGAGAGCCAGGGTTGCAGGATATTGTGAGATTAGTTCTGGGGAAGCTGGAAGGATGCTTGGTTGCCCGGCGACAATGTACCTTCACAGTAGCCCTCGGTTTCCTGCAGTCCCGGATGCATCTCATTAAAAGGAAAGAGGGACAGCTGGCTGACACATTTTCTGAAGTGGCATTTTCAATGTCCCAAGTCTTGGTATCTTGTTTGTAAGTGGCACTTACAACATACAAGGGAAGGGGGAAAAGGGGGAGCGGAAGAAAGGTCTCCTAGGATCTCGAGCACATGAGGAGCTGATCTTGACTCTATGATTTCAGCTTGTCTAACAGAGCCAGGGTGCAGAGCCTCCTTGAAATCCACCTGAAATGAATTAGCCTGAAGTAAAAGTAGGTGTTTATCTCAAGCCATTGCCTCAAATAGCTGACTACCTGTTGGAAGAAGGGTCTGATCGATGCAAACCAGAGCAGCCGTGCGTGAGCTGTTACACAGAGGTTAATATTGATCACAGCTAAAGGCTGCTGATAGGAATGTGGAGTGAACTGACAGGCAGAGAAGAGGGAAGGAGGAAACAGCCTTCGTTGGTGGCAGCTGTACAGAGGAAAGCCGATAAAAAGTCAATTCCACTTAACTGAATGGCTGCTAACTAAATATTTTTGGGGCCAGAGCCTTCCCAGGTAGCAGCTGGAGCATCTCTGGTCCGGAACTGAGACATCAAGTGAGAGCTGGGCATTGACAGGCAGGATTGCAGGGCTCTGGTGATGGATGGGGGAAGAGGAGAGGGCCTCGGACGGAGGGCTGGGTGGCCCTGGCCTTGGCTGAGCTGCCTGGGTGCGCCGGACGACAGCCACTGCCTATGGAGGGCTGCTGACACGCACCAAAGGGACAGGAGCCAGGCTGGAATTTGCAAAACAGTCACTGATTAATTAGTCCATTTAAAATGCTGATGCTTTTCTCTGAACTTAAGTAAGGGGTGTTGAAACTAACTGCTGCAGTAAGGGAAAGTCGGACAATGGATGGACCCATCACCGAGAGAGGCAGAACAGTCCAATCTAGTGTAGTTAGGAGGTTGGCTTTGGAGGATATGGTGTTCACTCGTAACTTATTTTCCCATACTTCCATGTGCTCAGAATGGTTGCATGTCCCTTTTTGAATTCGGTGTGATGGTGTAACCTTGTTTTGGCCAATAACAGGTGAGTAGAAGAGTCATGAGTCCCTTCAGGTGGAAGCATTTAACGGCTAGTGCCCAGCTTTCCTGTTCTTCGCTTGCCACTGGGATCACAGAGCATTGGTATGGATAAGAGCAAGCCCATTGGGAATGTTAAGCCTACACATGCATAGTTGTCCAGAACTGCACTGGGTTTTGTGTAAGTAAGGA
The DNA here is from genome assembly GCF_010015895.1 of Lontra canadensis. Lineage (NCBI taxonomy): Eukaryota > Metazoa > Chordata > Mammalia > Carnivora > Mustelidae > Lontra > Lontra canadensis. Next base: position 14,868,987 of record NW_022631002.1, read on the forward strand.
ATAAGCTTCTATTGTGTTATACCCCTGAACTTTTGGACTTGCTTGTTATACAGCGTAACCAAACCTTTCCGACTGCTACATGTAGATCGGGTTTTGGAATCCTATGCCTATCAGTTGCTAGTAGTTGGGTGATTTGACCATTGTCTAATCCACCCAAATCTTGGATTATATATATAAAGCCTATAAAAACAGCAGCAACAATAAAAATTATGATGCATGGAATGCTTCCAAGGTATAAGCACGGCACAGGTTCTACCTATATTAACTTGGGTAATTCTCAAGGCATCCCTGCCAAGGATCTATTATTATCCCCATTTTGCAGTTGTGGAACTCAAAGTTCACAGAGGGCAAAAGACTTTCCATGGTCACACAGCTTAAAAATGACAGGCAGGATTTCAAACCCTGGCAGACCACTCTAGAGTACCCTTTTTTAAAGATTCATTTATTTGTTTATTTGGGAGAGAGAGCGAGCAGAGCCTGTGACAAGAACATGAGTGAAGAGGAGGGGCAGAGGGAGAAGCAGGCTCCCCACTGAGCAGAGAGCCTGACATGGGTCTCAATCCCAAGACCCTGGGATCATGACATGAGCCGAAGGCAGACACTTAACCAACTGAGCCACCCAGGTGCCCCTAGAGCACCTTTTCTTAACTATTTTCCTATCTTCATTCTCAGCTTAGGTGCTTAATAAATATCAGGTCCCCTAGAATAGGCTTGGGAATAAATTCACCAATTATCTCACACCAAGCATTCTACATAGGAGGAGAGGAAGAAATTTGACTAGTACTTCTTTCAATTGTTCACTGTTCTCCTTCCCTCATCCCTATAGCCTCCGTAGGGTTTGGGCCTGTCTGGGATATTCTACTCCACCTATTACCCCAATCCTGGGTATTTGTGAAGCTCCACATCAATTTCGTACTCATTTGTGATACAACAAGGGAATTTCTTATCACTGGAAGAGGCTGAATGGACTTTTGTCAGAAGACCCCATTCTGAGGAGTTTCTCATCTGTGAAATGGGGATAATAACACCCATCTTACTGTGTTATACTATTTTTCACTTGTTTTTTTTTTTAACATCATATTCTAGGTTCTAGACACTGAGTCCACACATATAAGAGATCTATGATCTACTTATCTATCTATCTATCCACCTATCCATCTATTTTGAAATCTTCACAGCAACCCTAGGAAGTAGATATGACATTATATCTATTGTTAAAGATAAGGACACTGAGGCTCAAAGAATTTAAATACTTTCCCAGAGGTCGCCGAGCTAGAATGGAGGATGGGGGGCTAGTTCAAATTACGACTGTGAAGTCTATTCTTGTTTCTATTAAACTCTTGTGCCTCCTTCCTACTGGCGGAATTAAAATGAAATAACACAGTTAAGATTTTCTTGAAATACAGTGCCTGGCACACAGTAGCAGCCCATTAATGGGCAGCGCTTATTATGATTCCTTCATAAACATTTATTAGCAGCTCCCCAAAGGCTCCTCACCCTTATGTCCAGCCTGCGGGGGATCTGGGTGGCTATGCAGGTGGGAGAGGAGCCCCTGGAGAGCAGAGCAGCCCAGAGCAGTCAGAACCTACTATGTACCGAGCACCTGTCATTCAGGTTCACATTCATTCTTCACGATGACCTTCAGGATGGTGACATGAGTTGTCCCATGTCCAAAGCTGGTATTTGAACCTGGGACTCAACTTTTAGCCACTACTCCATGCTGCCCTTTCCTTACGACTGTAGGTGTAGGAGAGAAGTATGGTGACTAACTACTCCTTGATGATAGTTGAAATTTCCCTGGACTGACCTGTAGAATCCATCCAGCCCTGTGGGGAGGAGGAAGAATGCTCATCTCTTGTCAGTTGGATGATCATGAGACCCTGTAGGATTAGGGGACCTTACACTAAGTACCTTCTTACTTTGTGCCAGTTGTCATGCTGGGTCTCTCCTTATGACTTCCCCATAGCCTTCCCAAATGGATATTACTGACCCCATATGACTGATGAGAAAGCTCAGCCCCCAAGAGGTAAACTGGTATCTGTGATTGGTCCCTGTTTTCTCTGGGCTCTTATGAGACCATTTCAAAATTTTGCTGACTAACAGTCCTTCTAAATACCTTAATTAGGGGTTCATCTTTGCTCTCTGCTTGTCAAATTCTAGTTACTTGACAAATGTAGTCCATTTAGTGATACATCAATGTATTGATGTGGGGTGTGTGTGTGTGTGTGTGTGTGTGTGTATACACATGTGTGTGTAATCTTTATGCTCAGGTTCCTTTCAACCAATATTTTGGTTATATGCTGAGGGGAGTGTGTTCAGGCTATTTTGAGTTTCTGTACTGAACACTAAGCAACTTCAATAAACTTCATTCCTTTAGGTAGTAGACTTAATATTTTAAGTGTGGTTTTAATTACCATCCTCCTCATGTTGAAGTCAAAACCAGGAAAAGGGAGGAAAAAAAAAAACTAACCTATGAGTGTTGCCAACAATTCCACTCTTTGTAAGAACGAAGCTCAGGATTCCAGAACGTAGAGGCTAGAGCTCTTTCTAAATTGTTTCTTCAGGCATGGGTACATAATGCTTAAATCACTTTGAATTTCTCTGGGTTCTATTCTCTCAGCACAGGCTGTAAACATTTATCTTTGGGCTTTCCCAGAAATGTGTCTTATGGAAGGGATTAGCTGTTTGCGCTTTTCAAGTTCCGAAGGTGAACTTCTCTAACCTAACCCACGTAATTAAAGTGGAAAATTTCTGGTGGGGGAAGAAAAACCATCAGGGAAAATACCATGTTTGGGAAGGGAGCTGTACTCTTAAGATCTCAAGAGATGGTTCTGCATTCTCGGGCAACTTAATTATATCCCGCCTTGCTGGGTGCTCCCACTTCTCTGCCTGTCCTGTCTCATCTCTGAGTTGAGATGATAAGCAGCTTGAGGGTGTGACATTGGAGTAGAGAAGGTTTGTGGTATAATTTTTAATTTTTAAATTTGACATTCATTAATTTTTTCATGTGAAGTGTATCAGGAAAAAAATAACACATAAAAGAAAACAAAAGTTGTGTAGCTCTGATAAATCCTGTTGGTATAAAACAAAACCCACATGCAGAGGTAGATTTGGAACATTCAAATACTACAGGAAAGTACAAAGTGAAAATGAAAAGCCCTGCTCTCCTCACCGGGGCTCGGTCCTGCTCTACAAAAACCATCACTGTTAACATGCTCTTGTGAGTTCTTCCTTCAATTTAAAAACATATTCAGAGTATAACTTTCGCAGGACCTAGAAAGCCCTCTTTCCTACTTATTGTCTGTCTGTCCTCTTGGCTATAACGGCTGACACTTCACTATCGTAGACTCACTCTTCTCCACGTGAGCACTATACGCCTAAGCTATTTCTTTTCTTCAGTGATATTCTTAGTTACAAATGCAAAGGGCAGGACGCAATGTTAAAAGTTTGTGATCCCCCCACCTCCCACAGCTGGAGCTCGTGGTTGAACTAAGGGCTGGTTCGGGAGATACACCACTTAGGCCAAATCCAGGGTCTCTCTCTTGCTGCCTCTATTTAATCTCTTAGTTTCTTCCTCTGTTGGGGGGGCTCATCACAGTGCTTGCTTCATGGAGTTGTCTTGAGGGAAGAATAGTACAGGAAAAGTACTGAAAACAATTCGATACATAGCATTACACAGTAGGTCTTGAAAAATGCTGGCTATTATATATCATTAACGACTACCCAGGAATGATTTCTGCAACAACTGTCCTTTTGGAGTGCTTAATAAATACCAGACCTGGTCTGGAGTACTTTATGTTCAGGACTCCTACAATCGTCCATACAGCCACAAGAAGTAGGTACCAGGGATAATCCATTCTGCGGAGGGGAACGCAAAAGCATTATGTAACTTGCCCAAAGTCGTGCAGCTAGGTCTCAGGGGTGAACTGGGCTTTGAGGGCACATCTGTCTTTCCACTGGGCCAGCTAAAGACCAGGGCAGTTTCAAGGCAGGGTGGAGCAGCGGGGGGCACATAGAAGGACCCCTAGCCCGGCAGTGCTATGACATTGTGAACTGACGCAGTGGGAGGGCAGGAGGTGGGAGGACACCTGGAGGAGAGGAAGAAGGCTGGTGAAGGCAAAGAGGAAAGGCTTCCAAGGAGCTTTGCCTGTAATGTGATTTTGCCTGGGGCAGGCGCAAGATCTTATTTCCTCTGTTGTCTCCTGTGCTGCCTGGAAGTTGCTGGAAGACACGGGATCCGAGTCCTAAATCCAGGTGTTCCAGTTCTACCACACGTTCCCTGACCCCGCAACTCACTAAAGCAAATTTCCTCTTCTGTAAAATGCGGATCATAAATCCTGGCTCACCTAACTTCCTTATGGGGCTGCCGTGAGGCTCAAATCGACCTGGGGACTTTTCAGGGTTAGCTAACTGGAAAGAACTGCACAGAGATGCTAGATATTTTTACTGACTTGATGTGCACCTATGGGTTAAAAAGGGGGATGCATTTGTCGTTAAACTTAAGATTTAGAGAGGACCTCAAAAAGGTGCCTGCCTCCATGGGGAAGAGTTTATGTACTAAGGATGCTGGTATTGTCTGTGCTCTATTCAAGAATAGGTAGGGAGACTGGGAGACTTGTGGACGAATGGCATCATCTCTATCTAGGCTCAGTGATAACAGCTTTGGGGAACATATCACAATCGGCCCTCTCTCCTCTGTACCCCCACTCCCAGCAATGTGGGGCAAGGTAGGGGGGACTGGTCATGATGGCCTCTCTGATGTGTCAAAATCTGTCCTGCTGTATAATCTGCTCAGCTTCAGGTCCACATATTGTGTGGAGATGCAAAGCGATATAGATGACATCCTGGCCATTTCTTATGAATCTAGTATGCTGGGTCTAGGTTATATTTCAGGCCAACTTTCAGTGAAGTAGATCAATGCTTGAAGCACATAATGTAACATGATTCTTCAAGAGTTTGATTAATTGTGTCACAGTCACAGCCTCAGTTCAGGTTCAACCTTTTAAAAGTTTTATTATTGTGTAAAGTGATCCATCAGGAGGAGAGGAAAGACAAATGCTTGACTTGGACCATATCTCTCCCTTGTCTTTGTCAGCAAGTGTTCCTCTCCTGGTCAGTTCATCTGGACCGTGCTGGAGAAATGGGGTTAATTCAGACTCATGGTGGAGCAAAGTTCAGACCAAGAAGAAGGCAGTCAGGTGCTCTGAGTGGAAGATAGACCGCTCCAAGGCACAGACCTTGGTTTTACATAGGAAGAATATAGGGAGTTTTAAGATGTTGAGTCCTGTATCCTACCCACAGAAATTCTGATGTCATTGGCCTAGGGTGTGGTCTTGGCATCCCCTGCGATTCTAATGTGTAGTCATGAAGGAGAATTATTGGCCTAGCCAGAGCAGCTCTTGGTAAAACCATCGGGTGTGTATACTTTATTTTAGGCATCCTTGTACCCCAACTTCTCTTTCCTGTCTCACTGTCTCCAGGACACTTTCTTACATCTCATCCTTCTGGAACCTGCTCTCAATGTAATCCCCACAAAGTATTAGTCGATAAAGACTTAAGGGTTTAGCCCTTCCAGAAACACATGCATTTTAATATAGGATTTTTAAGTTGAAAAGACCCGCAGGAATTGATCTATAACAGGAATCTTGACCTTTATGGAAAAGGTGACTGAGATGTATTTGAGCTGATGGCTTTCCAGTCATCATCACTGTAGTAATGGTCAATCCTTATTATGTGCCAAAAACTGTTCTAAATATTCTCTTTCTCTCTCTCTTTCTCTCTCTCTCTCTCAACAGATAGCCTCATTCACTGAATCCTCTGAACAGCCTTATGAGGTAGGTGTGTTTGCATGAAGAAAATGAGACACGACAGCATTGAGTAATATCTCCAAGGCCTCACTGCCAAGAAATGGTAGAGCCAGGATTCAAACCCAGGAAATCTGACTCAAGGTGCCATGATTTTAACCACGCACCACTTAAATTGCCAAAGTAGTCCCCACTAAGGTCAGAATGGAACCTGAGGTTTAGCTTTGTTTCTCCAACATAAGATGTTGGGGGAGCTTCCCCATTATTTTTCTCTTTCAAAGCCCCCAAGGCAGTACCCTTGGGAGACTGTTTTACTGTTCCTAATTATTGCCCTTCCCTATGAGAGGGTAATAAGTCTCCTGCCTCATCATCAGACATGGCCATGTGACTTGCTTTGGCCACTAATAAAATGTGAGGAGTAGTGATGTATGCTACTTTTGAGCAGAAGCTTTAAAAGCCATCATGTGGTTTCTCTTCTCCCTTCTAGCATCATATTATTTTGAAGCCAGGGAGGAGCTGCTCCTTCAGCCCAGGGCTCAGAAAAAAGATGAACTAGAGGAGAGACACAACCAACCTATACATGAAAAATACATCTTGGTTGTAAGTCCCTGAGACTTGAGGGTTATCTGTTACTGTAGCATTATTTAATTAAAACTGACTAATATAATCTCTGAATACCAATATTTCTAAGGTGAAATTCCAGGAATGTTATAAGGATAGTATCTTTAAGTAACTAATAAGCTATATTATAATTTATCCAAGAAATTTTGCAAATAGGCTCAGAACAGATTTCCACCTTCTACAAATCTTTTCTATGCATCAATCCAACCCCATCTCAGAAGGCTAAGAGATCATAAGCATTTGTCCAGTTCAGTATATCCATAGTTCATTCAGCAGCCCAATACTTACAAAGAGAATCAGAAAGAAAGGATAACGCAGATTAAAAGTTATTTTAGATTTGAGGGCACTGGATAGAAGGGAGAGGAAAAAAATATATATTTTCCTTTATAGATGAGAATTAGTACTAAGGGTTGATAAGACTCCCTTATCTGAGACAGAAGATGAAAGAACTCTTTAATATAAATTATCCAATTCACGCTTCAAAACCTGTTGCTATTTTTAGTTTCCAACTGCTTACTTCTATCTCATACAATTTACAAATATATAGCCCATGAGCTAAACATGGCATGTAGAAGGCTTTGATTTGATTCATATTTTCTGTGGGTATTTGAACAAAATTGATGATCAACGTTCAAAATTTAAGATATTCCAAGTGAAAAAAAAATCTACATTTTTAGCTTCTCTTGAAAAGCTGAAAGCTCTGGTTATACTGGGTCTGGGAACCTTCATCTGGATTTGAGCAGCAGATGCCCATTAGGCTGGGCATATTTTCCACAGTCCCTACCACTCCCTATTGCCCACCTCACCTATTTAAATTTTTTGCCGAGTCATTGCAGCCATTTAAGTTTGCCACCCTGGGGATCAACTTCTTTGCTTTTTTCTTTTTTTCCTCTTCTCTTCCGTTCTGCTCTCTTCTCACTTCTCATTCTTATTTCTTCCACAGTAAGAAAGGAGATCTCTGGGAGTCTGTTCTTTGCCACTCCGAGGACACCACTCTCTGCCTTAATCTCAGAAATTTCAGTGACCTAAATTTGATGGTACAACTCTCTGGGCCCTAAAGAGAGTCACTCTAAACTATCTAAGACCATTCTGGGAGTGGAGGGAATAGATGCTTCCCTCTGGAAATCTTGACTATGCATGTTCAACAGATTCCATAATGCTTAGTGATTTGCCTGCTTACGTAGCTAGAAGGTCTTGGAGCAGCATAAACCTCCTTCCCACTGGATAATTCTGCTGCTTAACAAACCAGAACAGCTCTGATTACATGGAGAATACTAGCAGTAAATGGTTTGAAAATGATTTTACTGTTTTCTGTTATGGAAACTCACATGTAGAAACATTATGGAACTGTTTTGAAATTTCTTTAGCCTTCCAAATGTAAAATCACTAGACTTTGATATTTCAGTAATTTTGCATTTAAAATAGAGTTAATGAGACCCGAATTTGCCTACAGACACCTACACTGTAGATGGCCATCCAAGGCCATCTGGATAAAATGGGTAGGCATTTCCAAGCCTCCAGTATGTCCTTTTCTTTTACTGCAACAAGTGTGTTGCTAGACTAATCTCTCACTGACTAAGACTTCACACTGAGTCTCGAGGGTTATAAATTTTAGACTAGGACTATACAGATTGCAATATGGAGTGTGGGTGTGAAGACATACACTGGGGTTCCCAAACTCAGTAATAAAATCATTCTGAGAGTTCTCATGCCCGCGTTCAGCTAGCTTGCAACCTTCTCCTGCTTGCCTTCTAAGGAGATTAGCGCCGGACATTTTATTTTGTTTCCGTTTTAGTTTATTTGAAGGTTTTATGATGTCTTAGTTGAGTTGCTTGTGAGATTTCCGAATAAACATGCTGCTTTTAAAAATGGCAAGTTGTTTTTATTTATTTCTTTTAGGTGCCTGGTGACCTTTGGGTATATTAGGCAGCTTTAAATTATAATTAAAATAATAACCGTGGTCCTAAAACAATAATAGATGTTGAATTATACCAACTCCAAATTAAGATGTCCAAAAAATCTGTTTGAAGGAAACCAGAGTAAGCACGGAATTTAAAAAGTTATCTTTGTGGTAATGTGACCAAAGGAAACTTCTCTCCAACAGCAGCCTTGTTATTATTTCTTGCTTTGTTTTGCCTTCCTATGAGGCTACTGAAAATTTTATTTTTTATGTTTTCTGGACTTGGGGTGTGTGTGGGGGGGTATCTCTTTCCTTAGTTGAACTTGTTATGATTTTATAGACAAAAAAATAATAAAACTTCCTTGTCATATGAGCAAATCCCTGTATTTTAATGACTTCTTGAAAATTGCTCAAGTCCACGGACACAAGCAGTAAAAGCAGACATTGTGCTTCACTAGATGCCAAATCCTCAGAGTGCTTCTGAGTCCCTCTAAGACTGTACACATCTGCATTCCTCCATCTGTCATCTTAGCTCATCTTCTTCTCCCAACCGTTCTTAAATTAAATGACTACATCTAATGGGAGATTTTCTCAGGAAAGCTTATGAGAATTTGTCCAAAGACAAATTAAAACATTGCAATGTAATCACGCAACTCAACTCACTGCTTGGCAGGCCTCCGTGCTGACTCTGACCCAAAGGAGTTAATCAACCGTGGGGCCCCATATGGAGAAAAGCCACCAGAAAGAAAACCCAATAAAGAGAAAATGGAATCCACTGTGTCGGAGTGTCTGGGGATGGAGAGTACGGCAGAGTGGGTCGCACGGTGTGCAACGGACCCCAAGGATAGGGCAAGGAGAATAGTTCAAAAAACCAATCACAACACAGAATAAGACAAGCTTCTAGAACCTCATGGCATGACACTTCATCTCAGGGAAATGAAAATTCACCTCTGTCATGCTTATTTCCCCATGGATGAATGCGTAAGGATCACTAGGATACACGGCACTCTTCAGCTTGGCTGGTCCTTTGCCCTTCTATTCCCTCATTGCTTCACACGAATCCTTCTTAACAGTGGTCGAAAGGGGGCACCTTCCCTAGAATTCCAGCTTGTAGGAATTTATCCTCAGGAGACAACTGGATAGATTCACTAAGGATAGGAATATTCATTAGAGTATTATTTATAGTAACATTATTGCCTGTCCGTAGGGCATTAGTTAAGTTACTGATGGTATATCCAACAGTATCATTGAAAAGGAACATGCAAATCTGTAATTTAATAACATGGTATATTGTTTTGGACAGCATGTGTAATATGATGTCAGTAACATAAAATAAGATACGTGTATGCATATGTGTACAGAAAAGATGTCTGAAAGGAGGTAGCCCAAGTTAACAGTTTGCTTCTGGGTAGTGAAATTTTGGGTGGTTTTAATTTTCTTTATGCTTTAATAAATTGCTTGCATTTTACAGAGATTATATATTATTTCCATAATCAGAAAAAAAAAGGCTTAAAGCTATGTCCATATTTGAAAGAAAAAAGAGATTAGCTTTGGTGGATGGTATATGAGCATTTGTGCTTTCTACTAGAGCCTCCAAACCCAGAAAAGTCCCAAGGAACTGAGTCCTGAGAAAGACGTCTGTCTAGGTCATGACTGCCATAGGGGTTGGTGGCCCTGGTGATGCTCCAAGTCTTTATTCCCAGGCTCCTGCAGCCTAATTTGATAATCAGTTCCACTGGAACTTGATGTTCCCCACTAAACCCTCAAAATTCTTCCTCAGATCAATCCTTTCAGTTTATCCTCCTGTCATCTTTGCAAGGGAGAGGTGGACAGGGAATATAAATGTCCTAATCTAGGGACCTGAGACACCAGTGGCTGTGGGATGTGAGGGAAGCCAGGGCTCTGCTGAGACCAGCATGTTGGTCCTCGGCCTATCCATTCAGCGCTTCTTCCCCTAAACTAGAGAGCACTTTACTTTTAGAAGTAAGAGGGTAGCTTTGCAACAATCTTTTCACTAACTCAGAAATGGAACTGAAGCCTTCCGCATCTTTGTGCATTGGAATTCAAGAGTTGGATTATAATCCGGCTACGGTGACAGTGCCAGTTATGAGAAATGTTTATGGATCTCACATGGCCCTCAGTGGGCATAATTCATCCTGATGTTGCTGGGCAATCTCCCTTCTGGAAGCCTGGAGGCTGAGGTAACAGTCTCGGTTCTACTATGAACTGTTGCAAACAAAAGCAAGGGTAACCTGCCTGGGTTTCAACTTTTTCATACGTAAAATGAATGGAGAGAGTGACACCAGCCTTATCTGCCCCAAGGCATCATGTGAAGGCCCAAGTGGTAAAAGAAAAATAAATGTCCTTTTCTCTTTGACTTCTCTCTGATCCAAAGAGGAGTGGGTTGTCCCCACTCCATGCTATATTCTTGAAATATGCTACCACTTGGTCTCTAAGGCTTGATGTTCCTGTCTCCCCAACAGGGTGGTGAAGACCAAAGTCAATTCAGCATCACCCAGGACCTAGCACTGTGCTCAGCACTCAGGAGTTGTCAATAAAAGTTCATTGACCAGATGAGGTGGTTCAGAAGTTTGAAGTGCTTCTCCAGTGGGAAACATTAGAATTCTCACGTGAAGCTGGTGGAGCCATCTTCTGTAACACACCACTTACTAGCCAGTGTTTAACCTCCAGTGCTTTCTGTCTAAGACTGTTAGGGTTGGTGGAATAACGGTAGTCCCTGCTGACACCTGAATGATGACAGAGTCATCACAATGCTACGCCCTTGATACAAATTTTCTCCTGTAATTCTATGAACCTCCCTTTGAGGTAGGGACCATTTTCAGTTTTCCAGGCAGTCATGCTGAAGCTCAGTGGGTCATGTGCCCAGAACACAGAGAGAAGAGGTCTGGAATACATCTCTAAGCTCATGTTCTTGACCACCTTTCCTTACTGTATGCCTGGGGCCAGTATGAACCAAAGAGTAGGTTGGCTTAGTACCTACTCATTTTCATTCTAACTTGGGATTTGTACAGAATTAGCTTCTTCCAAATTGTTCTTTCAACTAGCCTGTGTTCAGAAGGTAAAACTAAGCAAGGCTATAATGAAGGCTCAGATGGGCTGCATTTCATCATCCTGCATTCTGACAACATCTGCTCACTTTTGGAGCGTCAGCTTTTGGTCCTTCTCTTTGTTTCTTAGATGCCCCCATTTTCTTTTACTTCCCTCTCGGTTTCCTCTTAACCAGCTGAGTGACAGAAACTCAATGCTGACCACTTCATTAGCTGATGACCTTGTCCCTCTGGCCTTCTGCCCCACTTGCTCTCCTGGGCAGGTTGCCTTACGTCATACGTTCTTGTTAAAGGTCAGGACCTTGGAGCCATCAACACTGGGCATGTAGTTTTAATATGTATCTGGACAAATCAGTCCTGTCAGATCACATTAGGCCCTATTTGTGGAGTGCATGCCAATCCCCATGGTGGAGATGAACTGTTACCTTTGAAATACAATCACGGATAGTTAGTTACTAGTGAGTACAGAGGGGGACAATATTCCATCAATGATGCCCTTCTTATCGGTCTATCCCCTCATTGGCAGGGCTGCCCTTCTTCCTGTATAGAGAAAAATCCTCATAAACACTAGTCTTGGAAAGGAGTGAGGCTAGGGATACAGTATGTTTCTAAAGCTAGATGTGTTGATAAGCACATCAGGTCGGTATGGTATGTGATATAAGTCAGAGCTGCGGGAACCCATGGCAATCTGGCACGTTGCTCCTGTTAGTCATTGGTGTGGTAATAAAATTATAAAGTTCTCAGCTACAGTTTGTTGAATGATTACCCTGTGGCAGGCATAAAACTAAACATTTTGTACAAAATAGCCCATTTGTTCCTCATAATATCCCTGTGATGTTGCTACTACTAGTAAACCCATTTTATGGATGGAAAAATTGAGGTTCAGGAAAGTCCAGTGATTTTCCCAAACTCACAATACAAGCAAATGATGGACTAGGACTGATTCCAAAACTGCTTCCCACCACCAGGCCACCATGATTCTGCCATGATACTACTCGGTCTCTTCTTTGGGGTGGGAATTAGATGGTTTTTCAAGAGATCCATACTGCAATTCCTCTCCTAGGAAGGGGCTACAAATACATCACTTGACCCAATAGACTTGTTTAAAAAGAGTCTGGGACTAAGCCAACCCTTCCCTTTCTTTTTCCTTCAGGATTGGTTTTAAACTCATTCCTACATCCCGTGGGAGTCTGGCTGGACAGATCCCTTGACAGCAGACAGAAATAGCTCTCATAGCCTATTTTTAAGGAAAATGTGATGTTAGAAAATGAGGCAGGAATGGATACCAGGAGGAGAAAAGAACACACCAAACTTCCAGAGTGCTTACCCAAAAAATGCTTAGAGAAGGAGTGGAGATACTGACAGAGTAAAGTTGGCAAAGATAAGCTAGGGTGTGTGGAACAGCTTTTCACCTGGCCAGCAGGTTTCTGTCACACTCCCTGTGCTTGCTCCATAGCAAGCTCGGCCAGGGAAGGTAAGTGCTGTTGTCCTGCAGCAAACCCTTTTTTCTGCCTAAAGAAACAGAGCCTGACAAAATGCATACAGAAATGCCTGCTTGCCTCTTTCCTGGAACCACAAGGCACAATGCATAGGTGTCTAGTAACACTGCAATTTCCTTTGAACTGTTTGGTTTTGTTTGGTGCCCTTGTCTGGCAGGTTAGTCTTTTCGACTGAGTTAACTCACCTGGTATAACATTTTCTTTCATTGAGAAATAGGAAGGCTGGAACTCACCTCTCTGATTCCGGCGGAGCTGGACACCATCCAGTTGTGCTCGGCTAGACTTCTGGAGGCGGTAAATTATATCTTCTGAGCTAAGGAAGAGGAGAAAGAACAAAAACACCGTTGGGAAGACAGTCAGCGAACCTTTGTAGGCCAAGCGGTTAATGAGTGAGATGATGCTCCCATTCCTCTCCACTTATTTTTCTTGGGTAAGATTTCTATCTAGGGTGAGGGTTTATGAAAGTCACCCCCACCTAGGCCAGCGTCACAAGCAAACAACATCGCTACCGTAGTCATCCATATTGATGAGGCTAGAGATCCTTTAACTGCAAAAGCAGCCTCTGAAAATGGAACTCAGAGCAGCCAACCTCGAGATAGCATCTGATATTAATTAGAAACTATACAACGCTCTCTGAGTTGAACTGAAGAAATATTGGTAGAGGGATCAGGACAAGAATGAGGAAAATCGAAAGTGAAATCCTGTGCTGATTAAAAGTGACTTTGGCCCCCACGTTTCTCCCCGGCCTGTCCATCCCAGAAAAAGCATTCCGATGGCGTTAACTACTGAACGCTCGCCTTGCTTCCCATTCCCCTTTCCCTGGGTAGCTGCGGTGCATTGGCTGCCGAGATGTAGCCCTGAACCTATCCATCAAGTCTAGGGAAGAGAGAGTTAGAAAAGCAAACATTATCCGGGATCAATATCTTTACAAATCCAAAGGAAACCCCAGATCCCGAAGGGTTAAGCCAGGGAAGGAAAAGCCATCAGGCTGTTTAGTGAGCTAATGTTTTTATTGATGGGGGAGGCTTGGAAGTCCCTAACAGGAAAAGTGGGGAAAGTGGCAGGTTGTTTGGCTGGGAGAAAGGAGAAGGGAAGGAACATTATATATTTCATGCTCTCATTCCCCTGCATTCAAACCCCTAAAATCCTCGTAATGCAGAAGACGTTCCATAACCTTGAATAATATTCAACACAAGGTGTTTTCCTTGCTCTTATCCCCTCCCAAAGTGGAATCCACATCTTCCCCTAACAATTTTGCTATAATGCACATCTCAGGCTAATGCCTGCACTGAAGAGCACATCTTAATTTAACAGCTGTGTTATAAAGCACATCTCAAGCTAACATTCCTAGGATAATCCATATTTCAACCTAACTACCCTGGCATAACACTTCAATCTAATTCCCCCACTGTAAAGTACATTGCAATCTAACACCCTCATATAATGTACATCTCGGTCCATTATTTTGTATTTTGTAAGCCATATTTTGATATGTCTTTTCCATTAAGGAGCAGAACTGTCTGGAGACAATGGCTACCCCTGCGCTGAAAGCCTCCATAGTTCTTACATCGTCCTTTGGTGACAGGCTGCTGATGGATATGCTTCTGAATGTTCACCTTTGCCATCTTGGGTTCAACGGTGGCTTGTTTCTGTACTCTAAGCCTTAAGCCTCCTGTTGGGAGCAGGGGTGACCAGGGAGCCCTGCTTGGTCCTGATGGGCCCTCTCTTATGCTAACCAGCAGGGCAGGCCACCTCAAATGATCAGAGTCTACCTCAGGAGAAGGCTGTTTGAGGTCAATGTCAGGGTCAGGGGTCAGGGTGTAGCTGCTGGCTAATAGAGTGTAAGCTAACACTGTTGTCAAATTGCTTGGTTAAACGACAATGCCTGCCTCCTGCTGATGACCTTACCCTGGGGGAGGGGGCTATTGGCTTTATTGGAAACCTGCCAGTCTCAGAGGTGATGGAAGTGGCTGATCACATCTAAAGACTGTTTGATTGTTGATGGAGAGCCAGTTCTGTGGTTGGTCCCTAACTGAAAGGCCTGCAGAGCTGCTTATTGATGGCTAAGTTTTCCATGTGTGATGGATTTCTCTTCTGCTTCACATGCAGCTGGGTTACAGTTCGGTTGTAGAAGTGGGCTGCCGTGGCTCATGGACCCAGATTTTTCTGGATCTGAGAGCCACTAGAGGCAATGCTGTCTTGACTTCTGGCACCAACCTCCTATTGCCAGGTGAATGGGGCCGATGGTTCAAGAAACCGATCCAGAGTGAATTGAAAATAGACATAAAGGGTCCTTCAATTCCAAGGAATTTTGGTGCACAAGAAAGAAGACAACAAATGTGTGTTCCGGGAGAGATTCAGTACTCCAACCATCAGTATCTCAGCCTCAAAATTTCAACCAATCTCTGCAGGAGGAAGAAACTATATTTCTTTATCTACTGGTGGCATATAACCAAGCTAGTAGCACCAGTAAATACTGGAAGAAAAGGAGTTCACTGAAGATTTAGAATTCGAAAACTTCCCAGCACAGTATGAATTCGGGAGAGACAAGTACAAGCGGTAGAGAACAAAAGTATGGAGGTGAAAAATGATCTTTATGAAAGACGTACAGCGTGAAGGATCACCACCTAACACACACCTGCAATGCCTGTGTAAGATACACAGTACATGACTGAAAGCATAATTGGGAGAACAGCTTATTGAAATGGTGAAACATCTGGGGGGTGGCAAAGTGAGGTTATGAAGTGAACTTGACTGCTTTTTCCTGGGGAAGAATCGCCAGTGAGTGACTCATGAATGGCTTTCCAATCTGTTATAAGGCAAGACAAGCAATGTGACTTTGAGCCATGTCAATATGGTGTGATGCTGAACAGGGAGACAGCAGCCTGACTCTAGTTTAGTTACCCTTTCCATCTCTGTAAGCCTCAGTTTCCTTCTTTGTTAAAGGGTGTCCTGTTGTTTGCCACACACAGTTTCAATAAGGACCGATTCAGAAGGAGAGCCATTAGTAGATTACCTAACACAAAGTCCACATTCAGTACCCACTAGTTTCCTTTCCCTTAAAGTGTGGTGGGACTTTCTGACAGATGACAGGTGTTAATAAATATGGGGGTCTTGAACAGCGTACCTTCTCTTCATGGGCAAACAAGACAACCCTATTTATAAAGTTTGGGCAAACTCCACCTGACCACAGGGGATGGCCTAGACCAGAGGTCAGCAGATTATGCTACTTTTATAAATGAGGTGTCACTGGTATGCAGCCACATTCACTCACGTATATACTGTCCATGGCTGCTTTTGTAATACAACAGTAGAGCTCGGTTGCCATGACACAGTGTGGCCAGCAAAGCCTAAAATATTTACTATCTGGCTCTTTACAGAAAATGTTTGTCTGCCTGACACATATACCAATGGAATACTCTTTCTCTCTTTTATTTGAGAACAAAATGTTAGGTGGAAATCCAATAACCAAAGCAGGTTCAAGCAGCAAATGCTGAACTCATCCCTGTTTGGCACACACACTTTATAGTGGGTAGGACAGACTTCTAAAGCAAATGCCAAGGTTCAGTGGAGCAGTTGGAAGACTATGGACTGGATAATCTCTGGATATTTTTTTAAGGTCTTGGAAACTTGGTGATCTCTTAAGAGACTGGAAAGTGGCACAGTGAATATACTTTTTCTTGGCCAAACCTGGGTGCTTTTCGTTTATTTATTTTATACTACTAACTGTGTGACATTGGGAAGGTTACTTAACTTCTCTGGGCCTCCATTATCTAATTTTAAAAATGAGGATGATATTTGCTACACAACGTGTTACACAGATTAAATGAGATACTACATTTAAAAGCATTTGAAAGAAGACCTGGCTCACACCTGTGCTCAATGAATGTTAATTCTGATCATAATTGTGGTTATTAAAATTCTGAGCCTTCCTTTCCGTTGGAGATCATCTCCACATTGTTCTAAATATCTCTAAGGATGTTTTCTGCGTATGGGTTAGCTTGGGTGGTCACTCACTCAACACGTCGTTTGTGTGCTGAAGTAATTGTGAAATGAACAGAAAGAAGTCTGCTCGGCACCAGCAGTGCATCTAGTCTCCTGCTCAGTCACTTTCGGCAGTTTGCGTTGGTGTTTATTACTGCACATCTTACGCAGAGTTTCAGACTGACATCACTGCTCAAAACAACTTCCTACTGCTCCATCTCCGACGGCTCCACAATTAATTTCTCAACTAGCAGTTTGGTTTCAATGCCAACAAAGTAATTAGACCTTTAAAGTTCTTCCCTGGGATTTTATCCTGTCAGTGAATGTGAAAGAAACAATAATTATTATTTAATATTTATTGAGTGTCTTCATTGTGATATGTAGATTCACGGATGTAACCTGCCCTATTGTGGAAGATGACAGCACAGTACAGTCAAGTATGTCTCAGGAAGGGAGTCGGACAGTTCTAGAAAGTCCTGAACTGGAAATTGGAGTTCTCCCATCCTGCCGTTCATCACGCTGCTCTACCAAATGGTACACGTGAGAAGTTGAGAGGATCCTCATGTGTTATGCCTAAGCACATCTTAGTGTGATTCCAAAGTGGTCTGATTCCAAAATGGTAAATTCCAAAGATAACATCCAGGGATTTCTTGTACCACACAGAGGGAGCTCTGTGGAGAGCTATGTCCTGGGTCATTGCCAAGAGAATAATGGAATGGACACAATGACCAATGCCACAGGATGAAGACTTGGGACACTTTGACTTTATCCTTCACCCCTAGAGACTCCTTCAGGTTGCCAAACACCAAGGCGCAGAGCTGCCTGCCAGAAGAGCAGGGAGACGGTATCATCTCCTGGATGCTGAGAGTGCCTTTCATGCAGCAGGGAGCTAATGTGGTCCAGTGACCACCCTTACCAGGTCAGTGACCTGCAGCAAGTTACTTTATCATCCCCAGCCTCAGTTTCCCCATCAGCAAATAAAAATAACAACAGCTACCTCACAGGATTGTTTTGCAGATCAAATAAAATAAATACATAGTAAATAATAGCTAATGTAATTGTAATCCATACTACTATTATTATACTAGAAGAGAAATAAGAGTACGTAGTTCCTGTCTTGGGGTGGCTTATATAACAGCATGGTATAAACATAAAGACACATGAAATAAAATGGAAAAACATTTATACTTCTATATCAAAACAATGCAAATTCACATAGTAGTTAGGGGTGCCTGGCTGGCTCAGTTGGTAGAGCATAAGACTCTTGATCTCAGGGTTGTGATTTTGAGCCGAATGTTGGGTGTGGAGCCTACTTAGAAACATATCCATGAAAAGCTAATGGTCTCAGAGTGACCCATGGACATGATCTGCTCTCATGATTTGATGTAAATAGATTGTAAACCCTGAGTGACAGTGTCATTCATCTTTGTAACCCCAGCGTTTTCTAGCAAAGAACCCTGCATATTTCAACACTCAATATGTATCTGGTGAACTGAATAGAACTGGATTTCTTTGTAAATTCAGTAGACTCCTACAAAAACAATCAGCAGAACAACTAAAGTGTGCACAGATGGGAGACGCAATGGCCACTCGATTCAGTTAAGTGCTGAAAGCGACATTATGAAGACAAAAACAAAACAGAAGCTCTTATAAAGAATGGGCAAATAGAACGGAATATTATTTGGCAATAAAAAGGAATGAAGGAACGCTGTAACAGATGGGTTATGCTAAGCGAAAGAAGTAAAATATGGAATGATTCCACTTATATGAAATGTCCACAACAAGGTAATTCAGAGAGCCAGGAAGTAGATTAGCAGTTCACTAGGGCTGAGGGGGTTTGGAGGGGAAAATGGAGTGGGTAGGGTTTCTTCTTGGGGTGATGAAAATGTTTTAAAATGGAATGTGATGGTGGTTGCACAACCTTGTGAATATACCCTTTGCCACGAAATTGTGCCCTTAGGGTAAACTGCTTGGTATGTAAATTATATCTCAATAAATTATTAAGAAATTTTAAAAAGAATGGACAAACATATGGATATATTCTTGGAATACTGGAAATGTAGGTATATGCCCTATGATGGTTCAACAATATATTTTAGGATCTAAAAACTTACAGATAATAAAGTTTACAGGCTTTTCAATAAACGCATACATATGAAACCCATATTTTTATTTAAAATGCATGCAAAGTTCAGCTATACAACATATACTCTTTTTTCTGTATAATATATTCATCAGTTTATGAAGGCATAATTTACACGGAAGAAATTGTATAATTCACCTGCTTTTTCAGTATATGCATACTTTTTTACAATAAAAAAGAAATATCTTACAAAAAAGAGAAGCATGTACATCTATATATATGCTCTAATAGAATTATAATTCATTTTAAATGTCCACTTTTTTGTATGTCTTCATTTTCTAAAATTTGTGCAATGATTTTACATGCCCTCACATTGGACTTTATAGTCTTTCTGGAATTGCTCCTAATACCATGGGCCCGTATTCTCAAGAATGGGAAGAGAACCAGCATCGGTGCACAAGGTAGGCTGAAGGGGAATGCTAAAAGCCTGGAGATCTGCTCAGAGTATCCTGAAGTACTGTAGGGCCCAGCAGGAAGGACAAGGAGACTTCAACGTTTGTCCCCAAACAGAACCACTGCGGGCAGCTCCCCAGGCATCGTGTTGAGAAGAATACAGGGGCTGCCTCCCACTCAGTGGAAAAGAACGCTGGGATTGATTAGTGAGACCAGCCATGGGCCATAGGAAAGAGCCACTATCTTCCATCCATGGGAAAGGGGCGCTTCTTGGAGTTAGCCTAGCCTCCTTCTGCAGGTCCCCAAGAAATCAAAAACACTTTTAAGGTCTGCCTTATGTGCTGAGATCTGACAAAGCAGACTTGGAAGTCTGATCTGAATTCCTTTAAATTCCTATGAAAATAGTCCAATCCCAGCTTGCTCCTTGAGTCAAATCCAGGATGAATTCCCTCGTTAACAGTGTCCACGCTAGGGGCCTCCCCAAAGAAATAGGAAGTTTCTATTTCCAGCATTGGACTGATCAATAAACTGAAAAATGCAAGACCGGAAAGGATGGCAGACGGGGCAGTGGAACCTGTTCATTCCCGAGCAGCCCTTCTGTGAGTGATGGATGCAGGCTGCTACCTCTGAGACACAGCTTTCTTTCACGCCAACGGAAGGTATTTTTAGTATATCCTGGGCACCAAGTAACTGTTCCTATGCTCTGGGTGATGATGAATTCATTCAAACAACAAGTCAAGACCCTGGATATCACTCAACTCCAGTCCAGTCATAACAGCTGACAAATATAAAATATAACATACGCCCTGTTAGACTTGCTTTTCCTTTTCTTCCATATGCATATTCAAGAATCTCATTCTATTCCTGGCTGTCAGAGATACTGACAGTTGTGGGGGTTTTCTAGCTTTATCAAGGGAGATTATTTTTTTAACCCAAATTATTTTCCATTGTAAATGTTTAAATCCATATTAAGTCCAGATTAATGCAGGAAGCAGCTTCAAAGGATATTGACTTTGGGAGGGGGGTGGATAATAATAAATGAAATTGTTAAGGATGGGACCCATCTCAAGAAATATTTTCAAACTAGAAAGGAAACTTGTTTGGATTTAAAAGATAGCTAAAGGAAATATGTTTCTCGGGGATTGCTGGCCCCTTTCACGAACACCCAAACTTTGTATACAAACCAGGGCCCCGAGCATTTTCTTTTCTTTTTTTCGTGATTGGAATTAGTAATGCAGATAAACCCTAAATAAATCAGGATTAGTGTTAACTACAACTTGAGGTTTAGGATGCTATAGGAAAATGAAAACAGAAAAAAAAAATGGGTTGCTTAAAAACAACAACAACAACGACAACAAAACCAACTGCCTGGGCTAGTGGACAAGGTGAAGGGGGCTGAGGGAGGGGAGAAGGG
This sequence comes from Lontra canadensis, assembly GCF_010015895.1. Classification (NCBI taxonomy): domain Eukaryota; kingdom Metazoa; phylum Chordata; class Mammalia; order Carnivora; family Mustelidae; genus Lontra; species Lontra canadensis. Next base: position 14,889,813 of record NW_022631002.1, read on the forward strand.
GATTACAGAGAAGGGTGAACCGGCTGAGCTAAGTAATCAAAGACCTTCTAATCGCAGCAGCTCTGGAGATGTATTCAAAGGCTCCTTCCCCGACCACAGGCTGTACAAGGTCACAAGTGAAATGTGGCATTCTGGAAGGGGGAGGGGTGTCTGGGATTTTCGGATGGTGCTGCTATCAGGCTTTGTTAGCGGGAGGGCAACTGGATTGTCAGATTTCAGCATCTCCTCAGGAAGAAGGTTCAACTTGCTGGTTGTTCAGGAGTGATCGCTTCCCCTCCCCACAGCACCCCTCCTGCCAAACCAGCAAAGTAAAGGAAACTTCCAGCCTGGATGTTCATTCCAACCTGGGGAAACAATCACCACGGCAGTTTCTCCCAGAGCTTGGAGCTCAGGCATAGGAATCATTTTTGGACAAATAATTGTACCTTTGGATGAATTTTAATGACATCATTTAGATTCTTTGATGTCTCTGTGTTGGGGCGGGGGTCCCTGAAAATGATCCCAACCCATTTATTCCAGATTCTCCTCTCTCCTTTTCCTGGCATGAGCCCTAAAGGCTACAGATATGGAAGACTGAGTCCCTTTCCTCTGGCCACCATTACACAGGCTTATTTTTTAATTTAATTTTTAATTTTTTAAAGTTTATTTACTTATTTATTTTTAGTAACCTCTACACCCAGTGTGGGGCCCGAACCCACAGTCCCGAGATCAAAGAGTCACATGCTCTTCTGACTGAGCCAGCCATGCACTTCTATATGCTCACTTTTTAGTAAATAAATACCTCTTAATTCTTGGTAAAGAGAGAAGTGTTCTTAACCCCGAAGCACATGATTACAGAGGTTTCAGTTGTCACCATGAAGCTAGGGTGCAAGGGTGTAAGGCTCCTCCCCACCCCGTGGCCGAAATTAACTCATAGTGGCGGAGCTTCCTCACTTCCCCTTGGCACGCTGAACTGCAGCCTGTTGGATTTGGGGTCCATGTGACAGGACTCCCTGCTGTGCCTGCTTCTGCTGGCCTCTCTTTGGTAAATGCACAGATCCCACTTTTGTCCTAATCTTCAAGCAACCAGGCTGGTCTGAGGTTTTTCAGAATTTGGGGAGCTTGGAGAGATCACATCTCCCATCTGTTTCCTGTTCCGTTTTTCAACATTTCCTCTTCTCTGTCCTGCACCACTGGACAATCAGTGGCTCCCTGTCTGCGAAATGAGGAGAGTATGTACTGACAATTTTATTATCCTCCTAGGTCTGCCATTCGATCTCCCCCAAGGCACACTAAAATGGAAAGAAATGATGTGAGGGTGGGTGGCTCTTTCTCAGCCTTGGAGGGCATTCTTATGTCTGTGGCCATTTCCCTGACTCTGCCCTAGGTTGAGTACAGAAAAGGCAACAGACATTTTAGGGACTCTTGATAGTTTCCACAGTAATCTGAGATTTTGGTAAACAGAAATACATCCTGGGGAAAAAGCATGAGTCAGATCTGAAATGCTCAACCTTCAGAAAACCTCATAATACTAAAGGTGGGTGAAGAATGGGGGAGATGTGTGTAGTGAAGTCTGTTAAAAAAAGGAGACACTGGGGTGCCTGGGTGGCTTAGTTGGTTAAGCAACTGCCTTTGGCTGAGGTCATGATCCTGGAGTACCGGGATCGAGTCCCGCATGGGCTCCCAGCTCCACAGGGAGTCTGCTTCTCCCCCCTCTGACCTTCTCCTCTCTCATGCTCTCTCTCAAATAAATAAAAAAAATCTTAGAAAAAAAAAAGGAGACACTGAAATGTAAGATTATGGAAATAAAGAAGCAGGAATACAATTTCAGCATAAAGTAGGATTTTTTTCAGTTGGCGTGTATACCCCCCTTAAAAAAGTACTAGGGTTGTTCCAGAGCAAAAATAGCACACAGTTAAGGGAAAATAATCTTTAGAGCTTTAGGGTTTTTTTTTTTTTAAGATTTTTATTTATTTATTTGACAGACAGAGATCACAATAGGTAGAGAGGCAGGCAGAGAGAGAGGAGGAAGCAAGCTCCCCGCTGAGCAGAGAGCCTGATGCGGGGCTGGATCCCAGGACCGTGGGATCATGACCTGAGCCGAAGGCAGAGGCTTTAACCCACTGAGCCACCCAGGCGCCCCAAGAGCTTTAGGTTTTAATTGTTAATGGAAGGGACGTTATTCCTGCGTGAAACTGGGAGCATCTCCCAGACATAAGGACTCTTGTTTCCAAAGAGAAAGCTGAGTGGAAAGAGAGTCCTCCCCCCACCCCACAATCTTCCATGTAAAGAGAACCGCCCGTGGTGACAACACTTCAAAGGGATGCTAGTGATAGAACAACGCACACACACATACACCCCTTAGATGTATTTATTCACATGCACATTTATGGACATGTGTACACACATATATATGAAACTGTCTTTTTTGGTTATGAGACAGTCAGGCTCAGGATATGAACTACTTGATAGGTGGGTAGTTCCCCTTTAAAGAAGTCATTTGGGGTACTAAAAGAAAACTGGGGGGTGTTTTTAAAAGATGATCATTAGAGACAATGGACTTGACAGCAAAGCACACTGACATGGGTTACAGAGAACTGCTACCGTGAAGCCATCATTACTTCAAGGAGACAGTCCCCCATACGTACGGCTGTTGCAACGCAAGCTTTTGCTTCTTAGCCCTGCCTTCTCAGAGGCCACGTTTCTGAAGCATGGCCAGAAATGTCTGACTCTGAAGTCTAGCCTTTGGTGAATAGGAGGACAAGTCATGAGTGGGATCATTCAGAAGCCCTAAATATGCTATGCGGTCCCCTTCACTACCCATCCAATTTCATTGCCTCACCCAACAGATGGTTCAGAGTAGCTCCAAGGTTGTTTGGGCTAATAGTGACTGTTACATCCTGGGTTTCCATGACAGTTCTTACTTAAAATGCCCTCTGCCATTGTCAAAACTTGCATTGGCCCAGCTGTCAGACTTGGGCTTTTGTTCTGGAAACTACGGTCTCTATGGCCAACTCAGACATCAGGGCTCATCACAGTTTTCATTTGTGGTTGATAATAAATGTGGAGAAACTGGCCTGGGGGATTTAGGGAAGTTTGGTAAAGAAATGGCCAGTCAACAAGAAAAATTTTATCAGGAAGAGATAACAATTATGCCATTTTCCTGCTCCCCCTTAAAAAAAAAGGAGTTGAATCACCATCTTTTAGCGGTAGTTCATTATTTCCAATTATACATAATTGAAAATGAGAAAGTTCTTAAAGTTTGAACACTGGTAATTAAATTTGAATTGGATGGGATATTTGTAATTTTAAATGCTTGAATTCTGAGAGGAAAAAACTGTGTAATGTTGTTGGCCAAATAACCCTAGTCATTAAGATTCCTATGGCATTATTTAGTGAGTTGGCTTTTTATAACACCATGAGGTTTGCTGTGGGATGCAGAGGAAGCCACCAGCCTCACAAGGGGGAGAAGTGCCTTGGAGAAGAGCTCTGAGTGAGGGGAGCAGCTCTTGAACAATTTATACTGAGAACTGGCTTTAGCATGTCTGCACGCCTTAAGATCAAGTAACTGAGACAAGTTGAGGAAAGTGAACAGAAACGACTGTTTTCGGGAGGCCAATGGAAACCACGTTCAGATCCAGGAAAAGAAAAATGAGACAGGAAAGGGAGGGTCACATTTTTGAAGGAAACCATTCGGTATTTTGGTAATCCTTTGTTGATGAAAAAAAAATTAACAACGCATTAATTATGTCCTCAGAATGGGGCATTGCTGGTCTGCACCTTTGGTCTTCCTGAGGCATTGCCAGCCCCCGAAGCCCTACTGCTCTCTGGAATTGAGATGTGGGCTTCTGTTCCCTGAGAGGGTCCTGGACCCACATGGCCCAGGGTGCTTCCGTAGCAGCTGACACCTGATCCTGTGCACAAGTGCAGGAGATAGGAGGCTATTTTCCAAGACAAGTAATGACAGCCAGAGAGTTTAGGATCTTTATGGGATTGCTAGTGTTTTCTCCCCATGCAGAGTAATGCAATTGCATAGCCTAAGAAAGATATCTTCCTCTCTCTTTCCCCCTTTCTTCATTCCCTCCTTCCTCCCTCCCTCCCTCCCTTCCTTCATTCCTTCCTACCTTCCTTCTCTATCCTTCCCTCCCTCTCCCTCTCTCCTTCTCTTTAAAACTTTGTAAAAATCAGTTATATATATTCATGATTTTCTTTCATAATTGCTCAAGTATGTACATTCAGACAAGGACAGTGTAAGCCCACACTGACGCTTATCCTTCCAGATCCTTCAGGGAAGATTAAGTGGACAGTTGCCACTTCCTTTAGAGGAGCCTGATCTACCAGACATACATTGCTATGGGAGTAAAAACGGCCAGCCATTCCCCCTTCCTTTTCTCTGTGCTCTTGGACAGTGCCTTCCCAGACTGTGGTCTAGCTGCATGACTTTCTTCGGCCAACACAGCAACAGCAAATGAGCCTTCAGAAATGCTGCCCTCTGAAAGCACAAGGCCACCATGCGAAGAAGCCTGCATTACTCTGTGGTAGGGTGAGAGTTGCTTCAGCTGACCCTGAGCCCAGCACCAGGAGTCCGAGGCCACTCTTGCTTCTCCCTTGTAGTCAAACCAGCTCAAACCAGGTGTACTGTCCTGCCTACCCACAGAACTGTGAGAAATGATTTCCTGTTTTAAAACAACTAAATTCTGGGGTCATTTGTTACATGGCGAAAGCTGACTAACAGACCAGAACCAAGTGCTTTGTTAGTTTTCTCCTTTAAACTGTATTAGGAGGGACACAGTTCCTTAAACAAAAGGCATTGTTTGGACTTACGATTATTAACTATTACACAATGACAGCTCTCCCTTTCTGATTAAGAGTCTTAGCAAATTTTCCTGAGGAGTCGTCGTGGTCATTTGCAAAGGCTGCTTCCCATGTGTTTGTGGACAGGTTTCTTGGAAAGCAATGCTGTCCCTCCCAGCTCTCAGGAGCGGGGTCCCAAGGATGAGAGCTCCAAGTAGAGCTTGGCAGACGTGGCTTTGCATGTCCTTCTCTCCCTCACCTTCCAGGCATTGTTTTCTTTCTCTGAGGCTGGTTAAACACCTTCTCCATCTTCGGGTCCCTTCCTCCTGCTGTTCTCATCTCACTCCCTAATTGTCTCTTTCAAGTTAGCATCTCTCTCATTGTGACAGCAAGAAAGAAATAATGTCAGTATTCCTTTTCCCTTTTAAGTATAGTAGGAATTCTGGCTGTTTTAGGGGAAAGGCTGTTTCGGGAGATGCTAATCCAAATGGTTTTCTCATCTCTGTCTTCTCTTGTTCTAGTCCCTTCTGGATTCTACTTCTGTCACACTATTGCTTCATTATTTATGCATCATTTCATTTTGAAAATGCTCACAGCAACTTATGATTGGACTAATCCTTTTATAGCACTGATCTCAGCTTGCTAATCTCCTGTTCGAAAGTGGGTCCCCACCCCCTTACGGGTAAAATCCCAGTCCCTCGGCAAAGCATTTAGGGCCTTCCAGAGTTTGACCTCACTCGGCTTGACCACTAGGGCTCTTCTCATTCTTGATGTTAACATGAAGCCAACTTCTCTGAGACAAATTTCCCTCGTTGTCTGCATAAGATTCTTCCACATATCTCTTTACAATCACGGTCACCTTTTAAGGTTAGGCCTAAGTAACCTCTCTCCTCCATGAGCTCTCCAGCCACCTGGGCCCATGAAACTATTGTGCTCTTCTGAGCTCTTGCATCCCTCAGGGTCTCAGTCACTCCTTTGTTATCGATCACATCCCGCATGAATTCAGTTATCATGCTTGTGTCCTTCAGGTCTTCCAGACTTGATGGTATGCTCCCTGTGGAAGACTGTACGTTTTCCTGTCACCCAAAGTGCCTAGACAGTGTGTGTGTAAGGTCGATGTGCAAGAAACATTTGGCAATGCATTGGTTTCCAACCTTGGAGTGTAGCATTCCTCGAAGTGTAGTTCATGCATTCTTGCATCAGAAGGACTTGGGTGCTTGTTAAATATTCTGTCTCCTGGGCTCCTCCTCAAACCTACTCAATTTGCCTTTCTGCAGCTAAGAACCAGGCATCTGCATGGCATACAAGCTTTCTGGGGATTCTTAAGTTCTTAAGTCTGAGAACTTCTCTTTTACTACAGGTTCTCAAGTGAAGAAATTCAATCCACACATGGCCTGGTAGACTCCTTACTTCTTTCTGTAAAACTTAGGGATCCTGGAATTTTGAAACTTCTAGAATCCAGAATGATGATTTTCAACTGGGGGTGGGGGAGGTTTGTCCCAGAAGAGAAGAGTTTGAAAAGGCAGTTAAGATGATGATATGATTGAGAATTAGAGAAAATATAATTGCTCTTATGATACAAACTACAGAAAGGTGGAGTGAGATGAAATCACCTCACTTGACGTGATATGCAAAGAACTACTGAACCATAAGCTTCATGATCCTACGATCTCCTATGTCCCTATGCCCAAGTTCATGTGCAGCACATAATAGGTCCTCAACACATAGTTACAGGCTCTGAGAGATTCTTTTTTTTTTTTAAATTTTGTTTATCTATTAGAGAGAGAATTAAAGAGAGAGAGAGAGACAGACAGTATGGGGTGGTGTGGGGAGGGGAGCAGAGGGAGAAGGTGAAGCAGAGGCCTCACTGAGCAGGGAACCTAATGTGAGGCTCTATCCCAGGACTCCTGAGATCATGACCCAAGTGAGGCAGATGCTTAACCAACTGAGCCACCCAGGTGCCCCGAATGAGTGATTCTTAAAATTAACTGGAGTTTATAAATGAATATTATATATACACATCCTTGTAAGTACATTTAAATACCATGGATGTACAAACTTAACTAATAACTAATCTGCTTTTAGTTTTTTAAAAGATTTATTTTAGAGAGAGACAGAGTGAGAGATAGCACACAAGTGGGGGAAGGGGAAGAAGGAGAGAAACTCAAGAGACTCTGTGCCAAGTATGGAGCCCTACGCAGGGCTCGATCTTACCATCCCGAGGGCACGACTTGAGCCGAAACCAAGAATTGGACACTCAAACGACTGTGCCAGCCAGGCGCCCCATAACTAATCTGCTTTTAAAATATATCTTTACATGACACATTATTTTTTATGACACATTATTTTGTGTGTGTAGAATTTTTAAACTATAAACCTCTAGCTCATATCAAGGGGAAAAAGTTACATATCACAGATTAATTTTTGATGAGGATAGCTAAGTTAATTCATTTTTTAAAAAGTCTGAAAAATAGTTTCATTGAGATACAATTTACATACCATAAAATTTACCCTTTTAAAGTGGTTTTAGTATTTCACAGAGTTGTGCAACAATAACCATTATTTATTTTTAGAACATTTTCATCATCCCAAAAGAAACTCCATTCCTAATAGCAGTCATGCCTCATTCTTCCCTACACCACACCCCTCCCATCCCCTGGCGACCACCGATCTACTTCCTGTCTCTATGTATTTGCCTATTCCAGGCACTTCACATAAACGGACTCATACAATATGTGGTCTTTTGTGACTTGCTTCTTTCACTTAGCATGATGTTTTCCTGGTTCATCCACGTTGTAGGGTGCATCAGTACCCCACTGTTTTTTAATGGCCAAATAATATTTCATTGTATGGATATACCACATTTTGTTTATCCGTTTGACAGTTGTTGCACATTTGGGTTATTTCCATTCCTTGGCTATTATGAATAATGCTGCTATGAACATTCACATACAAATTTCTCTGTGTAGAGATTTTTTGCTGTGGATCTAGGTTTTTATTTCCCTTGAGTATACTCAGGAGCTGAATTCCTAGGCCATATGTTTATGTTTAAAGAAATGTCTTTTACTTCTGTGATTTTGACTGCTACTACTACTGCTATTACTAGATGCTAATAATTACTGAGTATTTACTCTGTCCTGAGCCCTATACTAAGTTCTTCATATACGTGGTCTCATTTAACCTCCCCAATCTCCCATTTTACAGAAGGGAACAACAAAGCTTAGAGAGGTTAAGTGACTTACTCAAAGGCTCATAGATTTGAGTTAGGTGTGACTCCAGGCCCTGATCTTCTTAACCACTATTCTACCTGCCCTTGGAGTATCATATTTCCACAAATAAAAATACTTATTTTTTTCTAATTTTTTCTAATTTTCTAAATTAGAAAAACAGTGAAATTATTCTAAGTTCACAGATAATAATAAAAGAGTTACCTCTAAAGAACGGTGGTTGTCTGTGAAAGCAGAGTTATAACTACGTCCTTAGGAAAAAGGCAGCCTACCAATATTCTGGGTCTTCTATGGCATTATTCATGCACAGAGCTCAAATTCCAGGAACATGTGGTCGTCAGGTGTTTTCCATAGCTTTTCCCTCAGGATTTGACAGTGATCAGTGGGCAACGTTTCTCTTCCATTCATGTGTTTGACATGCAGACGGTTGTCTCTCATTCCACAGGGACACCACTTCTCTTTTCCCTGATTTAACTCTTCAGGGCATTCATGGCTTGGTTCCCTGAGTTAATGTACTCACAATAAATACACAATTTTCCCATGAGATAGTTTAACCCAACAAGTATGCACTGAATCAGGTGAAGTGGGAAGTAGGGCGAAACAAACACCTAATAAAGACTCTTGTCCTTTCGGTCCTGACAATCCAGTGAGATAGCCTAAAAAGGCACAAGTAAAGGTGTTCAACAAGCTCAAGCTATTACTAAGGAGTTGCAAACTAGGGTTCATGGGTTACAGCTGTTTTTGTAAATAAAGTTTTATTGGAACATAGCCATGCCCATTCATTTACATATTGTCTACGGTGCTGTTGTTCTACAAGGGCAGAGCTGAGCGGTTGTGACAGAGTCGGTATGGAGCCTAAAATATTCACTATCTGGCTCTTGACAGAGAAGCCTGCTGAATTTATCCTGGAATAGATAAAAGTACTAAAGCAAGTGAAAAGGATGGTAGTGAGCTAAGAGCTCAAAAGAGTGAAAATTTCATGTTGTATTTGTGTGCCTATATGAAGGCTGACATTTTAGTGGAAGTGAGGCTTAATTTGGGCATTGGAAAAGGGCAGTGAGATGGGAGAAATGGAGCAGACCAAGGGTATGTTGCAATATTCTGTATAAATAGAAATAAATAAGTTTTAAAAAGTGTTATTATTGATTTTAAGGTAGATTATTTAATAGAAACCATGTGTCCCACAGTAACGATGATTATATTTCCCATTGTTTTTACTCTCTTGCTTGCAACAGTCTTGTGAGGGAGGCATGGCGGTGAATCACCCCAGTTTGGCAGCTGAGGGTCAAGAGGATGGTTGAAGGTCTTGCTGGAAGTTGCAGGGCTGCTGGTTCTCCCTGAAACTCTACCAAGGTATTGGCTTTTACGGAGAACTCACGTGAGAACTCTGCAGTTTGTATCTCTATGCAGCAGAGGAAACAATAAGAATTTTGAAATGAAATTCTTGTATTAATTTTGGCATCAATGTTCCCATTTCCTGAGTCCCCATGTCCTTAAATAATACTAGGCTGTGAAAGGCTGAGTCATGAGTTGACCATTAGTTTGACGTAAGGTCTGCCAAGTAAAGTACAACCTGAAGATAGGGACATGCTCATCATCAACCCCTTGAGAGCACGAGCATCTTCGGTCTTTGAAGGACCAGTTCGTCTCAAACCAAAAACCAATGTAGCTGATACTCCTTAGAATATTTGGAAGATAGCCAGCTGAAGGCTTGCCATGGACTAAGCTCTCTCATTAACCCTTCATGTGCTTAATCCTCACAAAGACCCCAAGAGGAACGTTCTATTATTCCCTATGATACACATAACGCAAACGAGTCTTGAGGGTTAAGTTAACATGCCTGAGATCAGACAGCTAATAGATGTCAGAGCTGGGATGTGACCCCAGGTGGTCGGGCTTCCAAACTCGCATTCTTACTCACTGCACCATTACATTCTGCCACTCCTTGACAGGCATGGGGGATGTAATTTCGAATTCTACTCAAGAAGATGAACCAAAAAAACACTATGCATAAACCGCAGGGAAGATGACCATCCCCTTCAATGGAGCAAGGGTCAGATTCAGAAGGCTGTGAGCACAGCCTCGAAAATTCCTAACAGGTTCTCCGTCCCATGGGTCTGTCAGAGGGAGGACAGGGAGTGCAGGAGGAATACACAGTCCATCCTGGAGGCAAGACGTAATAGAACCTGAGAGGAAGAATGGAGATAGATTCTTATTTGGGGACAAAGATGAGAAAAGCTCAAGTGCAGAAGGTTTTCAACAGGCCACTGAGAAGAACCACATGGCTCTGCTGGTGCTCCTGGATTCTTAACGTACCACACATGTCCTACTCGAGTCAGCTACATGCAACCCCAGGCATACTCCACCTGGTGCCTCATCTTGCATCCTTGCCTGGCTTTCCCTTCTTTTTGGAGTTGTTATGGAGGAATAAGACACTGACAGAAGAAAATGGCAGACCTGGGTCCATGGAAAATGCAGCCAAACAGTGAGAAGAAGGAACACACCCACCTCTCTCAGAGTGCCCTGGGTCCGTCCCATTAATTTCAAGTCACTGGGGCCAGACTCGGGGAGTAGCAGTCCACTATGTCTTTCCTCCTCAGCCCTCAGGACCAAAGTAGCCCAGCTCTGGCACATGGGTATGCATTTCATCAGCCCTCCCAGACAAGTCTTGTGAACTGGCTCCTCTAGAGAGTAAGGTTTGAGAATAAAAAGAACTACCTCAGATACCAAAGAAAAAGTGAAAGCCATTTAAGAGAACCAGACAATTTCCAACAATAACATGGATAGTAGAGTCGAAGGTAATTCTATTTTGTACCAGATTGGGGGATAATACAGAAGAGTACAGGACAATTCAGAATGCCTGGAATACATTAGGGCTATGGACCTAGTAACAGGCTTATGTAATTCGATGAGCAGAAATATATGTTATAAAACGAGGAAGATAAACTAAGAAACAAGAACAACCCTGAAGGGCTTGGGATGGGTTTTTGAATGACGCAGTAGATATTCCTTCAAATTAAAGGGAATACAGAGGGTTGTATTGAATCTAAGTAAATTATTCTCACTCCTGTGTAGCAAAGATCGAGGCTTTATCTCAACACTGTTCTCAGTTTGGGCCACATTATATTTCCATATAATATATCCTATTATAAAATAAAAATGGACATGCGAACATGGTTGCAAGCCCTCTCTAGAAGTGAACACAACGTGGGGATTAATGGAGCTTCCAATGTCATGAGCAGCTTAGACTGTGGCCCTCCGTAAGGAAAAGATCCAGGGCTGACTGATGAGACAGAGAGGAAGGTAACTGGGAACAGTGACAATGAGCATTTTCAGAGTGATGGCCAGTATAAAGAACTTGAGCATGGCAACGAGTTGGATAATGTTTTGTCGCTTTAAAGGTGTTACAGCAGGACAAAGCCACCAAGACCCTAGCGAATGGGGTTAAACCAAGAAGGGAGAGATCGAGCATTGGGCAAGAGCCCTGGGGCGTGTCAAATGGGAGGGAAGGTGGGAGGTAGCCTGCCTCTAACTTCCTTTTTAGGGTTAATCTCCTATGTGCTCCCTCCGATTTGGGGGAAACTGAAGGAGGATATTTTCTCTTTCAAACATTTGAAAAAGCTATTTTCAGCTGTTTTTACGAAAGGAGGCACAAGAGCATTCCTCTCTCAAACCACAAGAAACCTTCATGAATATGGCCATAAATTGAAAGTAAATTTGTTATTATGCTGCTTAAGTGATTCAGGCCTTTTCAGAGTTACCTGAGGACCCTTCAGACAGGGCAACTCTGGCCATGGTAAAAATCCCCTTAGAATGACGTACATCCAAATGTCGCCCACCTTTCTGTAACTGACAAAGCAACGCGACGTGTAGCACCCTCATCGTAGTCTCAGCATCTAAAATAGACCCCTGAATTAGATCAGTCCGATAAATTAGCTCCAAACTCCAGCCACAGTGGCTTGCCCATTGGAAGGGTTTTGAGGATCTGTTCTGCTGTCCACCTTACCAAGACTCTATCTACTATGAGGGCTGGGGGCTGTTTTAAGAATACTATCGTGTTGTTCCTATTGCTAAATCGGGGAAAAGAAAAACGGGTTTTGTAAGTGCGCTGGCCTGGTGACTTACCTGATAAACAACAGTGAGTAATAAGATTGGAAATTCTCTTAAAAATTTTTGCACGTTATTTGGTTACAGTTTCCATATGGCAAGACGGCGAGGGGAGAAAACCTTCCATTCCTCGCCCCCCGCCCCAACCACATATTTAATCCATGCGCTTATGTCAAACTTAATTACAGGACTTTTGGCATAAAATAACAGCCCACATCCTCAGAGAGAAGAACTTAAGCAGTTAATATGTGCGATTGAGTGAAATTGCTTTGCTGAATGTTTATGAGTAACCCAAGACCAGTGAAATGTGCTGATATTTTAACCATTTCAGTGCTGAACTTGGGCCAAGATGCTGCGAAATAAGAAAAGAAAATATTAATTTCCTCTGATCTGCTGTGTATCATATTTCCTGAAACTGAGAGCTTTGGGTAGGACGACTTTATGGCACTTTCACAAATAGGTTTGTGGAGGAATAACAATAAAGCTGGGACAATTACGGAACTTGTCACCATCTCGGAGAACCGTAGGGATTCAGCCAAACAGAGCACCAAGTTTAAACCTGAGTCCATTTCTGCAGAAAATCCTCTGGAAAAGCAGAGCTCCCTATGAGGGGCAATCATTTCTGCCTTTGGGTTTTTCATTCTCAGACATTTCCTTTTTCCATTCATCTCCAATTTAATGTGGATGGTTTTTAAATGCAGGGATTTCTGAGCCTAAGATGACTCTATGCTTCCCATTGCCATCTTTGATAACACAAACTCCTACCTCTGTTTAAACCTTCTTTTGTCTAAATCATTCACAGTAAGACTTGCCTCTTTGAGACTAGAGGAACCCCTTGAAATATCAAATTCTCTGTTTAATTTTCTTCTTTATCCGCATCCTTTCTTAAACCAGTAAGATTCAGAGCTCCTTTTGACTTCACACTTCCCTTCATTGCATTTGTTTCAGAAAACAGCCCTATTATCACCTACCCCATAACTCCCAGCCTTGTAACATTATTTTTTCTGAAGTTTCTCTATGCTTAAATGTTCCACTGAGCCCAAATTTGTTTCTTGCCATTCTCTACCAACACAGTCCCCCGCCCAGACTTTAGGGGGCATATATACTGTTTGTTCCATGGACGACACCCTCCTTGTGACTGCATCATCTCTACTGAGAAAACATGCCATGGACTGTTCAGGGGCTCAGATTGTTCTATGGGTTTTGGTATAGCTGCCCATCCTGGCTCCCATCCTCTCATGAGTGCCTTCTCATCTCCCTTCTGTGACTCTTTGGAGCATTTATGCCTTTTCATTTCACTGACTTGCTATTTCCAAATGCTTCTGAAAAGCATTTTTCTCCCTCATCTGCTTCTCCAAACTACATTAGGGTCATAGTTTATCATTATTTTCAGAGCTATTGTTTAGTTCAGCATGTTAGAATCCTAGCCTCGAGAAAGGTACAATCATGTTATGGTGTTGATATTAAAGAATATTTGTGAAAATATCTGGCCCAGTGCCTGGTCCACAGAAGACATCTTATAAAAGTTAATTCATTTGTTCATGGATTCCTTCCTTCCTTCAACGTATATTGAGCACTTACTACATAAATCTACTTTGAATCGTGCTAGGTTTTGGGGATTCAGATATGAGAGACCCTACATTGGCTGAAATAGTTACAGACAGAGGAATGCCATGCTCTGAGCACTTTCGACATTTCAAATATTATACTGGTAGCTTTACAAACAATTAACTAATAACCTAGAAGTGAGCTATTATTACCTCCTTGTCTTATTTGTGATGCAGGTTATAAATCTGTAGGTTTGAAAGACATACTCGCAAAAACTCTTCTGATCCTTTTTTGTTTTTTTAAGATTTATCTTACTTAGAGAGAGAGAGAGAGCACATGTGAGCTGGGGGGAGGGGCTAAAGGAGAGGGAGACAAGCAGACTCTCCACTGAGTGGGGGGAGCCTAAGGAGAGGGGGGGCTCAATCCCAGGAGCCTGAGATCATGGCCTGAGCCGAAATCAAGAGTGGGATACTCAACCGACTGAGCACCCAGGCGCCCTGAAGCTCTTCTGATCTTGAAGTGACATATTTCAGTAAAATATGAAGGTTAGGCTCAATACTGTGGTGACTCATGGGCTCTTGATATAAGTGGACTTCCTTGCCTACGTCCTATTCATCATTCAGATCCTAGATTACAGTTGCCTTATTAGAGGGGCTTTCCCTGATTCACTCATATGTAGGCTGGGTCCCCTTGTACTTTCTCTTATACTCTGTATTTGTCCTTTATTGTCCTTACTACAATCTGTAGTTAGCATTTATTGTGGGATTATCCCTTTCATGTCCGTCTCCCTTGAGATACCATAAGCTCCATGATGGCAGGGATCATGCCCATTTTGGTCAACACTCTACACCCAATCTCTAGCTCAAGGCCTGGCACACAATAGGTGCCCAATAACACGAGTTAAATGATTATTATATTTTGTAATGTCGATTGCAAAAGTGTGGTTTGTCTATACATGTTTTATTTTTTTACTTTGGAATCAGCTGTGTAGCTTTCTGAAGCATCTAGTTACTTCTATATAGCTTATTATTGAACGATTTGGGAGTTTCCACTGGCTGGTGGTGAAGAAAGGGACAGAAGCAGTGGGCTGCCTTCACCCCCAGGATAACTTCTCTGATGGGAATGGGAGACGAAAGACTGAGCTAAAAAAGGGTCAAGTATCAGACAAGTCTGGGAGGTGGGAGTGCTGGACATGGGAAGAGAGTGACCTCGGTGTCTTCCTGTACTTACTTCCTGTCTCCCCAGGAAGTGTCAGTCAGAGATTTTCAGGAAAGAGTGTTGTCATGGTAACCTGAATGGCTCTTCCTTTCTGGGCTGTACAGGGACAAGTGCCCTCATGTGCCCCAGTTGTCCCCATGTGCAGTGGCAGTCCTTTTGAGGTTTCAGATGCAACATGGAAAATCCAGAGCAGACAACGTTTGTAAGGACAGAACCAACCTCAGCATGTGGCAAGGATTCAAGCCCAGAATGCGAGGAGGCTGTTCTTGAACTAATTAAAATTTAATCTGCTAAAGCCATTTTCTTGATAATTTGGGAACCCTCTCTTGACTTTTGCAAGTTCCAAAGAGCCTCAAAAATAGAGGATGCTGTATTTTTGCACTTTTTCTCTCTGCGTATTAGATTTCATACCAAAAAAAGCACTTTTTAAAAAGGGACTGTAGATAGAGTAATGGTATGATTTATCATCCAAACTGGGACACTTGGGAGAGTGAAAAGCAGCACTATTAATAATTACACGGGGACAACAGACATACACTGGGCTGTCCTGGGCAAAGGAGGATGTGCAGGTAGGAAAACTAGGGTCAGGGCCAGATCAGACACAACCACCAGGCTGTGTGAACCCATGCCTCTGCCAGTGCTTGGTATAGAGCAGGTGCTCAATCTTATTAAATCAACCAGAAAAATCTAAAGTTGTCCTGGGTGTGCTTTCTTAACAGAAACAGATACGGGTCCACTAAAATAAGGAAAGTACAGCAGACCAAGCAGTGGGATGGCAAGGCGAGGGAGCCATGTTCCCCAAAAGTGGGCAGGGACACAATGCAGAAATATATGTGTATTCTGTGTTTACTCATTCCGAACTGTTAGCAGTTAATTGCCATCTGTTGACACACCCGAAGGGAAATGTGAAGCAGCTCTGGATATTTGCATATGCATTCTCTGCCTGCATATTTTGCTAACACTCATGTGTGGGTCTCTAATTCCTAAAATCCACACAACTCTGCCCTAATTTCATAATGTACATGTACTGGGTGCCACACTTTGGGGTCCAATCTGCAAAAAATGGCCTCCTCAGGATTCCCTCATGGTCAGCCAGAGATACTGGCTACAGCCTGGGGCCTGCCCAGACTAGCTAGGCTGCTCTCATTCCCACCCCTCCTCCTCTCGCCTGCCCAGTCTTTCAGGAAGAGTGAAATGGTCCATTGACCTCTGAGGAGCAAAAGGGCATGTTCAGCTTTTTTAGAGGTTATGGACACTCTGAGTGACACCAGAGCCCAAACCTCCAATGGCAAGGCCAGCAGGGCTGGAGAACGGGGGCGAGGCCTGGCCGTGTCTCCTCGTCCACCGCTAACCTTGCCCTGGAACTGACCAGAGCTGATGCCCTCTTTCCTCCGGGTCTGCTGAGTGCTTCGTCTTCTTCCCATGTCTTGGGAGAGATCCGTCTCCTCTGACAAACTCAAGATTCCAGGCAGAACTTTCCCATGCCACCATCCCTCAAAATAGCCCGAGCCGAGCTGTATTTATAGCCGTGTGAGACTCTAATGGGCCAATTTGTTTGAATTTCCACTGCTTTTGTGTTGAACGTACCCCTCACCCGTGGGCAGTCTCTTCAGGCCTTTATGATGGGGTGTGTTAGGGTAGAGGGGGCCATGTTCAAGATGGTAGCTGTATAGAGTGTGGGGGCTGTTTTGCATATTTACTGTTCTTTAAAGCCGGTTTTTTGAGAGAGAGAAAGAGACAGAGAAAGAGGTTTCTGTAAGTAGCCCGGACAATGAGAACAAGACCGGCTGTATGCCAAGCACGGGATCCCGGCCAAAACACATATCATTAGCTTGGACCAGCTATAAGCAAGGAAATGAGAAACATATGTTGGAGAGCAAGGTTAGGAGTGAGAGACTATGGGTCAGTGACAGTCACCCTAAAACTTTTCCCTTGTTCTTCAGCTGTGGCCTGGCGGTGTCAAATGTCATTTCAACTGCCTTGATTTCTCATGGTGGGGCTGCCTGTGTGTTTTCTGGTGTTTTTTTTTTTTCTTCCTCCCCCTGCTGTTTCCTGATGGGAGCTTTTTGGGGAGGGGAATAAAGGGGCAGGGAAAGGTTTGTGCAATAGTTTTTCTCAGTTCTGGGAAAATCA
The DNA here is from genome assembly GCF_010015895.1 of Lontra canadensis. Lineage (NCBI taxonomy): Eukaryota > Metazoa > Chordata > Mammalia > Carnivora > Mustelidae > Lontra > Lontra canadensis. The sequence continues at coordinate 14,906,819 of NW_022631002.1, forward strand.
CAACCTTGTTTCCCGTGATGCTCTCGGAAATTCCTCACTTTCTCTGAAATAACGGTGTCTCTCCGTTTGGGATTTGGACTTGTTCGTGAGGGAAGAAAGAGGGGGAAGGCTTTGAAAGCATTTCTTGCTGTTTCTTTTCTTAAATATAATTAGACACGCCTCATTACCTCACACTGAAGGACTTTTGTACTTTTTCCGAGCTGTGTTTCCTGAGATCTTCGATGGGCCACGGCCTGTCATATCCACTCACATTTTATCATATTAGCAGTTATTTTTCCCGACACCTTTGTCCTCTCCTCCAGCTCTCCCTGAGGTATCCAGAGCTGGTTTTCCGGTCTGGAGCCATACCCAGGGAGCCGGCTGGAGACGAGCGCTTGCTGAAGGGCCTGCACTCCTTCAGCCTGTCCGGCTCCCCCCCCTCCTCCCCACATTTGTCCTTCAAGTTCTCCCTGGACAGTTTGCTAACAAGGCTGTGCTCTCTGCCATTCTGGGGTCGAGACCCCTGTTCTCTATAGAACCCAGATGAAGAACTGTATCGCATGAAACTCAGAGGAGGCCCCTGGAGGACCGACTGTGGCTACTGTTCTGAGGCTGAGGACTGTTCCAGATGGCCGCTCAGAAAACTCACCAGGCTACGACACCCGGCTTTGGCCGAAGTCACAGACTGGCCACCAGGTATCCCCAGCCATTGCTGGTCAAAAAACATCGTGACAGGGAGAGCGTGGGGGCTGCTGCAGCTGGCGCGGAGAGAGCTGAAGGGAAGTGGTCCCCAGTGGTCCTCCCCAACCTTTGTTCTTTTAAGATTTGGGGAACGGTGTTGGGGTGGAAACCATTTCAAATAATTAAAACATTTGGTCTCTGTTTATCCTTTGCTTCCTTCTTCAGGCCTTGTTCTGAAAATAAACTTTGCTCTTAGTTTCCAGGCTCCTAAAATTCCCCAGCGTGTAAGTGTCCTGACAGCCTTGGGCAGGGTTAATGATTGGCTTGAGGTTAGTGCGACCTGTTTCCCGCAGGTGAGCTGTCTACACAGTTTAGTCTTCATTTTTTTTTTTTTCTTCCTTGTCTTTTTTTTTTTTTTTTTTTTACATTGCAGTTTTGGATAGCAGGTCTCACTTCCCTGCATGGAGACTTCTATGGTCCCAGAAGGAACCCTCACTTGCTGAGTCTTTCTCAGTGCTCAGTGGATCAGGAGGGCTGTGCGTGTGCATGTGTGTGTGCGTGTGTGTATCCATTTAACAAAAAAACATGAGAGAAATTAGGGCAGCCAAACCACAACATGCAGGCGATGGGTATTTAAGTCTTACACTGACAGTGAGGCAGGGTCCTGGTTCGGAGCCTGAACATCTTCCAATTTTAAGGAGTCTATTTCTCAACACTCTCTTGGTTCCCTCTCTTTCAGAGTAGAAGGCAGCTGGAATTAGGTTGGAGTCCATGTGTTTTCTTTCTGTGTCCTCATTGTTTGGCTGCCTCTCAAATCTCAATGTGGCCAAAATATGCCTCGAATGCACCGCTTCCCGCCATCTCCTCTGCCATCCTCCTGTGCAGCCACATCGACTCTAGCCTGGGGCCCGAGATGCCTTCCAAGCAGGCCCTTCGTGTCCTGTCTCTCCCTCTTTCGGTCCACTCATCAATGAGAGGCCAGAGGGGTGGTTTAAAAACCTAAATTAGAGGACTCACACGTCTCTGCGGGATACCCTCCTGATCCTGGCCTCCTTCTCTGACTTGTTATTGAGCCACCCCTCGGATCTTTCTGTGGCAGAAACTCTAGCCTCATCTTCCTCCCCCGTACAGTGGGGGTCACAACAACACCTACAGATGGGACTGGGAGGAGGAGACCCTTTCACACACTTAAAGCACCTAGACCAGGGTCCGACTGCCATAGGTGCAGTAAATGGAAGGGCCATTTATGGTTTGCTTCCTTGAATTTGCCAAGGACTTCCCTTCACAGAAGCCTCTGTCACTCACGTTTTTCTGTGAGTGACAGAGGCTTCTTCCTTATCCCTTCAAATTTGAGTTTAAATGTGAACTCCTTAAAGATCTTTTCTAACCAGTCTGTTAGGGTCCTGTTTCTTCTACCCCACTCCCATTATTTTGTCCTGTAACATTCTATTTGTTTCCTTCCTACCACTTTTTCCAACTGGCAATGACATGTTATTTGTTTACCTGAGGGCAAGGTTATGACTGCATGTCCTTATCTAGCATGAACAACATTTGTGGAATGAATGTGTAAATGAAAGAATCAAGCTCCTCTCCTTTCTTCTATATCAGAACCACTCCCAGCTCACTGCATCTCCTAGGCCACCCTCTCCCCTCCAAATCCTATATTTATTTATTTATGTATCCTCTCACCCTCTTGCCACTCTTGGCCCTGGTCTCTTGGCATTGGAAGTTCTCTGAATCATCCAGGGGCTGCCCCATCCTTGCTCCCCTGCTCAACTCTTTTCTCTTAGTTTTAAGGCACGTTCTCCTGTGAAAGGCTCATGCTTTCATTTATATGTAAATGATAAATAATAGAATATATAATGCCCAGAGTGAGTGTTATGACTAAAAACTCCTTATCTGCCAAGTAACAAGGGTTTGGGATGAATTAACTCATCATCTACCATTAAGAGATCAATGTCTGTGCAATTACTGCACAAATATCCAAGATCAGGTATATTACAGCCCTACCTGAAAGCCTAGAATGATGGTAGGAAACCAGGCGGAGGTGAAATTATAGTCCCTATTTTTGATCCTTATCACCACTCATTATGTGTCTACATTGTATTATATGGAAGCTATGGAACATGAGCTAGGAAGAGGTAACCTGACCTGTCCTCATGAATCTCTCTCTCTCTCTCTCTCTCTCTCACTCTCTCTCATAATCAAGAACACCAAGACGGAAAATGCCTTCGACTGAATTTTTTATTATTTATTGATTGATAGCTTGTCCTTTTTTCCACCCCCACCCCCCTCTTAAGCTTCTGTGCACTTTGCTAATTACTTCTCTGGAAATCATTTTACTTTACCATTCACCAGAATGCTGCCACCTTTGGGAAAGAATGTGGCAGTGTGATGGACTGTAGGATTGATAAGGGCTAAGTTTCAAGAAAGGTCTTCTCATTGACGTGCTGGTCCAGCTGCACCCTGGAAGCTAATACAATATGAAGGCAATGATGTAATCATGAGAAATAGCCCAGGGCTTGCATCAGAGCCTTTCTTGTCAACCAACAGAAGAAGCATAAGCATAACTGCCTTCATCATTTCACTCTTGGCCCCACCTGGATCTGTACCATCACTGTGACTCAGTCATAAAAGCAAGTCTATCAGCACATTTGAGGCACTCTGGTCCATTAGTATGATCTGAAGGTGAAATCTGCATATCCCCCAGACCACAGCATCCAGTGATTTGAGTTATTAGGAAAAGACTGAGTAGCTATTAACTGCTTTAAGAAGAAGAAAGTAAAGATCTCTTCCATTATATGCAGAAGACTTTACTGGTTTATATATGTTTGGGTGGGTAGTAGATAAATGGGTTTGACTGAAATGAGTTTTCTAGAATTTACGGGTCTCCTTACTTTAAAGATGGGAAAAGTAGATTCACAGATGAGCTCTTCCCCCAAATACACAGAACCTTGGAGGAGAGCCAACATTGCTCTATTACCATTCCAGAGTCCCTGTGCTTCCACATATCTCAGACTAAACCAAACGAATTTTTTGGTATTAGTCTTGAATCAAAGAGGCTGCCAAGTTCTATTTAACTCAACAAATGAAGTAAATGTTGATTGAGTGTCTATTACGTATAAAGAACATGAAAGGCAACAGCCTTGTTCTCAAGGAATTTATAACTTAGTGGAGGAGACAGACATATAAACTAAATTTAATACAAAGCACTAGTAAATAAAGCATTGAGAAAGGACTATTGACAATGAGTTGTGGAGGCATCTTAGCATAGGAGCTGCTCCAGGCAGGGGCTGTGTATGACCGTCAGCCGCAAGTGAGAAAGAGAAAGACCCATCAGTAGAATCAGACCATTTCTCTGTAGGTACCAAAAGCCCTTCTAACTGGTAAAGATTTTTTCCTTGTTCTAAGCTGAAATTTGCCTCTCTACAGTTTCCACCATGTGCTACTAGCTTTATTATATGAGGTAATATATATTATTTTAATCCCTCTCATACACATCAGCTTTCAAAATTCTAAATCTGGTTGATTTTTCTCTCCCTTTCCCAGTGCTCCTTCCCTCAAAGATTCCTTTGCCTTTTCCTATTTCAGATTAGATGTACCAGTTTATTCAACTCTTTCACCTATGTCACGATTCTCAAATCCTTCACTATCTGGACGCTCTTCTTTTGACATATTCCACTTTATTCATGTCCATCCTTAAACATGGTATTGAGAACTGGACACAATTTTAAGACAGGTTTTGACCAGTGGGTAAATTTCTTCCCTTGTTACCCACCCATCCATCTGCCCATCTATCCAAATGATACTTAAGTAAACTTCTGTGATATGGGGCACTGTTCTAGTTATTATGCGGAATAAAACGATGAAAAACTTCAATGAAAGTCAAGTCCAATGAGACGAGGATTAGAGGGAACCATTCTCATACCAACACGACCTAAGATTTCATTGGTACTTTTGGCACCCATGGGACATACAGTACTTAGTGAGCTTGTGGACCCCAAGATTTGCAACATAGTTTCATAAAACTTATGCTTAAACAGATTGCCCTTGTTTGGTCCACTAGCATTTGATTTTTGGAACTATATTTCAAATCTCTACATTGATTCTTTCAAATATCAGGCCATCAGTTCAATTCATGGAGATCTTTTGGAAACCTAGACCCTATTCTCCAATATCAAGCCCCTTTTTTGTAGTTCTGGGCCACCTGCAAACACAAGCAGCTTAGTATGGAACCTTGGAGTGTATCAAGCCAGCTCCGAATCCATCTAGCTCTAAAAGTATCAAGTCCTCATTTCTTTATCCTGGCCATCAAAGAGATCATTTTTGGTCAAGTGTGATACTGAAGTCAGGATACAGGTGCCCAAAGAATTTTACCACTTCACCGGGATAAATACTGAGTAAATAAACACTTTAAAAAATAGTAGAACTTAAGTACCAGGCCTTACCCAACACCATGTTTACAGAGGGATCAGTCTGCTAATGTGGAAACTGGCAGCTCCAAAAGTTTTGGGAAGGAGGATCTCCCTGCTCAACTCAGAGATACTAAATCAGAGGATTAAGTCTCCAAACTGTCTGTGGAGCTCGGGAGAATAACAGCGCTCTTTATAAGCATCTTGGATTTCTACTTTTCCAGTGAAATCCACTGGGTCCTATCAGTCTGTGGTTTGTCTGCTCAGGTTTTAGCAAACTCAAGATGGGGCTGTATCGTGATTGGCTAGAACATTCTGCTCTTCAGAAGGGGGAGCCCACTGACCCCTGACCACAGCCGGTCAGACAGAGAGTGTCAGAGGCGGACCAATTACCTAAGAGGACTGAGAAAAAATCAAACAGAGGCCGGGCACAATGAGGGGAAAAAACACACAGCAGGCCCAGCTTTAGTTCCACTGCTTGAATTACCACTATGTCAATAGAAGGTGATAAATCAAGGGAGATATTTACTGATTAAAATTACAGACTCCTACGGGAAACTGTATAAACAGATTGAAGAACAAAGCCTTCAGGGACTGAGCCCAGCTGAATCCATCCAGGCTTTGGCCGGTCATTTCTATTTCTAGCCAACTCTTGGACCCAGGGTCATCGAGAGAGCAAGTTTCTCTACGAAATCAGACTTGCTCTGCACAGATCCAAATATTTGTAGGGAAAATTTAAAAGCATGTTGGGAAGAGATTCAGGACTTAGATCCATTCACAAAGGATCCTCTTATTTCATTCTTATTTCTTCTTCTTCTTCTTCTTTGCTTTTGCTCTCAAGTCTGGTCTAGACTCACTAGAAAGATCCAGAACACCTGGTCTGAGTACCCTGCCTGCCAGAGGAGGTCCTAAGGTCACAGATGCTGAAGAGAGGACACAGGAGACATGAGTGAGCATGAAGCTCACCTCCACAGGGAGGTTAGGGGCTGGTAACTGTTGCCAGGAAGCTCTCTATGCCAAACCACCTTGCCTACCCTTTCTGGTGTGCCAATGCTGGTGTTCCCAGGGGGAAACCAAAGCTTTGCTCTGCCATCCTGGTCTCTCCAGGTGTATGGCATGGTCCAGGTCCCTGTGCTTCTTGATCTGGTGACCTTCTTGAGTAAAAGAAATATCTTTGGGGATGCCTGGAACAATTTGTATAAGGAGGGCTTGTTTTGCAGCAAGGTTACAGTTTAGTTTCCAGAGCCCTGTGAGTTTCTTTTTGCCAGTTCTGCCTGTGGGAGTGGGACCATCTCCCCAAACCACTCTTCTCGGTAAGTGGCAGCACAAGTCTGTGGATGATGGATGGGGGGCACCTGTGTGAACGCTCTTTAACAACACCGCTGGCTCCGTTATCTACGAATGGTCTTGCAGTGAAACTTTGCCCTTCGAATCCAATTTCCATTTCTTTCCTTTTGTGCCCTTGGCTGTGAATATGCAGTCATCACTCAAAGGGAATTGGGCAAAACATGCTCTGGGATAAAAAGACTGATGATCGGAAGGAGGGACATGATCATCTCTGCAATGTCAATACACGATGAAAGCCTGTTGGGGGTATAATTTCCATTCAGGCCAGAGTGTGTTGTTGGGTGTTTGGGGTTTTGTCAAGGTGCCCCACTGAGGGACAACTGTGGGCTAAAATCAGCTGACATTCTACCTGCCAACCTGCTGAGCCATGTGTCCTTGGGTTGGGGGGCGGGTGTCCACCTGGAGAGAGATGGAGTTTTTTCTTCATACACAGAGAGACGTTGGTCGCTCAAGCATGCAGCCATGGACTTTTGTCTATCAAGTGGGATGTTCTTTTCTAATGGTCCCTACAGAGGGAGTAGCTTTTTCTAAATGGTGCAAGGGTCCAGAACAGGCTGGACAAGGCCCTGATTCTTCTGGCCTTTTCCTTGGAGCTGGGAGGAAAAAAGGTGGAGAAGATCCCAGCAGAGCATTTAGAAGTTCATGCTTTGCCTTTTAAAAGGCAGCAGTGGATAATAAAATGCCTGTATAATTATTCTGGCTCGCTCTCCCGTTCTTTCGCAACTGGGTTACTGTAAAGTGAGGTGAGTGTTCCTTTGTTTTTTCCTCCCTGAAGGGATTTGTTAAGTATTCCCTGCCTGAGTGAACTCCTTGTCCGGTGGTGTCACTGAGCCCATCTCTTTCCATCAGCCTCCAGAGATGGTTGATGTTACAGTTCAGACGTCACACACTGTCTTAAGTTCTGGAAGACTCTGAGACGTCCTTTTTATTTATTTTTTTTTTTCTTAAAGGAAGTTATGTTTATAGCTGCTGCGCTTGACTACGCTGCCCCTGTGAGCCTCCTCTGAATGGTTTCCAGCATGCGTGCTTATCTCCAAATGGAAGTACATTTTGGAAACGGAGAGAAATTAACTCGGATTTCCCAAGCTGGAGGAGGTGAAGTCGGCTGTCGCAAACCGTGGGGGCGCTCTGATCTCGTTCTTCTGCTCTGCTTGCCGAAAAATCTCTCTTTGCCCTGGAATATCATGGCCTGGAGGCCTTTAAATTAAAAACAGTTGTGAAACTGGCAGCAATTTCGAACTTATGCCAGTGCGTGAATCCGTAAAGAGCAGGGCCTCAGGGATGCAGGTCATGTGTCTATAAAGAGGCCTGTTTTGTATCCTTGGTTTTCACTAAGGCAAGCCTTTGGCCTACTGCTAGTTTCTCTTGCAGGGGAAGGTCAGCTCTTTCGTGTTGTTTTTTACCCTCCTTTCTGACATAACCTTCCACCTGATCCCACGTCCTAGGGCTTGAGGGTTTGCCGTGGGCACAGTGGGGCCACAAGGAACTAGATGCTTCTTGGCATCCCCCAGGTCAGCAAAGGAAGTGGCCAGACAGTGGCTGACACCTCCTGTTTCAGAGTGACAAGAACATGGCGGGGAGTTGGTGGGGGTTACCAGGAGACACCACCACAAGGGACAGAGGAGACAATGCAGCTACATAGGAAGCCTTCACAGACAACGCAAATCTGAGCCTGGAAAGCGGAATGCAGGTTTTGTAAAAGATACTTTTGTCAATTTCAAGAGAAGGCAGAGGAAACGCCAGACAATAAAAGAGCAAGCTGGGGATGGGCCAGTAAAATTCCTCCTTGGTGTTTATGGCCTGGTTACTTCCAAGCCAGGAGGCGAAGTGACTCAAGCAGGGATTCATCTCAAATGGGCTTGGTCAGAGGGAGGGGCTGGGGGTGAGCCTGGAGGCTGCTGGAGAGCAAAACCTGGAGTCTGTTCCTGACAAAAGTCTTCCTACCGGCACCTTCTCTAACATTCTGGCCACTCCAGGGGGGCCTTCTTGTTCAGAGTAGAATATTCTAAGTCATCCGGCATCTTTAATTCAAAACTGAAATCCACCGATATGGACAAAGAGACCCGAGGATTCGGTATGTTGAATCCTCTTTGGCAGGAGAAGAATTCACACTTAAACCTGAAAACATAGTTGTCTCCTTAAACAAATTCAGAGTTATGTTCGACAAGTTATCCTGACAAACCTGACTCTCTCCTATGTGTGGAAATTGGAAATAGGACCAGCAAGTCTGGTGGGGCCAGTATATGTGAAATTATATTACAAAGTTAAGGAATCTATACTGTCTATATGAGTGAATGTTTTAAAGCAAGGGCATGAATAGAGCTCTGCTTTGGAAGGGCGGTGGTAGAAGGACTTTGAGGACACAGGTGATAGCTAATATTTCTTGAGCGCCTACCATGTGCCAAGAACTGAGTTAATTATCTTATGACATGCATTCTCTTTTTAAATCACACAACCTCATGAGGTTGGCCCTATTCTTTTCCTCCTTTTACCCATAGGCAACCTGAGGTTCAGGGAGGTTGAGAAACAAGGTCACACAGCCTGCAAGTTGCAGAGCAAGGATTTGAACCTAGACTGACTGACTCAAGAATCCACAGTTATACTACTCTCCATCAAGCTTACCGTCTATATTGCTTGTTTCATCAAGTGTCCAGAAAAACAAAAAACAAAAACATTTCTTTTGTGTGAAAGAAGGGGCAAACCTGTGGATTTGGGATCATGAGACCCAGATGTTAGGGGTGCCAGATTTAGCAAATAAAATTACAGAACAGGCAGTTAAATTAGAAAAATTGCTCTAATGAATGTTTGAAACTTATTAAAAATAGCTGAACACAGGACACGTAAGGCATCCTCACAAAATGAATAAAGACACAGGACAAACTCGGTAAATAGAGGACCCACCCCATCTGTAGATATGCACCTTAAGTGTGTCACACCATTTCTGTGTGACCTTGGGCAACCCACTCTCACTTAGTCTCATTCTCCTCAAATGGAAAGTACAGACAGTAATGTCTCCCTCATAGAATTATTACAGGATTAGCTGAGATGATACAAAACACCCAGGACAATGCCAGGCAAAGAGTAAGGTACTCAATAAATGCTTTGTTGGTAAACTAGGCAACTCCTTGGTTTCCAGAACACTTTTCTTTTTTCATTCACAAGAACACTTAGCTCCTACTGAGTGTTTTATTCATCAAAGACTTGGCCTTTTCTTCATGAAAAATATCTCTTTTAATGGGGGTCACTTCTTGATGTTTCATGTAGCCTGTATTTAAAAACACCCGCCATTTCCTCTCATAATAAAGTTACTACACAAATTTAAAAAAGGGGGGGGCATCAGAAACAATGCCCATTATATTATCTTCAAGCCTTTATTATGTAGGTATTAAATTTGAACTCAGAGGTCGTCACACTTGGAAAGTGTTTCCATCTGTAGCACTCCACTCTGCTTTCTGTCGGTTCAATTAAGCTTGAGAATTTAAATTATCTCTCTAACTCTAAAAATATGTATGGATACTTCTGAAAGTGGAAACTGTCCCAGGGCTTAGAAGAAATTCTGTGGGAGTGAATGTGCTCACAGCTTTCAGGCCAGAAAGGTTGACCCTTCCAGATCTTTGAAAGATTGTGGAAAGACCGTAAAAATCAAATCAAATCAAGTCAGAATGGACAGCCTTTCTCTCCAGAAGAGTATTTGGAAAAGAAGTGGAGAGATGGAAGAGTTGTGTGTGAAAAACACACATACACACACACTCAGCGGGGAGCATATTTGTCTAAAAACATTAAATTAAAAAGTTCTTAGAGTGACAGCATTTCTTCCATTCTTTCTCTCATTTCCAGTTCATTCTTATCAGAATTCTGTTAGCTCTCAAACTGACATTTTCCTGTTCTGATCTTTTCTCAGATAGTAAAGAGGGATTTTTTTCTTTCTCTTTTCTTTCCTTTTTTTTTTTTTTTTTTTTTTTTTTTTTTAAATTGGGCTGATGCAAACAGCAGATCAGTCTACAGAGAAACGTCAAGGACAGTTCTGAGTCCTAAGCCCTGACCCGCCTGCCCTCTCCTAACTAGCTATTGACATTGAACTTAAAAAAGCTGCAATGCTGAGATGAGATAATGTTTTAGAGGGAAAAGGGCTGTGGGGGGAAGGCTGAGGGGGTGGGGCATTCCAGAAGTGAATGGGCTGCTGGTCTATGAGTCAAACTTCAGGCTTGTAAAAGCTCAGTTTTGCTTCAAATATCCGGTAAAGAAAATGGAGCTCTTTCTTTAGAGCAGAAATGGGGCAGGAGAGTCTCTTTGGATGATCCTGTTCCCAGAAATGTGAAGTGGTAACAATTTTATGATCTTTGGGTATAGAAGAACTGTCGCAGGCTTTCTGCACCGGGCCAGTGAATGACTCAGTGTTCATTTCACTCATGTCACAGGACAGAGGTGGACTTGACAATGCACAGATTTAGAATTTTTAATATGACTATCTAAAGGGATTTTCTCCCTCATTTTAAAACTGAGAAGTAAAAAGAACATTGTTGGTATTTGGTTTTGATCCCTTTGTTCTCCAGATTCTATTAGCTTTGGCTTCTGTTTACCGCAGTTTAAAGATGCTCCCACCTGAAACTGTGAATTTCACTTGCTTCCTCTCAGGCTGGGAACAGAGACAAAGAGAGAAATGGTTTTCTCAGAAAACCTTTGACTGTGCTATTGTGGAGCCATCTGCTCTTATTTTCATTGCACTTGGTCCTAAATGTTCTAGAATAAAGTTCTGGCATCTCTGAAAATACTTCCTCCATGTTGCCACCAGTTGGAGAGGTGGTTTAGTTGACTGTTGGCCAACCTAGAATAAAACTTGTGTGAGGGAAGCTTGGATTCCTTAAGGGTAGGATTTATTTCTTTTTTCTTTTTTCTTTTTTTAATGTCTCCTGGTCCACCTGGATTCTCTGTTCTTCCTTTGTGGGAATTTATTTACAGAGAGGCACCGTGTTACTCTGCTTATATATAAAGAGGTAGAGAAGTTCTCTAAATGCCTCTACTTTCTAGAAGCTGCTGCTTTCTTCTGGTCTAAGCCCCGGGGAATCCAAACCCTTTCCGGGCATGCTAAAGGCCAGTGAGCAGCTGGGAGAACTCTAATCACATGATCATTGTTCACTGCGGTGGGCAGACACCTCTCTCTCTGCCTCCTTCATGTTCATTGCTTGAGACACTTGAAATTAGGCCTGACACAGCACTAACAAATATACTACAGGGAATGAGCCTGCACTGGGCCCTAGGGAATGATCTAGAAGACTTAATAGGTCTTTTCCATCTTTAATTTCCATGGTTCTAAATATGCTGGCTGCTTATAAAGCGGCAGATTGATTTTCAGGCAGACTGGTTAGTTTTGAAAGCACTTAGTGGAGAGGATTTGGCTTCATGTAGCCATACCCCTTGACCCTCACTTTAGTAGGTACCTGGTTTCTGAAGGAAGCCCTCACATACATCCTTTTGCCTCCCTCTGGCAGAGAGCAAAGGGGCATGGGGTGTTCTCAGGCCCCCCTGACTGAGCTCCCTAACCAGTTACTATCTTCTCTGTGCACTAGGACTTATTCTTATCTAGCTGATAATGTGTAAAAACAAGCAATCGGGCATGAAAGTGATGTTAGTTTGGCTTACCACTCTCTTACACCCTTCTGAAATAAGCCAGGTGTTCCGACTCTGTAGTGAGCCTTGCTAGGAAGAAGGCTTTCCCTTACTTCTGAAGATGTGGTAAGCGCCACGATCAACCCTTACCGTGAGGTCCGGAGACTCACCGGCACGTTTGAAAGCACGAAGTGGTGCGATTTCATACTATGCAGCTGGTGAATTCAATTTGGAAATGGCAGTTTGGGGGAAAACTTGCTATTTTTCTTTTGGTAATTGTTCCCTTTGGCTTACCCCACCCCCCATTCCTCAACAAGATGCAAGGAAGCAATTATAGGCAATAAAATAGACACAGCTAAGTTTGGGGAGAGGGAAGGGTCCTAGGAGTTTGCATATTTTCTTTGAGCTCACACACAGGTTGCTTTTTTTTTCTGGACATGGGAAATATGAACAATCTCAGTTTTTCCATCCATAAAACAGGAATCTAAATGATTACTTACATACCAGGAAATGTTTTAAGGACTATATAGCTAACATTTGTACACTGGTCTGGAGATAAAGTACATATATGAAGTGCACAGGACTTTTCATGATGGTTCAAAGTGGCTTTTTTTTTTTTAAAGATTTTATTTATTTATTTGACAGACAGAGATCACAAGTAGGCGGAGAGGCAGGCAGAGAGAGAGGAAAGGAAGCAGGCTCCCTGCTGGGCAGAGAGCCCGATGTGGGGCTCTATCCGAGGATCCTGGGATCATGACCTGAGCCGAAGGCAGAGGCTTTAACCCACTGAGCTACCCAGGCGCCCCAGTTCAAAGTGCTCTTAAGAAGGGGACCCGGGGGTGCCTGGGTGGCTCAGTGGGTTAAGCCTCTGCCTCCCACTCAGGTCATGATCTCAGGGTCCTGGGATCGGGTCCCGCATTGGGCTTTCTGCTCAGCAGGGAGCCTGCTTCTCCCCTCTCTCTCTGCCTGCTTGTGATCTCTCTCTGTCAAATAAATAAACAAAATCTTAAAAAAAAAAAAAAAAAAAAAGAAGGGGACCTAGGCGTTTGCTCACTTTGCATTCCATTTCCAGGGTGAAATTCAACCCAGAAAAGCTACTCGCGGCTGATAAAATGCCAGGACTGATATTGGGCTTTGAACTATTTTATCCAGAGTTGAGGAGCCAGTTCCCAATTACTCAAACTTCAAGGTCACTCTCTGACCCAGTACTTCAGGTGGGGGAGGACTCCACATGGATAAGAGAGGACAGGTGGTGTGAGGACTTCAGGGCAAAGGAAGCACAGGGAGAAATATACAGACCAGAAAAGCAAAGAGAGCTGTGGTTATTTTCCCTGTCAGCTGCCCAAATTTGAAAGAATTACCGGTTAGCCTTGGCCGTGTGGAAATGTGCCAACTTCTAGAGTCCCCTTTTCCATTGGCCACCCTCTACGAAGGAGGCAAATCCACACCTGGAAAGGACCTTGCCTTCCTTGTGTCTGCTTGGTGGCTCTGCCTGGCCTGAGTGTCATTTTCAGAGGTGTGGAAGAGTGGTGCCTCCTCCTCCTAGAGCTGTTTTAACAGAATTCTGTAAGCTTCCTATGTAACCCCTCTTAAAAATCTGAAAATGAAACAAGACATATTTCTGAGGTTGTCAGCAGGTAGATCCACTGGCTTGTGGTAAGTAATCTCTCTGGGAGGAAGTCTTGGCTCTGATGTCTGTGTTGAACGTTCCATGGCTCCCCCTGGCCACCCCAGCGTAGGTCTGTTCGCTGGGCAAGGAGGCGGTGATGATATTGCTTCTAACAACCAGACTGAAGCGTAGCCTCAGGCTGTCTTGCAAAGCCCCCTCCAAACAGCCTCTAATTAATTTTTATCCTGCCATCCCAATGAGTCCCAGGAGTGCAGCAACCCAACAACAAAAAACCCTCATCAAGTCATTTGGAGAGAGCTTTGACGTAACACTTGCAGATTTTAGATCTCCAAAAGAGACACTGCTGCAGGAGGAAAAAAATGAAAAAAAGAAAATAAAAAGGAAAAAAACCATAAAAAACCCTTCCCTTCACTCCCCCCACTCCACCTGTTTTTTTGTTGCCTTTTTTCCCCCCCATTCTTCCCCTAGTTTCTCGCCTTTTCTTCTATAGTGGCTATAAGTCAGTCTATGCTCTGGCTCTAACCTGCCCATAGTTCTTTCGGAGAGAACCCTGGAGATACACATTTTTTTACTACTGGAGGCCAAATCCAAATTCTCTGTGGGCCGGAGCCAGGTACCTGAGCTGTGCTGCCCTGGGGACCCCAGCCACCGTTGGAGGGAGCCTTCTGGCCTCTCTGGCTCATGGTCGTGGTCGAGCCAGGCCTCCTCAGCACTGTGAGAACATTCTCTGGTGGACGTAATGCTGGAAGCTGAGGGAAGGTTCCACGAAGAGTTTTACCCACTGAGCACATCACAGATGAAGCCTTCTGGGTCTCCCCTTTGGAAGCTTTGCTGGCAGCTGCCCAGTCACACTGGCAGACCGTCCTTGACAGAGGGCCCATGCAAACTCCTGAGAGCCCCTGTTTGGGACATTCTCCTTAATTCTCAGGGGATCCGGAGACAGAGGGCCCCTTCTGCCCTCGCAACTGGTAGGGAAGCCTCATTTGCTGCTTTTCGCTCCAGCTCAGGGGCTGGCCTCCGACACTTTGCCCTACCGGCCTTTCAAAGACTTGCCCACCCCTCTGTGTCCATTCAGGATGCTTCTCCTGGGACCTCGGGTGAATTCACATTTCGGAAGAGTGGCCGTTTGAAATGATGCCTTCAGAAGGGCTGACACCCAAGCCGCTGGCTGCCTGGGCTTCCTGGGTTTTCAGAACAAAAAGGTTGAGTGACTGCTCCCTTCCTGAGGTCTCCGCAGAGGAGAGCGATCCAGTGCCAGCGCCTCTGGTGTGAATTTCATGATCCCTGGGTGCCAAAGAAATTTCCACAGGACCAGCTTGACTCGATAGCCCCTGAGAAATGGGGCCATTGTTTCTAACGAGCTTCAGCAGTCTGGCTCCTTTAAAAGAGTTAATCACAGAATCACAGCCTAGAAAAGACTTCTCTGACTGCTCCTCTGTGCCAGGTCCAAGGGAGGGAGGCTGATCCTATTTTTGAAGACGCCCATGGAGCCCCACTCCAGTGACTAATCGCTCGTAATTGTCCTCTTTAATTTTAACCTCATGTGCTAGTGCTTGAAACAGATTTCCGTTTGCGCCGTCCTCAGAGAAGGTAGAAAGCATTGCTCATCATACAAAATAGGCTGTTCATTTCCTCCCCCTCTGCTTTTTCCTGTCTCTTTGGACAGTAGCATGGCCTAGCGGTGAAGAGCCAACGATGGGGAATGGGCTCCACCTGGGTCTGAAGTCCAGGTTCTGTAATTTCCTAGCTGGGCTAACGTGACTCAGTTTCCTTGCCCGCGAATCTGGGGAAATAACAGCTCACTGGGTTATTTTGGGGATTAAATGAGATAAATTGGAAGTAATTGTGCTTTGCCTTGGTTCAGGGCCTACTGCGTGCCCACAAATAAAGCGGCGTCCACTATAAAAACTTAAAAAAATGAAAAAAAGGTGTCCACTGCGTGGAGTTGGGTGCACATGAAATTCTTGACTGTTGGGGTGTTTCATTCTCCAATGCCAAGGGACACTGACAGGCCAAGAAGCAAAAACAGTGGAAAGAGAACTGGACTGAAGGTCCAGAGACCCAGGTCCTAGGGAAGGTGTAACCTTTTTGGGCCTTTGTTTTCTGGTCTGTTAAAAATCTCCACCCTGTCTTCCTTGAAGGGGACAGGGAGGATTAAAAGAGAGGAGAGAAGGGGCTGTGAATTGGAGAATGGGAGCCATTATGGATCCTGAAATTTGAGAACCAACTAACCCCCCTGAGCCCCTAGAACCTGCCCACTACCTCTGGAGTCCTCTCTAGCACAGACAGGTACCTTGCATTTTGCTGGTATTCCCCTGAATTGCTAACATCCAGGGAATGAGGAGTGGGGTGAGGCGAGTTATTTTCTCGCTTATTTTTTTAGTGGTCGCATTTCCTTTAACTCTCAGTTCAATTTTGTTTTGAAAGGGACAGCCTCTGGCTGGGAGTGTCCCTCAGCCAAGGAGCTCTAGAGCACAGTGGTTAAAGCACTCGGTTAAGCCCATGTACTGTGGGTTATGTCTTAACTCTGCCACTTTCCCACCTTGTATCCTTGGGCCAGCTGCCTACCTCTCTGTATTTCAGAATTCTCAACTATAAAATGGGGATCATAATAGTTCCCTTGTGAGAAAGATTAAATGCACACGCATAATATCCTTGGAACAGTGCTCTGGCACAGGATAAACACTCAGAAAATAAGAAGAGCGTTATTATTATTGAGAACTTCACTTATGGGGAAGATGGTGGAGAAGGAGGATATGAAGTTCATGTTGTCCCATGGATACAACTAGACAACACCCACATCATTGTCAAGAGCAGTATTATTACTACTTGAATTTTCTTCATTCATGCATTGATAAATCCTGACCAGGAGATTCCTGACTCAGTTATGGAAGACTTCTTTGAGTCGAAACACTCGTGTCCAAAGGGTTCTTAAGGTTCTGGGAGGGGCATAGCTCGATTAAGAAAATGATAAACGTTATAGATTCTCTGCAGAGAAGTTAATGCATGGCCCAAATTTCCCATATGTTTTTCTGGGGGCTTCAACCCATCCATGGAATTACTGGGGCCTGTAGACCTCTGGTTAGGAACCTTCATATTCAGGCCTTCTCATCTATTGTATTATCAGGACCAGCCAGGTAGAGCTTTGGATGTAGTGAAGAATAAGAATCCCTGATCAGAACATTATATTATGGTTACCAGCAATAAGAGATCCCAAAAGAAAACAAAATGTATGATATAACTGAACCCGAACTAGAATTTACACAATCTCTCTCTTGTCTACTACGCCTGCCCTTGAAGCATACCATTGCAATTTTTATCTAAGCCCAACATGCACTGCTCGGAGAGAGAGTCTTGGAGAAATTCTCTCTCTCCCTCTATTCCCACTATTTGGCAGCTTCAAATAACCAAGGGTCACTTTGTTAAGAATCTCCAATTCTGGAGAAATGGAAGGTTAAAGTCATAAACCTCTGAGTTAACAATGAAAGCTTCCTTATTTCTAGTTAAAGAACTCTCTTATGTACAGTGTTTATAGGCTAGAATTTGGAAAGACTTAAATTAAAAAACAAATAATGGCAAATACACCCTTTGATATGATTATACCCTGGACAACTCCATTGTCATTGCATAGGAATTATGGGTTGGACCCACAAGAGTTTAATTTTCAGGTTAGACAGAAGCATATTTCAAGTCTCCCAAAATACCTACTTAACAAATACCTTTCGTATGCTTTTGATTTATTTCTCTACTTCTGTACCATTGGCCTTGCAAAATTTGCTACATAGACGCATCTGAAACCGCTTTCTCACTAAACCATGGTTGTTCTAGGGGAAGAAAGGGGGTACCCCTTGTTTTTTCTACCAAGGACTAATAACCAACAGAAAAGAACTGGGTGAAGTCTACATGCAAAAATCAAAGTAACATCAATATTTTCTTTCTCAGAGAAAGAAATGCCTGCCTTAAAAAATGAAGTCTGAGGAAGGTAAGTGCATAGTACAAAATATATTTCCATTTCTCTACAATTATGTCCAATCAAATGGGCTAGAGAGAAAAAAGGAAAGGTGAAGATAGGTGATGGGGAGTCCAGAAGAGTAGGGAACCCGGAAGAAAGCAAGAGACCATGACCAAATGGGGTAGGGGACAAATGGCGGGTACAGAAGGGATATATCTGGGTAAGGCATTTGCACAAATGGTGAGGACAAGGAAAAGGAAAGAGTAACCACTAGTTACCTTCTCTGCACATGTATATATTTGTGTCTCTCCTACTGCCTCACACATGCCTCCACCTGTTAGGTACTCAGTAAGTAAATGAAAGAGAAACAAAGAGAACGTGTAAAAATCCAGAAGCTTTGAAATTAATTTTGACTTTGAAAGTGCACTTTAGCTAGGCTATGATCTTACCATTATTATCACCTGCCATCTGCTTCCCTTGCGATACTATTTTTGTGGTTTAAATGCTGTTCACAGATCTTCAACTGCTTTAATCCTAGCCTTCAGAAGCATTACCCCAAATGAGATAACTACAGCTTCCTGCTTATGGTGGTGGGGTGGGTAGGATTATCCTTAAAACTGAAATAGGAGTAAGTAGAATCATGTCACTAGGAGGTTGGGGTCCCCATGGACCTGGGCCACCAGTTCCCATTCTGGGCCATGGCAGAGCCTGGAGGTTGCCTAGGTGTAGCTGATAGACAACTAAAGAAATTTCTTCTTTGGAAAATAATTTCTGAATTGGGAATTGAAAGCATCAAGAGATGTGGAACAGAGGATGAGAGAGACATTCATTTTTTTAGTCAACATAAAACAGAAGCCCCAATCCTGGCAAGTGAAAAAGTGTCGTCTTGGTTTGAGAGACTCAGGCTTTAGCAGAACATTTGAATTGGCATACTGTGTAGCTCTTGAATGAAAATGTTCTATATTTGGTTAATTGGCCTGCACACCTCTCATAATTACATCTAGCCCAAAATAATGGATTGATGCTCTTAGGTGGCCCTTAAAAAAAGTCATTCACCAGAAAGAGGCTTAGAGAGGACTTTACCCCATTATTTTAGTGGAACTTGAAATAACTGCAAATGGTCACATGTCATGAAGATAGGCACTGAGCAACATGCCTTGAATAAAGAGGGAGCCTACTGCTCAGGGTGGTAGGCTCTCTGGAGGGCAATGGAGCCCAGACACTGGTATTAATATGGCGACCCCTAGTGTTTTGTGGTGGTAGCACGGCTTGGAATCACACCAGCACCCTGGTCTACGTAGGGCTTTTTCACAATCTTCCAATTGAAGGAGTTATTGCCCATCATAATTGTTTACGTCTTTAAAATCATCATGTTAAACAAAACCCTCTTCAACTTTAATGCATTTTCCTGCACAATATCCATTTCCAACCCCTGCCGAATAGAGTTGTCATGACATTGTTTTTTCTTATAATGTGTGGCCTCCTGTCTGAGCATTTCAAAGATCAAGACATATCAATTCATTACTGCGGTTGCAATGTCATAAACAATGAATAATGGCATCAACAGATGAATTGTCGGAGATGGGTATTGCTGTGTCCATGGTATGGAAGCATGACAAGCAGGGATTTACTAGGAATACTTCAAGTAGAGGACGGGCAAGCACAATGGTTATGGTGAGGGACACAAATAGTTGTCTGTTGTCTATTGGATTGGTCATCTTGGTGACCTCACATTGAAGTGGTAGTAGATGATGGCTACAAAGAATGCAATTTGATTCTATATGTTCATGTAAGTGGACAGGGGCAATCAAATCACTAGATACCCCAAGCTACACAAACCACTTACTCACTATCTGGATATTTCAGAGAGAAAGTGGCTTTCTGGGTCCTGCATTGTATATAGTTCTATTAAATGTGATGTACATCTTCATTTCCAATGCTATATAATAAAGGCAGACACAACCTTAGGATAAAAAAAATAATAATTAAAACCAGCTCACTACTTACTAGGAAATATACTCAACATATCGCAAAAGGGCTGGGAATAGACTGGCAGTTGGTTCCCATCTCAATGCTTTTCACTTTATGGTTATTGACCTGCATTATCAGATATAAAAGAGTCTGCTTGTCAGTGGTTAGATATATTTGGGAAAATAAATAAGTAGAATATTTTATTCAGCAATTTAAGACTCTAGTCACAGTATCACCAAGACTACACATCTTTTAATTATTCAAACACGATGGCTATTCTCTTCCATACTAGTTATCTTTATCTTTTTTTTTTTTTTTTTAAAGTTTCAACTCCTATTGCTTGAATGACACCAACTGACCCAAAAGTGAGCTTGGGGACATTTTTCAGTTTTCATTGGCTTATTGATAAACGAAGGCCAGAAGCTACACGTATATAAAAAGGAAAGACAAAAAGCAAGGGTAATCTCATCATTTCAACCAGTTCTTGGGTGACATGTTTGTGGTTCCCCTTTCCTTAACTAGACCTCCAGATTCAATTGGTGACTGGTTGGTCCTTCTCTGTAGATAGCTTCATTTATATACCAGATGGATATGTAAAGGGTGAAAGGCATTATCACTACCGGGAAGGGCAGAGACAAAAGAGAACCTTCAACCAGAAGCAGGAGAGAAGAAGGGTCTCCCAAACAAACTCGATTGAATTAGATCACTCTCTCTGACCTACTTCCTTCTTATATTCAAACACCCCATGATCTTCTTTTTTGTAAAAAATCAGTTCTACGATCTCAAAACAGATCATCAACACAAAAGACACGGACACATGTCATTTCAAATTAAAAAAAAAGAAAAGAAAAGAAAAAGAAACCAAGAGATTTAAGTATCAGCTCAGCGTAACAACTATATGAATGTTTTATTCAAAACAAAGCCCTTTGGCTGCCAGGCTTAGAAGAGACTTTCAGTCTCTAGGCTGTACATATCTAGAGCTGTCTGTGAACAGGTGGGCAACAACAATATCATATTCTGAGGGAACACTGCTAACACAGAATCAGAAAGGATGAAGGTGATTTGTGAAGACAATATGGATGGTTCCTTGTAGAGCAGAAGAAATGGGGGTACACTTGAGTATCAAGGGGGCAGAAGACCTGTGACAGGGCAAACACCCCAAAGTGATCAAGAAAATGCTGTATTTATTGCCTTACTAGACTAAAATGCATGGTTGTCTAAAATCAAACTGCTATACCAAGAAGCCCACAGTCCACTGTGTTTTGTGGCACACTGGAGTGACTCTCCTGCCATCTATGCCAGTAGCCTCTCATTTCCAAGGAAGCCTGTTTTATCGAAACACATCAGAACATCTTCTTTTGCCTTTTGACAAAATGAAACTGCATCCTAGGGAGTTTCCCACCCATTGCTCTCTTGGCTACTTCACTCCAGTACTATTTCATTACTTATTGATTTTTCAACACCTCTCTGCATGGCTGTAATTTACACAAGTCCTTATAGCCCTTAGCGATTCTTAACACCTCAAGGTAAGATCACCGAGTCCACTAGAGACAGTCAGCTACTATCTTTTCTGGAATAATGGGAGATTGGTGAATCTCATCACTAAAACAAGTACTTCTGGGAGGCCATGGTGGACAGAAAGATAGTCTCACGATAGTTCAAATGCTACAGTGACAGGATGAACAATGCTAACTCCACAATGAACGTTGTTGCCTTCTTGAAGCACTACTGAATTCCATGCAACTTTTATTTCGGAAATGAAATAGTGTTTTGTAGATTGGCAGTACTTAGGTAAAAAAAAAGGGCTTATGAAATAACTGTAAAGCTGATAAAGCTGGGTTTATTATGATCTTTTTAAACGAGTCACCACTCTTGTCAATTTATGAAATACATTTTTGCCTTTTATTGTGACCAAGGTTCCACATGGAAAATATGCAAGAGTTGTCATGACATTGTTTTTTCTTATAATGTGTGGCCTCCTGTCTGAGTATTTCAAGTAAAGGAAAATGTGAACATGATGGAAAATATAGAATAAAATGGTAAGTATCTTCTGGAGAGTTTTTGTTTGGGCAAGACACATCAGTGTCATAAAGAGAGAAATAAACCAAAAAAGTGTATTTTTTTTTCCAGCAAAGTATCATTTTGATCCATAGTAAGTTGGTAGAATTTCTAGTCTCAGTGTTGGACTTTATTCTTTTGCCTTTAAAAGTTTATCATTAAAAAATTATTCAGCGGGACGCCTGGGTGGCTCAGTTGGTTAAGCGGCTGCCTTCGGCTCAGGTCATGATCCCAGTGTCCTGGGATCGAGTCCCGCATCGGGCTCCTTGCTCAGCAGGAAGCCTGCTTCTCCCTCTGCCTCTGCCTGCCACTCTGCCTGTGCTCATTCTCTCTGACAAAAAAAAAAAAAAAAAAAAAAAAAAAAATTATTCAGCTATTTTATTATATATTTCTAGGGAATACTTGCCATTTCACCCATAAGTTTCCTTCATGAATTTCTATTTTATATATTTAGGGTCATGGTGAGAATGTTATATATTTGAAAAACATATATAATATTATTAAATAATCATATAAAAATGACACTGTTTCACCAGAATATAGGGCTGAATCTGTCTTTGCTTCTTCTATGAAGTGATATTAAATAAAGAATCCCCTGAAGGAGTGTATCTTAGACTGGCCTTGTGGGGAAACCACAGCCTGAAAAAACCTGATGAGTGTCAGAGTGTTTACACAGTATCATATAGTTTACCTAACTTTATGACCCAAAACTCTTCCCTAGATGGTTCCAAAAGAGTGAACTAATCAACCTAACCAATTCATTAGAACAGTGAGGGTTTGTTTGTTTGTTTGTTTTTATTTTTGTTTTGTTTTGTTTTAAGATTTTATTTTTTAGTAATCTCTACCTCCAACCTGAGGCTTGAACTCATGACCTGAGATCAAGAGTCACACACTCCACTGACTGAGCCAGCCAGGCATCCCCCATCCCCCTCCCATCCCTACCTTTTTTAGGTTAAAATGAGTTTAGGAATCATCTAGGCCAATGACAGTGTAATTTGTTTAAATCAGTGAAGATAATCCAATCAAAAAATAAAATAAAAGACATTTGAAGAAGATTGAAAAAAAGTTTTGAGGGTATATTTCACTTTTTAATTGCCTATCACCAATTACATTGTTATTGCTATCTTTTCTTTTTGTTGTACGTCCTTCACCTGACTTGTACCACCTGATTTTCCAATATGCTAGGACGTAGTGATGTGATTGAGTGGACAGGGGTTATTGCTTGCTCTGTCTCTCTCTCTTCCTTTTCTTATGGAGCATTCACTCTAAATTTCTTTGTCAGGGAGACACCTTACTCTGCTCTCAGCCTGTTTCATTAAGTAGGGCTGATCCAACCCCCTGACTCTAGGCTGAGCCAAGTCTAGCCAGTTGGACCCCACACCGCCCTGTCCAAGTCATGGACCCACGCTGAGACAATGAGAGCCAAAACCAGGATTTTGGGTAGAACCATCAGCCGTTGGGGTGGTTAAATGAGTAGGGTGTGAGCCTGAAGTTGCAACAGGCTATCACATGCAAACAGCCTGCTGGGAAATAAGGCAAACAGAACCAAAGCGGATGTGAAGAGAGTGGGGGCGTAAGATGGGTGTTACTGGTTGAGCCTTTGAATTCAGATAAGCCTGAAGCCACCTACCCCAGGCATTTTAGTATATGAAGTAACAAAATCCCATTTTTACTTAAGCTAATATGATTTGGTTCCAGTTAGTTTCAACCAAAAGAGCTTGAATAATCAGAATGATTTTGTCTATGGAAGACATACATGTTCCAAATGGATTTCTTTTTGTTCTGAAATAAACTTGGAATGTTTAGGCAGGTTCACTGAATTCAAAGGAATTTAATGATTTTATTGTCCAACTGAAAAGAAAACGCTACTAAAGATCTTAGACTTGGCATCCTGCTGCTTGGTCAGAGAAAGGCTCTTCTAGAGCAAGAAGAGAGATGCTGAAAGACCCTTAAATATAATAAAAATGATGGTGATTTACCATTTTTCTTTTGTTTTGTTTTAGGTAATCCTGAGTTACATGAAATCTCCTTGAGGAAAGGCACAGAGTTTCATTGGCATCTACAATATCAAACAAAGACCTGGGGGGCATAGTATGCATTTATTGGACTAAATTTATTAGGGAAAAAACTGCCATCAACTATTAATACTGACGATATATTAAAAAAAGGAAAGGTACTTTGGGCATGCCTGTATTTTTGAGGAAGTCAGTGCAATCCAAAAATGATCAGACTCTTCTCTACAGATTGACAAAACTCCCAGAAAACAAGGAGAGCATACATTAGTGGGAGGAGCCTTCTTTTTCTGTGGCTCATACAATTATCTTCTAAAAAAAAAACATTTGAATGCAAAGATTTACATTTACTATTAGTCATTCCATAGCTGCTGCAGCCCAACACCCACTCTTCACCTTAGGCCAATGGGTAAGAATACCAGACTTGTTAGAAGTCATAGATGTGGCCAAAATCTGGGCTAGATCCAACACTCCTGAGCCCTTGAGAATCTCTAGAATGAACACTGTTAAAAGAATGCATTCATTTTGAACCAGCTATCTCTTAGGTATTTATTGCTTAATCATCTTTTTCTGACACTAACTGTTGGCCAAAAATGTGAGGCCAATCAAAAGCCACATGGAAGAGAAATCTGAAGCCTGAGAAGAAAATATGAATGGTACCCAGGGCACATGGCTCAAAGAGTTTCTGTACTAAGGCAGCTCAGTCATATGGCCAGTTTGGCCCAGAATCAAAATCAAAGTCATAAAACCATCAGTAAGGCAGGGGAAGATGTTCAAGTTGCTGGAGGCAGAATGACTACAATGAATCACTGAGAACTAGACTGACCAGATGGTGCCAAGAGAGCCAGACAGGAATTCCACAGGAGGAAGGTGGACTTTGCCCCATTTTACCTTTCCAGACTCATCTCTCTTACAGCCATACTACACCACTTGTTGTCTTTCCCGTAGTTCATTCTTACCTCTCGGTGCCTTTGATTATGCTGGTCCCTCTTCCTCCTTCGCTCTTCACTGGCTCCATCAGAGTCCTGGCCATCCTGTCTACCTTACTCTGCTTTCATTCTCCACCCCTGACCTAGCTCATTTTTTCTTTTTCCCTCGTCTTCTACTCTCTTATTGATCTCCCCAAGCTATTCTAAATTTGGTTCAACCATCACCTCCTCCTGAAAGTTGATCTTGTATTCCTATCACTTGGTGCCTGGTGTTGGGTAGGAAGGGTGGATAGATGGCTGGAAGGAAGGAAGGGAGTCTTAAGCCCTCAGGTCTCTGCTCTCATGCCACTTCCTTATATGATCCCTCCCATCCTATTGTACTTTACTTATATACATTATTTTTTTAAAGTTCCCACAGTTTGGCTTGCATTATGGACAGGCTAACTACTTCTCCTTCAACAGAGTGTAAGCTCTTTGAGGTTAAGATTCATGTCTTCTTTATCCTTCTATCTCTGAAGATGCCTTGCCCATAGAGTGTGCACATGCGTTACTGCCCCATAAATATCTATGGAAAGTTATATGGTATCATTAGGCTATAAGAAAGTAAAAGTCAGTCAAAGAAATCTCAAACTGGGTAGGAGAATCTACCTAGCTTTGGATTAAAAAAAAAAAAAAAAGCTGATCCATCAAACCTAACTGGTGGGGTGGGATAGGGGTAGGGAGATGCTCAGTGATAATACCAGCTAACACTAACTGAACTCTCACTGTAGGACACACCCTGTTCTAAGAGCCTTATGTGTATCAACCCACCATACAATGCTGCTTCATAGTCATGAGTTTGACTCACACTGGAGGCAGGGACAACTCTGAAGCTGTAAGTCGGGAAAGAGAGTTGGATCTGCTGAGTTTCATGCTTGTATGTGAAAGCTGAGATTATATGGATTTGTTCTGAGAGTTAGCAGAGAGCTTCATCAATTGCTCTCGGCTCACACTTGAGTATTTTAAGCCAAAATTATTTCAAATTCCATTAACCTGTGATTTTGCAACTTAAATTAAAAAAATTCCTCTCCAGATTCCAAGATGTTTTCAGTAAATAAACAGTAGGTTTTCAGACAGGATAGAAAGACAACCAAGGTGGTGTTCTTTACCATATAGTATCCTAGTAACAGGGAGTATAGATCCTATATCTGGAGCTCTTTGTAGAGACACCCTTTCATGACTTGCAAGGCTGAGGTGCAGATGAAACACAGTAGGAAATATAAATAAGCTAGCCTGGAAATACTCAGATGGGGGAGCTGTTACTACTTCAACTCTCACAATAACCCCTATAGGGTAGGCACTGTTTTCCTCATTTTATGTATGTATGTATGAAGATTTATTTATTTATTTGTGTGTGTGAGACAGAGAGAGTATGTGGTGGAGAGGGGCAGAGGGAAAGGGAGAGGGAGAATCTTAAGCAGACTGTCCGCTGAGTGTGGAGCCCAGTGTGGGGCTGGATCTCATGACCTTGAGATCATGGCCTGAGCTGAAACCAAGAATTGGATGTTCAAGTGACTAAGCTGCGACGGCATCCCAGTTTCCTCATTTAAAAAAAGCTGATTGTGTTGTAAGAGAAGCTAGGCAACCCATCCAAAGTTGTACTATTGGTAAGTCGCTGAGAAGTCAGGATTCAAAGCTAGATCTGTCTGAGCTTGTGTTAATCATTAACTTACAAGGGAGCCTAATCTTACTATTATTAAATAATTTTATGACCCTGGGAAAGTGACTTCCTTTCTGGCCAGCAGTATTTATTGTAGGGGAAGAAATGAATAAGCAGAATAATGAATTTGGACCTGGCAGAGATTCTGAGTCCTGGAACTAAAGGTTACCCTGATCACAGGTCTGGACCATATTCCTGACTTGAGGACTGAGTCTCAAGATGGGGGCATCTAATGCAATTTCAGGGGCCCCTTAAGAAAGGGTGTATCTAACCTATCTTGTGATCTCACTGGGCTGTTACCAGGAATAACTACTAAAAAAGCCTAAGACGTGTCCAAGTGCCACAGTGACAGATGTGACTATACATAAATTAGTCTTGCAGAAAGCTACTTGCCTGGGGTCATCATAAATTTCTGATGGTGCAACACAAGACTGATTGTATTTACTTTTGCTCTCTGTCGGGTTGAGAAGTGTGATAGGCCAGTAAAACGATTTAGTTGGCTGGTAAATTATCTGCAAGATTGATTAAAAATAGGAAGGAAGCAATTGGCAAATTGTCAATGCACAGAAAAGAATACTCAATAACTAGATCCAGAGATTAAATTAATTTAACACAGGGGCATCATTTGAGGAGGATGTTTCATTGAACTCTTGTGATATTATTTGGACTGAAATTGCTTTGTGTGTGTGTGTGTGTGTGTGTGTGTGTGTGTGAATGAAGCAGACATGTAACATGGTGCTCATCTTGGCTCTCAATTCAAGATTAGGAAAGCAGTAAAGATAATACACAAGGGACAGCCATCCTTAGTGCTCATCATTCTAAAAGAGATCATTTGGTGGAAATTAGAAAGAAAACATCAGCCATGTAATAAATTACTCTGAGTATCCTAAGAATTGGAAGCTGGCTGCTATTGTTCCCTCTTCCCGTAAATGATGTGCCCAGATTATACCATCACTCTAACATGATTATGTATGCAAATGATGCAGACAGTTATACAATTTACAATTTGGCTGAAATTGTTAAAGAACTGGCAAATGGACTTTGACAAATTGCAATTTGGGGTTTTAAAAATGAACTTTTATCACAGGGCAAGAAAACAACTGATATTCAGCTGTGCTCATGTAAATTCCTTGAGCAATGTACAATAGAGATGCAACTGATTTGTGCTCAGCTCCATCTCAAAAACCAGCATCAACTCTTCACTGTTGTGGGGAAATGGATTACTCAAATCGCACTCAGGTTAAATAGAACATTAATATGGAATTATCATATATACCGCACATGGATTACCGATTTTGAAAGAATTAGACCACAACAAAATATGTTTAATTTAGTATTTCTTTGGTGAGTCAGAGAGCACTTCAAGAATACTTCTTGGTCTTTCCACCAGGTCATCATTGTTATAAACCATTATTCATAACTGGTCAGGCCTGGGGGATAATTATAAAGAGATCTGGTCAACAGAACTCAGGAAAACAGGGACTCTGCTGTTTCCAGACATTTATTTTAGGGTGTTTTCCCTTCAATTTTGATTTCCTTCTACCCCTAGGGCGCTTATAGCTCACAACTACCTTCTTATCTAGAGCACAATTAAGGTTATACCTTAGTAGGATTTCTCAAGGTTACCATTCAAAGATTTGTACTGGCATCTGGGGTTTCTCTCACAACATCGTGTATTCAGTATTTTTTCTATTAAGTATATCTATAACAATTCTCCCACCTTTCTTTTTAACCCCTACACAAGGCCACCACCTCAATATACAACCGAACAGAATGCTTAGAAAGGATCTATTAGTACAAAATTGTAAAAAGAGACTTAGACATGCCTCTGTCTTGTCAGACTTACTATCTCAAACGTGTTGATCCATAGATACAGAGAAAGACTCTTGAGATGATTTGAGAAACTTCAACCCCAAAGAAGAGGCAGGGAGGTATTAGATGAGATGCAGGGCTTCCTAACCACTTGTTTCCCAGTTAAATAAGGCCAGTTACAAGTTTATTCTTCTGTTACTGCTCTTTTTTTGAAGTATAAGTTATTCACTTTCCTCTTAAATTACAGGGTCCTAAATTAGACTGCAGTGGGATGTTGACCAGTGTAGGGTATAATGAGAAGGTTACTTGTGGTTTCAACATTTTGTATTTCTAGCCAGGAATATTTCTAACAGTGGCTGGTTGGTTCGTTTGGTTAGCAACTAGGTAGTAATGAAGCCAAAAGAATGAGTTCAGTGCCCGGTGGGCCAGTTGGCTTCACTCATTTTATAACTATAGACTAGAGCTATTAAGGTTTGACTCCAGTGCTAGTTAGCCATCTTGAAAACAAAAGTGACTTGCTAAAGAGAGAGAGAGGCAAAGTTAATGGACAGCAAATAATATCTGGGAAAACAATTTCTACATCACTGAAGATCAAAGTCATGCAAATTAAAATAAGATAACATTTTTCCTGTTAATTTCCTTTGGAAGACAGAGGAGCGGGGAGAGCAGAGGAGCAGACAGGAGAGGACGAAAAGGGTGGGGAGGGCAAACAGACACAGAGAAAACCCACTTCTGACATGGATCAGTAAAACAGCCACTCCAACATGGCTGATGGAAATGTAAATCGGGACAACTTCTTAGAAAGCAATTCAGCAAGAAAAGAGCCAAATGTATGTTCATGCCCTCTGGCTCAACAGTTCAACTTCGAGGAATCTTTCCTACGGAATTGGGAAACTGGTTATTTTCCTTTAGAACTCTGTCTCCTCTATGTCCTGTGCTTTAATACCATCAGTGGGGTTGCTGGTGTGACAGAAACCTCCAAGTTGGGATGATTCCATTTTTGAGAAACCAGGTGAAAAAATCTCCAGTAGAGAAAGATTTATGTCTGCCCAAAAATGTTCAGAGCAGCCTTATTTATGTTTGTGAAAGAGTGCCAACAATATAAAAAACAGAGGGATAGGTAACAGATAATGTTACATCACATGTTAAAATTTATCCCATAAACAAACTGTTAATGACGAGTTTTCCACTAACACAAAAACTGTTCATCGTATGAAAAACAGAATATAAAATCATGTAAACAATAGGATATAAAGAGTGTATAACGATATGTGTAGACAGAGAGAAAACTACAACAAAATCATAAGCATGATTATTCTGGATGGTGATATTTAGAGTTATTTAATTCTTCACAAACTTCTATACTTTCAAAGATGACAAAGATGAATGTGTTCATTTTTATAATCAGAAAAATATCACACATTTTTTAGTGATGAGATTAAACAAAATGGAGACTGTTAAAATAATAGTGTTAGATGATAAACATAGGATTCACGATTGAAAAAATACAATATGCTCTTACTTAGGTGAAATATGCCTTGATAACTAAGTGAACGTAATATATTGGTAAGAATGCTCCACAGGAGACTATTTCTAGATGGTGGATTAGAGATGACCCTTCTGGCACGTTTCTCTAGTTCTCCTAAGTCATATACTACTCTCATAATCTAAGTTTGAAGAAAGTACTTAGAAAAGAAAATGTTCGCTTACTAAAGGAACCTGGATAAGGGTGTGCAGACAAAGCAGCAAAACTTACAGCATTGCCCAGACAAATCCGAAAAGCTCAAGTCATAATAAATAATAGTATCATCTTTTCATTAGGCTTACCAAATGAAATAACCATTTTTTTAAAAGCAAATAATAGTCGAACACTGGCAATTTCATGTGGTTCAACCCAATATTTCAGGAACAGCACACACTGTCTGCTTGTAAAATTAATTCTCAGACTGTATGGTTATTTTTACTTTGCCCTGTTAGTTGCTCAGAGAAAGCCCCAAATCTTCTAAAGCAGTGATTCTCAAACTTCTTTGGCCTCAGGGCCTATTTATAATCTGAGAAGTTATTAAGGATGCCAAAGAGCTTTTGTTTGTCTGGATATAGGAAAGATGGAAATGGAAACCGTTTTTAAACAATTGAGTCACTTAGAAATAAAATACACCCATTACATGTTAACACAAATGACATACTTTCATAAAAACATTACATTTCCCAAACCAAAATAATTTGGTGAAAGGAGCGGCATCGCATCACATTTTGTAAATCTCTAGCATCTAGTCTTAAGACAGCTAGCTTCTCAGATCTGCTTCTGAGTCTAATCTGTTGCAATATACGATGTTAGGTAGTTTCTGGAAAGCTCCAAGGTACATTTGTGAGAGAATGAGTGAAAAAGACAATGTCTTTTTATTAATATGTAAATAATTTGACTTCAGAGACCACAGGAAACCTAGAGGTTCCCTGACCGCACTTTGAGAACTGCTGTTCTAAAGCAATGACTCACAGCCATTTCAGGGTCACGGTTCCCCCAGGAACCATGCAGGTTCTCCCTTCTCCAAGAAAGGAGCATGCGCATGCGCGCACGTACACACACTCGCACATACACGTATGTGAGTAACTTTGCAAGTTCACCAACGCTGTGATGTCTATGGACACCCAGATTAAAAATACTTAGCCTGGAAAAAAAAAATTAAAAAAGAAAAAGAAAAAGAAAGAAAAAAACTACTTAGCCTGGAAAGAAAGAAAGAAATGTTCTAGCTACATATGCTTTTTGAAGTGCCCCAGGACAAGACCATGCCTGGTTAAGCTGCTTCATAAATACTGGTGCATGAGAAGAAATGAAATTTTCTCAGCAAAATTCAAGAAATATCTAAAATTGCCAAAAGACTGAATGAAATTAAATGGTAAACAGCTGTCGGATCTGGTGAGTTGTGCTCTAACACTGAGTCAGCGAAATGCCTCTCTGTACAAATGGGAAGGAATAAATGCAAACTCCATCTTTCATGTCTCTCCCAAACTTATCCTTTTCAAAGAACATAACTGGCTGCAATTCAAAGGCATGTTGAAAAATATATAAATATATATTTAGGGGGGTAAAAAAAAAATCCATTAGATTTTTTGATTGCATTGAGTTGCTTATCAAGAGTGTGTGAATAATGCCAGGAAAAGATACTTTTCTAAAAATCAATAAGTTGAAAGTGCTGTTTTAGGGTTGCTGTAGTTGTTGGTTGTGTTTCAGAGATATTCCTATTGACCTGAATTCAAAAACAAGGTATTGATTTATAAAGTACCTTCAGTAAATAAATGCACATTCTTTCAGCTAACCCTAATAACCTGTAGCATACAGAACAAGATTTCAACTCAGCTCAGTAGAGTTGAGCTTATAGTGTCACAATTAATCCTTTCTAAGCATCACGAGGCTGCTCTTATGTTGAGGGACAACACAGATGGCAGACAAGAAAACCATGGAAAGAGAAGAGGTAGGAATGTCCAGCTTTTTATTTTCAGAAAGATTTTTTTCGAATGTTATTTTGTTTTTCTGAACAGTTGGGAGGCAAAGTTAACAAGACTAGAGCTCTCCAATGATGGGATGATCATGGACCCAATTCTTCTACATTATGGATCTATTTAGTTTTCTTCTTGAGAATGAATAATAAGCATAAGCAGGAAGTTATCTCTTTGGTTGACCGTTGAGTCCTTTCTAGAGAAATACAAGATGAGGTCAACAGCTATGGATTTAGATTCAAAGTCTACATCAGGGCAGTGTTGTGGCTCAGTTCCATTCTGTCACACCCTTGTTGGTTGTTGGGGACCATATTGTATTAAAAAAACAACAACAACCTGGTTTTCTTTAGAATTCATTTCTACCAACTGCAGTAGATTTGCCCCCTGAAGAGGCAGGTAAACATCATGGAAGCAAGCTTAAATGAGGTGTGAGAAAGTAGAGTTTCTGGGCATTGGGTTTCTTTCTGGACTCTTCTTGAGGTTCAGGGACACTTAAGGACAATACAGAAAGGAAGAGAGAACAATAACAAGCTGTAGAAGTGAAAATACAAAGCAGGGCAAGTTTACCTGTCCTCACGATGGAGGCATTGTGCTAGATGCAAGGAAGTTGCCATGTGGACAAACTACTTGGTTGTCCCTAATTAGTACCTGTACAGCAGGGTTTGGCAACAGCCTATGCATTTAAATGTAAGTCCCAAAGAATCTTCCTTTTTTCATAATAGAGTTTTCTATTAGTTCTCTGTTATAATGATTTTGAGGCTTGAGATAGCCTTATTCTTTCCAAACATGTCTTCTGGGCTACCAGGATTCTCCTGTACCAGGACCAGGCCCAGCTGGAAATGGG
Organism: Lontra canadensis; assembly: GCF_010015895.1. Taxonomy (NCBI): domain Eukaryota; kingdom Metazoa; phylum Chordata; class Mammalia; order Carnivora; family Mustelidae; genus Lontra; species Lontra canadensis. Next base: position 14,939,250 of record NW_022631002.1, read on the forward strand.
GTGGTGGGGAAGGAGGGTGGTAAGGTAGGCAGTGGGCTTTGGGCCTCACACCTGGCTTCAATCAGAGAAGCTCTGTTCGGTCTGTTTTTATATATTGAGGCTGCCAGTAAGATTTTATTAGAAAGAGAATTCTGCTGCTAGAAACGACGACAATGAAAGGTTGAAAGTCACTGGTCTGGGGTAAGTACATTTAGACTGAAGTGGAATCTACACATTAATAATTTGTCTGTAGGAATTAAGCAGGTGAGTTCTCTTCAAAGAAAAAACTTTCAAGTTACCCATGTTCATTATGGAAAAAGGATGGGGTAAACAGATATAGGGATATAGATATTTATACAGACGTATGTCCTGTTTTAGAAAATGAAAACGAGATCAAATTTTACTTACTATTTTGTCACTTGATTTTCTTTTTGCCATAAGGTATTACGAACATCTCTCCTCTGTGCCAACACATATATCTCGACGTCTAACTTTACAAGGTCTCCCTAGCATGTTAACATATGGACTTTATCCATTTCCAAGAGGGAGCAAGTCTATCGAATGCTTTGTTGGGAGGCATTTGTCTGCTGCTAGAAATAATCCTGCTGTGAGCATCCCAGGTAACTGTATAGTGCAGAACTTCCTAACTGGCATGCCGTGGCACATGGGTATAGTGCAAGAGGGTTCTGGTGTGGGAGATGGAGCCACTTGGCCCACTTACTGTTCTCGCCCAACCCTACACCTGGGGCTGTGAGTGGTCTATCTGCAGTATTTATTTCAATATACTCTACAGAAGGTCTTTTCTATGTGACCCATGACTCAAAAACTCTTGGAAAGTGCTGTTACAGAGTAGGAATGACAAATATGCCCTCTCTAGCCAAAGCAGCTGACTTAGATCACCCCCGTCCCCTCATGCCACCACTTACCAGCTGGGAGATCTTAGGGAAGGGACTTTCTTTTTGTGTCCCTCAGTTTCCTCACTTCTTAAATGGAGGTAATGATAACCAGCTCATAGTTATTGTGTTGTTTGAGTTAGTAATATAAACACTCAGAACAATGTCAAATACATGGGAAGCAATATAAATGTTAATTATTGCTATATAACTATATATACATCTGCACACTTTCTGACTGCTTCAAATCTGGAGTGGCTTCTGATCCGAAAGACAGTTACACTTGGCATCTGGAAGCTCTGGTCTCTATATGGTCTAGGACAAGGCTTCCCAAATTGTGTTGAGAAAATGATTCATGTTGCCCTCAAGATGGCATGGCAAGACCTGAGGGATCAGAGCCCCTGAGCTGAGAGCACCCAACCTTGGATTATTCCAGTCTGCTGAACAAAAAGAATAGTTTTTGTTGTGGGCGAAGACTTGAAAAGGATTGGGAAGCGTGGCCCTAGTTTTGTGTTTATTTCAGAATCCACTCTAAGATACCCAGCCTCTGCAAATTTTGCTGTCCCCCTCTTTTCCCTCCACCAATTATTTGGCAAACAATCACGCTCACACAGGCTCTTAGCCTGACCCGTGTATGCCAGGAGAAAGAGATCGGTTTTCAATAGTAGTTTGCTGATGTAACATCAATAGCATATTGCAATATAATATGATAATTACCACTTTTTAAAGAAAGAAAAACAAGTTAATAATCCTTTACCTACATATCGTGTGACTCCTTTGTTTTCTAATACTTGGCGAGGCCCTGCAGTCTGGGGACATTCAGGGGTGACTGTGATATTGAGAATTGTGTACTGCTAAAACCTGAGGGTGTATTTCGAACATTGGTGACATTTTTGTGAGCAACCATTTCTCTGTCTTTAATTTTAGTCGCTATTTCTCCTAGTCTTTAGGTTTCAAAGTTGATAGTCTCCTCCTTAGTGGGCCTGGGTCCCATTTTTGCTCTAGCTGAGCACAGATACATGTATCAAATTCTGGCTGAAAATCAGCTGTCTTCTCAGTTTTCAGAAGATGGCTCTCCTATTCCTTCCATAAGCTCCTTTAGTCTTTGTTCTTTGGTCCAATCTGTAAGCCATCTGCACCCTTTATTATTAAGAACATATTTATGGAGATTTCACAACTGTTTAATAGATATGTATCTTATTACATGTTTGATACACCTCATTAAACATACGATTCAATTGGTATTTATTTAACATTCAGTAAACACTGAGACCCCGCTGCCTAGATGAGAGTGGGGGCAGGGGGAGGACCCCAGCTCAGCATCAATGCCTCCTTTGTCCTGTAGGAGCTGCTCCTGCTGCGGTCTGCTTCTTCATCTTTAACCCTTCAACACTCCAGCCCAAATGGGCTTGGGCAAAGGATCAAAGTCGGGACCGAAGCCTAAACTATAGCTTACAGCTCAAGCTACCATGGGGGCTACCATCTGGCAACAGTCCATGTCTCCCCAGTGCCATCTCACCAACCATGCTAAGTGTGAGGTACGGCGGATCCGGTCTTTTCAGATCTGTAAGTGTGACTGTGATTTTTTCTTTTTTAAGTGACTTATGGTGTGGACATCAATACAACTCAACAGGAGGAAGGTGGCAAAACCTCCCAGCTGCTCTTCCGAACCAGATCAGAGGTACTCAGAGCCCTAGTAAATGAACCAGAGGAAGATCAGGACCCTTTCTGAGTCTATCAGGCTGCTCTGTCCTTCACTTGCCTAAGTCTCCAAGACCCTTGGCTAATGGCACAGATTTCTTCCCATATCCCCCAGCTCTTTGAGTTTACTTCTTAGAGGCTCAGCGTACCTTCGTGGTTTCAGAAAGATCATGATACACCTGTGGGCTGCATAGGGGGCAGCCAAAGACAGAAAATGTGACCAAACACAAGAGCTTTTCTTTCAATGGAACTTTTCTGGCATGAATTTCTCAACCCTGCCAGCTTCACTTTCTCCTAAAGCAGCGCTTTAGAGAAACATTATTCCATTTAAACATTCGAGGCTCCCCCCCACCCCCGCCCCCAGGGTTTCCAGAACTCCAACATGAAGAAATGCAAAGAAGCCACCCCAACTGCTCTGTGAGAGAAGTTTTCCTCTAAGGAGGACACATGTCTTTGCCAAACAACTGATACTAAACTGTGGGATTGAAATGTTTTCTGTGAGGGGGGAAGGAGGCAATTTAGTTCTTAGTTCTTTGCCATAAATAACGGATTAAAAAGCTTAGCTGATGCTATAAATTAAAAATGTGAAACTAATTATACCAGCCCCATAAAAGCGAAACAATCAATTCATAACCCAAGTATGTGATGTGACAGCATCTACTGGGTATGACAGCTCTAGAACTGCAGAAGCGACCCACTAATCCTACAAGAATCTGTCTTCCAGTCCAGAACCACAGGCCCACTTCCCTGCTGCTGAGCAGAACAGTAGTAGCTGTTGTTCTCTCTACCCATTTTTCATGACAACAGCCTCATCCTACTCTTCCCTTTCTCCACCCCTTCCATGCAGGCCCATTACTCAAAAGAAAGGCTTACCCACACCAACAAGCACAGCTGCAGTTCCGCCAATTCAAACCAGATGGGTCTGGAAAGCAGCTGCTGCCAGGACTATAATTCAACCGTGAATTCCTAAATGTTTCAACCAGCCATTTAATAATGTTCTAGCTAGAGTTTTCTCCCTGTTCTAAATATATGGGTGAGGCCAACTTGGTTGGACTCTATAGTTTCAGAAAAGTTCTCTGTGTCACTCAGTGAATTGCTTCCGTCTGTTTTACATGGACCATACTCAACGTATCCTAAGCCGCCGGTGATTCTCCACCCCCAGCTTGTCCTCTTCCTGGTGTGGTGGAATGAATCACTGTTTGCCATTCTTCCTGACCTCGGTGTATTCGAACTGGTACATCTCTACCCTTTGTCTTGTGACTTTGCAGTTCCTCCCACAAAAAGTGGAGGATATTTCCTCATTGCATTGCTGGGCGACTCAACCGCGTGATTTGATTGGGCTCAAGAGGAACTGTGTCTTTCTGTTCCTGCTCTCCAGCTCTGTTAGTCTGTGTGAGAATAATATGGTCTGGATAACACATGGTCTCAGAAGAACGACAAGACCCTTGGAGCTGACTTGAACCCATCTCACACCCTGGAGCCAAGCTCCGCTGATCCCACACAAGCACAGCAGAGCCAAAGCCAGCTCACATGAGGTTCGGTGGGGGAGAACGTTTGCTGTTTTAAGATGTTTTGGGAAGGTTTGTTATACAGCAGTGTGTGGCCATAGCTGACTGATACAATTGCCCCCCTGAATTATCTTTCCAAAATTGTCATATGATTATATTAGCCCTTTGCTTCATGGCTCTTTGCTGCTTATAGGCCAAGTCAAATTCTCTACCATGGCACTCAAGGCTTCTCCCAGTCAAGCTCTACCCTGAGTGTCAGTTTCTCTGCAAAACCTTCCCAACTTGATTGGTTCCCCTCCTTTGCGTTTCTAGAGCACTTCCATGATTGGCTACAATAGTACTCATCCTACTGGATACCACCAGTATTGTATCTCTCTCTCTGAGAAGACAGAACTCCAGAGTCAAGAGTCAGTCCATTCATCTTCATAGTGCCAGTCCTAGCCTATAATAAACAAATTGGATTTACTTAGTAAGGATTACAACCTGCCTGGTTTTGACCAGAAACATCAATAGACCATTTGCATACAACAGACTCAGATGTTGTCTGAACATTTTTAAGAATGTTAACTTAGATTCCTCAGTTTCCCAGTTCAGGAGTCTAGATTTATACAGTGATCTGGGTTTCAGTAGGAGATGCACAGTGGTACAAATATCATCTAAGGTCATAAAGATATGTTCTGAAAGCAAGGCCATGACCCACTTAAGTTCTCCCTTGGGATTTCAGCCTGATCCTTGCTCTAATGTTGACCCATGGCTACTGCCCAAATAGAGGGAGCAAAAAGGAGGCCGGAGTTTGATTTTCGCAGTTGATTTGGTCACAGTTTTGCCCGTAATAATGTTGCTGTTTTCCTTGGACTGACTGTCGCAGACGAGTCAGATGGAACAGGGCTGTAGCCCTGGGATAGATCGATGCTATCGATCCTCAAGGCTCTGTGTCATTTCCAGGGGATTTGCTAAAGAAGCTACTTATGTTCCTTTTTCATTTTCACCAACTCATTACCAGCTGCTGCTGCCTTCCTATGTCTCAGCAACACCTGGAAGAGTGGAACATGACCGTCCGGTTGGGGTTTGGACACATTCCTTCAAAATTAAACACAAAACAACGTGCAACCCACCAAAACCTGAACCACATGAGGAAGGCAGGTCACACTGGCCCACAGGGGTTTGGTATTTTTTGTTTTGTTTTAAAAAGGGCAGCCTGGCCCTACACTAAGCAATTGATCCCCTGGCTTAACTTTTAAATTAAGACCATTGTAAATTTGGGAACTTGAGAGGACATAGAGAGGACACCCATAATACTTTGCAAATGTCAAGTGCCTCTCGATGTTGGTTACTTTTCAAAGGTAGCTAGGTTACAATGTACCGTGGTAATGAAAAAACCCTGTCAGGCCCACTCTACAGGGTTTTAGTCAATATACATAATATTATTGGGCTTTGCAAGGATTAAAGGTTGTTTCTCTCACAGTCTCACAATAGGGCTATTTTTTTCCACTGAAGGCACAAAAGAAACCCCCCTGTTTACAGAGGAGCCCAGGATATTCTGGGGCCCCAAGGCAGTCCTGACATCTCTTTGTGTACTTCCCTCTGCTGGTGGCTTTGTAGTTAACCTAAAAAAAAAAAAAAAATCCAATTTCTTTTAACCTATAGATGCCAAGACTAAATAAATAAATAAATAAATAAATAAATAAATTGATTGGTGATTTATATTTATATTGTAGGATTTATATTGTCCATGAGCCTTTTCTAGAGTACAAAAGTTATGGTTTCTTTCAGTTTGGTTCTGAGAGGAAAAGCTTTTATGTCACTCCATCCTTCCCCTGGCCCCCACCCCCATTCTTGCATCTCCTCAGTTCAGCCGTCTTTAGCATAGTTTAAGAATCACTCATCCTGCAGAATGGGGTACCCAAAATGGAGCCTAATACAGCACAATCTTATATACATTAGGAGGCTAGAGACAGCACACCAGAAAATTCTGTAATGTGTCATAGCCATGCCTAAATAAGAAACAGGAAACTACTCAGTATGCTTTGGCCTACACAACTAAAAGGAATTCCAATCCGAAAATCTCACAATAGAGAAGCAGTGATTAACCTGTCCAAAGAAACTTTATGGGTGAAGGTTATGGAAAAGAGTCCTGAGCCAGCTCCAGGGAATGACAAACTAATTCTTATAAGCATCTTTACAGTATTCGATTGTGGTAAAGACACATAACGTAAGTTATTATCCTAACCATTCTAAAGTATACAATGGAGTAGCATTAGGTCACTCACAAGCTTGTGCAACCATCACTACTCTCTAGTTCCAGAACCTTTTCCTGACCCCAAATCAAAGCCCTGTACCTATTAGCAGTCTCTTTCTATTTCCTCTCCCCAACTAGCTCCGGCAACCACAAGTCTGCTTTCTATATTTATAGATTTGCCTTTTCTGGCTATTTCATAAAAAAATGGAATCACATATGTGGCCCTTTGTGTCTGGCTTCTTTTATCTAACCTAATAATGTCTTCAAGGTTCCATCTATGTTGCAGCATACATTGGTATTCCATTCTTTTTATCATTGAATAATATTCCATTGCATGGATGTACCATTTTTTGTTGATGCATTCCTCTGTTGATGGACATTTGGTTTCTTGGATCTGATCTGAGTTTCTGTTCTTTTTCTCTTTCTTTTTTTTTTTTTAAAGATTTATTTATTTGTTTTAGAGAGAGAGTGAGAAAGAACACGAGCAGGAGGGACAGACGGAGAGGAAGAGAGAATCTCTAGCAGACTCCGTGCTGAGCATGGAGCCCAATGTGGGGCTCAGTCTCATGACCCTGAGATCATGACCTGAGCTGAAACCAAAAATCCAATGCTTAACTGATTGCACCACCCAGGTGTCCCTGAGTTTCTTGTCATAAAACAGAAATTCATATGAACGATGTACAACTCTAATGTTGTTGCAATTTTTGATGAGTCATGTTATTAACATATTTTACTCTCAGTAGACTGTCCACATGTACTGATACTAGAGGCACTCAATCAATATTGCTTGATAAGTTCGTGTCCTTGCCTCTAAGTGCTCTGTGTGGGTAGATTAGAAATGATGAAAGGATTATATGAAATAATTAGGGGGTAATGTAGGTGGTCCATGGATAGGGCATACTGTGGAACCAAGAGGGAGTTAGGCCTGGGTGAAATCTGTTGACTGGGACAGAATGGGCACCTAACTCATGCCTAGTTGATAGCTAGGACCCTGTTGGACCCATGAGGTCATTTGTGTGAGGGATATTACAATTTTCTATCACAGTTTTGACAAATGGTTAGTGAGAAGAGAGCCTGAAATGAAGGGAATAGCCCAGAAGACAGAGAGTAGGGAGTACTGTGATCGCCGCTTCTGGACTGACCCTACCCAAGAGTCCAGATTGGTGAGAGCTTAAAGGCGGCTTTCTTTGGTTAGTAGGGTTCCAAGAAAATGAGTCAGGATTTCCTTTGGAAAATATATTTGGGGGAAAGCTAGGTGAATTGTAAACCATTAAAAAAAAAAAAAAGTTGTGGGTTTCACTGACAGTTAAGTCTGAGAGATGCAGTCAAAGGTCAGGTTCAAGGAAGTTAAATAGGTCTTGGTTTTCAGGTCTTTGCAGAGCTTTTTAATATAACCACGTGCATCTTGAATCTACAAGAGGCCAGACACTCTATACAATATTTTCTGAAATTCTTTGACTGTGGAATTCCTTATTGCTACTGTTTATTGTGTAGTGTTTGTGCTACACAAAGTTACCTACCTGTGGGAATGGCTGCGAGCTGAAATGTATGTGCCCTGTGCTCTGCTTCCCACATGAAGGAACTGTGCAGCTGTTTACCCAGAGGGGTTTGGTTTTGTTTGTCTGTCTTCTAAGAATGGTTTCTATCTTCTAATTTTCATAAGGATGCTCTGTAGGTAGCAAATTCCCTGGACCCTTTTTGATGGAACACTGTGAATGAATGTGTTTGTGTGTGAGAAGGAGGATGTATGTACAGAACAAGAATGTTCTAGGGAATTGCTGGGCATGTCCTAAATGAGGTAAGGCTGTAGTCCAGAAGCATTGTTCCAATAGCAAGGTAATCACTGTGGACTAAATGTTTGTGTCTCCCCCAAATTTATATGTTGAAACCTAATCCCCAAAGTGATGATATTAGAGCCTTTGGAAGGTGTTAGGTCATAAGGATAGAATACTCCGGAGTGGGATTAGTGCCCTTATTATAAAAGAGATCTCAGAGTGAGGACCATCTGTGAACCAGGAGGCGGGCCCCAATCAGATGCTGAATCTATTGATGTCTTGATCTTAGACCTCCCAGCCTCCAGAACTATGAAAAATAAGTCACTCATTCAGTCTATGTTATTTTTTTAGAGCCACCCAAGTGGATCCTAAGATAGGAATCCAAAGGTTGATCCTGGAGCTACTGCACGTTGGAATTCATTAGGGACAAGGAAGCATACCAGAACCCCATTGTTGTAATTGAGCCACCATATCTGAGGTCTGGATATGACTTAATTTTGACCTTCCTAGAAGATTGACCTTGAGGCTATGCTGGACAGAGGCTTGGACAGAGGCAGGCAAAGAGCTGACAGAATGTCACAGGATGAGGTGTATGCTAAAAACCCAAGACGTCAGAGAGAGTTGGGATGACATCACCTCAGTGTGATGGACGGGCCAGGAAGTCTTTAAGGAGTTGCTGAGCTGGGCACTGAACTGGACATTAACTCCCACCTCTGTGCCTCCTCTGCTCAGAGGTCACTGATGTTCCAAATGAAAAGAATATTGGAGCACTAAGGGATTACAAGATTCCTTCTGAATCAATGCAAAATGATTAAATTATTTTTGATATTGCCTAGTTTCATCGTATTTATATTTGAATTCTCTGAAAACTGGTACTCCATGTGGGATACTTCTAAGAAGATTTGACTAATCACAACATCCCAACCGATGACCATGATCATAATGGAAAACTGGGTTTACTAGATAAACATGCCTCTAGGATTACAAAATTGGGTGACATTAAAACCAAGTGCCTCATAAAAAAAAGTAATTCTGTATGTCAGGTTGCTATCTGTGTCTTGTCTTATAATATATATTTATAACTATGTATCTATATTTATGATTTTTTTCCACATAACATATATGTGACTATCATAGACAATTTGGAAAATACAAAAAAAAAAGAAAAGAAATAAAGAATCCTGTAATACTTTTGTTCATAGTTACACACTTGATGTCTACTTTATATGCTTTTATATATAAGTATTTATTTTTTTTTACAGATTATTTACATATAAGTATTCATTTTAAATATTTTACTTTTTGGGTTGCATCTTTTTATAGATTGAAAAATAAAATTGGGATCTCCTATGTTGTTTTTTAACTTTTTTTTTAAAACACTTATTCATGTATTGTATATATTTTCCATGTCTTTAAATATCACTTCACAACATGGCTGTGTGTCATTATATGGACAGATTACATTTTATTTAATAGAACTCCTATTTTTGGATTTTCAGGTTGTTCTAAATTTTTCTCTCTTAAACAGAACTCAGTGATAGATCTTTTTCTCCCCCACATGTCTGATTGTCTCCCAGAAACCTTTCACGTCTTTTTCTTATGCTCCTCAATACCAAACATACTGAAGTCATCACTGATGGTTATAATTATTTCCTAAAGATGAACAAGATACTTACCAGGTGTGAATAATCTCTCCTCATAGGAGTGTTATACACTAAGATTGACAATACAAAAAGGCATGTTGAAAATACATGGCTTTAAAGTATTACTTTCCCTTACACTGTAAGAAAGTGCAAACTAAAAGGTGGATTTAGTAGCACAACAAGTATACAAAATGCTCAGAAATTTTTCTTGCTCAAATCAGCTACGTATGGAGCTTTGAGGTTGCTTCTCTAGTTGTATCAATTTTCTTGACATGGAAATTTCCAAGGACAGACTCACAGAGAGCAGGTCAACCTCTCCTAAGCAAGACAAGTCAACTCAAATACACAATATTTCCTCAAGTGTTGTTTCTAAGTGCCTTGCATTGTATCTCTAGGTGTAGCCTGTGAAGAAAGAGCAGCTTTTGTAGAACTGCGGCCAACAGAGTCTTGTTTGTAAGGAAAAGGACTCCATGTTGGCAGACTGATGAAAGGCTGCACCAACCACCCAGAATTTTTTGCTAAAAAGAGGTCTGTTGGGTGTTTTTAAAATGCAAGCCTGTGAGTACAAGCCCCAGTGTTTCAATCAGATGGATACAGATTGTAAGGCATGGAAAATAGGAATGAAACCAAAAAGGTAAGTTGCATTGCATGAATCCAGACTACGTATGGCTTCCAGAGCCTTCTGCTGGAGAGGTCTGAATGGTGGAAGGGCTGAATTGTAGAACACTTGAACTTAGAGATTTCTCTTAAACCTTCAGTTTGCTTTCCTAAACTTTAATCATTTGACTATCACCTTCATGATTCTGTACTATTCCTGTACCATCTTCACTGTGACTTCATACTTTTCTTTCAATAGACTCATAATTTTACTGAAGTAGATGTAGCCTCATCCTGAGACACTATCCATGAAAACATGAGATTATGTGGTTAAAATTTATATGTGTGCATAAATGTTTAAATGTTGTTAGTGTACTTCCAAATGTGGTCTTTCAAATCACTGTAGTTATGTATTCGGTACTTGAAGAAGTATTGGCTTAAGGAAAGCTCCTTTAGGACAAATATAGAAAATATGACTGTTTTCAACAGAGAGTAAACATTTAAGACTTGTTTTTCTGAGTATCCTTAGGCTAATGAAGTCAGGTTTAAGGAGATTTGAATACATGACTGGAGGTCAGAGTCACAACAAGCTCTTCAACTGTGGGTATTTGGGATACTAACTTGGCCCCCTGATGTCAGATGGACCCATTAACACTGTGTTATACATCATACAACCCTAGTAAAGGTTGACTATTGGCCATGTGGATCTGTATTCTCACCCAACATTGCATGGTCTCTGGGCTCACCTTTCTGTTGATGGAGTAAGACTCTTGAAGCAACATCCACTTCACTGACTACTTTAAACTCACAGTCACTCTCCACTCCCTTGGGAAGCCCCACTGACAGATGCCCACAGGGTTCCATGTGGTCCCAGACAATCATCTACTTCCTGGAGCACCTGAGCAGTCCTGGCACCACCAGCTGAGTTGTATCCTTCCTGAGAGTCAGCTGGATGAGTCCCCAGCCATTTAATGGAAGTCATTCTTGCTAATGAAATTCATAATGAAAGAAAATATAAACCAGAGATAGATGGGTGCAAAAAAATATTGTTTCTATGACAGCTAAACTAACTGTGAAAACACTGAGGTGAGTTGTGAAAAACTGCCGTATAGGTAGGACAACTGTAACAGAAGGATTCCACACTCTGACCGCCTCTTGGATGCCTTAAATTCTCCCTTCACTTCAAAGACTGGAAACTATAGATGAGCAATATGGCAGTGGTTCGTGCAAAAAGATGTATGTTGTCTTAAGTTTAAAATGCTTAAGTTTAGGGGTGCCTGGGTGGCTCAGTGGGTTAAAGCCTCTGCCTTCGGCTCAGGTCATGATCCCAGGGTCCTGGAATCGAGCCCCGCATCGGGCTCTCTGCTCAGCGGGGAGCCTGCTTCTTCCTGTCTCTCTCTCTCTCTGCCTGCCTTTCTGCCTACTTGTGTCAAATAAATAAATAAAATCTTTTAAAAAATGCTTAAGTTTAAAGATATATATATATCTCCCTGCTTTAGCCAACTTTTACAATTTACAAACCAACTAGTGGTTCATTGGAGCCTTCCTACGGGCATGCATGATAGTTGTTTTCACAGCTGGGCCTGAAATACTGTTGTGTTGTGTGTGTCTTGGCCTTGGTCTGTCTCATGAGATGTGAGCTCCTCAAGGACAGGGCTTCTATCTTAGCTATCTTTGCTGATTACATGGAGCTAAGGCCTTGCAGCTGCTGATCAATATTCTTAGAATTGAACCGAAATGTCTTTGTTCTCATTAATTTGAATTCCTTCAAGTCGACTGTACTTTCCACCCTGGTCTGGAGTCATTTTTCCTGATGGCCAAATAACTCAGCGTGTCTGGGATAAAGAAATGCCTGTCACTGAGCTGTCCATTCTGCCAGGATTGGCTAGTAAGAGGAAAGGCAGAGGAGGGGACTTCTGGCGGCCTTAGCGTGACTGAGGTATGGCATGGCCAATTAAGTACTTCACACTAGAATATTCCACAAATGCTATAGGATGGAGAAGTAATTCATCACATATATTTAAAGTTGAATTTACCGATATTTTATGGTATTGGATATTATTTCTATTAACATTTTATGCTGAAATTACAGAATGATTCGTGAGTACTGAATTTTTGATTGCTTTTACACTTTCTGGGACACTATTAAACTTGATTTACGTTAATAGCACTGTAAGAAGATATTAACAATGAAATTTCCAAAAGCACTTAGCATCTCATAATTGGAGTTAAATGACAAAAAAAATGAGGGGATAATAAAGTAAAGAGAAAAAAGGAGAGAGAAAGTTTTGACAATATTCTTTTTAACCTGTGGTTCTTAATAAGATTTTTGCAGGAATTGTTTTAGGTTAGGAAAGAATCAAATCTCCGATCAAGAGAGATGACACTGATTTATTAGAGGAGTTTTATAATACAGAATAAAGATCTGGCTCCAGGTATAGCGTATAGAATTTACTACTTCTAAGAGAGAAAATTTCCTGATTTCCAGAGTAGGGAGGAAACTTCAATTACCACCTTTTTCTTCTGTTCACAGTGACTAGAAAATAATCTTTTTTTTTTTTTTTTAAAGAAAAGGAACTGATTTAGTCATAGTTGCTGCATTGTAGAGAGGCAGACAATGAAAGCAAAGACAACAGAGCTAGAACAATAACAATAAAGCAATCATTATAACAAATTTTGTTGAGCCCTTACTATGTGCAGGCTCTGTGCTAAGCAATTTACACATATAATCTCATTCATTCTTCCTAGCATCCCTATGCATTAGGTATTATCATTGTCCCCATGTCACAGTTAAGGAAAGATTCAGAGAAGTTGAATGACTCTAGCAAAGCAATGACACCAGAATTTGAACCCAGGCAGTCTGGCTCCTGAGCAGGTCCTTAACAACACTAGCTTGAGCGTATATAAGTTAAAAGTAATCTGCTGAATGTCAAAGCCACATCATGCATACGTTTTGGTAGCCCAGGGTGTTTTTGCCTTCATGGACTCCTTTCTCGCTAAAGATTATTCAAACTTTTATTTTATGACTGTATTGATAAGCATATTAACATTAGATATTAAAGCATTTTCTTTGAGCAGGGTACCTCGCTGGCTCAGTCAGTAGAGCATGTGGCTCTTGATCTCAGGGTTGTAAGTTCGAGCCCCACGTTGGGTGTAGAGATCACTTAAAAAAAAAAAATCACTTGGAAAAAAACCGTTTTCTTTGAGCAAAAATTTTACCATTTTAATGATTTTAAAAGAAATCAAAACACTTCTATGGGCCCCTAAAAGTGCTGCAGATCCTAGGTACTGTGTCTCCTGAGCCTAATGGAGAAGTTGGCCCTGGTTGGCCTAAGTGGACCAGACTCGAACATGAGATCAGGTAACTTCATTTCTGATTACAATGGAATCCAGAAAGCTATGGTGGTGGGACACGTGGAAATAAAATGATATGAAGAATGGTTTCCATCCCCCTCATTTTTTCACCATCTTACCTCTCCTCCTCCCTCATCCCCCTTGTTTTTTCAGAGGACACATGACTTGGGTCCTTGCCTGCTCTTTGGGGAGTGGAACTTCAGAAGTATTGAGGTCTTTATTGGCTTTATCTTTAAATAGAAGTGACTAAGCACTGATTTTTTTTTTGAAGCTTTTAAAAATGTATTTATTTGACAGACAGAAATCACAAGTAGGCAGAGAGGCAGGCAGAGAGAGAGAGGAGGAAGCAGGCTCCCCGCTGAGCAGAGCATGTGGGGCTCAATACCAGGACCCTGGGATCATGACCTGAGCTAAAGGCAGAGGCTTTAACCCTTACCCACTGAGCCACCCAGGCGCCTGGCTTTATCTTTATTAATACACTTCCATTTAGTTAAACACACACACAAACAAACAGCCAAACTTGGATCCTCAACTGATCATACTGGCTACAAACTAACAGAATATTAGAGATGGCTAGTGTCAGAGACATTAAGATTGACTACTCTTAGGATTCTGGCCTGGCCTGTTGTTTGGGAAGTGATTCTCTGGAAACACAGAGAAAAGCCCACCAAATACCTCAGTCCTCACTCACAGCAACAAATGGTAGTTTCTGTCCCAAACAGAAATGAAGTTCATCCATTAACGTTTTTCCCCAACCATCATTGACCCATTTTCTTGGGTACTAACAAACTAGAGGTCATCTTAAGAAGATGTTGAATCTCAGATTTTGGTCCAGACCTGAATGTACTCTGAATAAAAGTAATGAGGGAAAAAAAAAAATCTATTTTTACTTCCCAAATTGCTATTCCACTGCCAACCTGGGTACAAGATAAACCCATATAAGTATGATCACATTACCATGCTAGGGTTTAGTATCTGCTTTGCTTTACAATAAAAATAATCTCATGTTAACTCTGGTTTGAATTGGATCTCTTGCATGAAGTTCTCTTAGTGGTAGACACAGCATCCTGAATGAGATTTGTGCGTAAGACATTACCTGAAATTTCCCTTCTTTTAAAGCCATGGTTTAAAAGGGAGTAGAGGGCGCCTGGGTGGCTCAGTTGGTTAAGCAACTGCCTTCAGCTCAGGTCATGGTCCTGAAATCCCAGAATGGGATCGAGTCCCACATCAGGCTCCCTGCTCCATGTCTGTTTCTCCCTCTGACATTCTCCCCTCTCGTGTTCTCACTCTCTCTCACTCTCTCTCTCTCTCTCAAATAAATAAATAAAATCTTGAAAAAAACTAAAAACAAAACAAAACAAAAAAACAAAACAAAACCAAAAGGGAGTAGAAATGCATACTTCTCTTAAACAAAGAAAATATCCCAGGAATCCAGGATAAAACATTTTCCTTGCGATTTTTAACTCATTTAAAATCATGTGATTTTACTGACTTCTTTAGTTTATAAGGCTTTTAAACCAGAGAACAGATAATGAAGTGGATGGCATTTACAGACTTCATTAGAAAATTGGGCATTATTTACCTTAAAAATGATTGAGAATGTGAATGTGGGACTCCGTTAAGATCATAACCAACAAAAGGCACAAAGTAAAAGATAACTGATAAGCAAATGATAGATGATTGAACGGATAGATACATGGATATATTAATGAATAGATAGAAAACAGACAGATAACACAGATGAATGAATTAATAGAGACACAAAGGATAGGCAAGTAGATGACAGATAATAGAAAGATATTCATAGATCAATACCTGGTTAGAAAATGGATAGCTAGACGCACATGGATGAACAGATGACTGGGAAGCAGAATAAAGAGTTGATACATAAATGAACATAGTTAGATGAATGGAGAGATAGATGTTTGAGATTGATGAACGCAGGGATAAATTTGGAATGAAGTTGCAGATAGATAAAAAAGTACAATATCACGATTGTACCCAACTGGAATGGAATACCAATGGAGATAATGGCATTTCTCTTCATGGAGCCATTTTAAATAATTTAACTATTTGGGGGGGAAGGATAGGCTGGAAACAGGAAATCAGTCAGTCTCTACGAGCCCTGAAGTTTCACAATAAATGTCTCAAAGATAGGAAGAAAATACATGGGTTTGCCATGATTGAGCCACTCCTGCACAATGCTCCACTCTGGCCCACTTGGCCTCTTTGATACACACTAGAACAACAAGAGATGCACAGAGCAGAGGGTGTACAGGGCAGCCTTCACGCATCCTTGGTGATGCACAAAAGTCCTGCCTTTTTGCCTCTTTTTCAATTCTGATATTCACATATACCTTCACTGGTTGACCTACTCAGGAAGGTCTAATATTGTAATTAATCCGTGTCACAGGAGGATGTAGTACC
Organism: Lontra canadensis; assembly: GCF_010015895.1. Classification (NCBI taxonomy): domain Eukaryota; kingdom Metazoa; phylum Chordata; class Mammalia; order Carnivora; family Mustelidae; genus Lontra; species Lontra canadensis. The sequence goes on from NW_022631002.1 coordinate 14,955,366, forward strand.
CGCAGAATTTATGAGTGGGTTTGGGCTGCTGGGATGAGTAGGGGCACCTCGGCCTGTGTGATATAAATTCCTCTGCTAATTGGATTGGTGGAGCTAATCAGAAGCCAGGAGGGGGATAAAAGAAAAAAAAAAATCTGTATTCCTCCTCTTGCTGCTGCTGTTGCCGCCTGATAAAGCGCACAGCTCCTCTCTCAGGACAGGGGGTGCTGGAATTGAATCCTCTTGCAGAGGTCTCACTGGAGATGGCTATTTCAAAGGTGACACAGCCCTTCTGTCACCAGGCCAGCAGGAGATAGAGCAATGGGAGAAAAGAGTAGAAACGATCCCAAAGAGATGTTACTACCAAACCACAAAAACAGAGTGAATGGGGAAGAGATGAAAGAGGAGGAAATCAAAGGGGGACATTCAATGGCCTAAGAGCGCTAGAAGCTTTTTCTGCAAGGAAGTGCCTCTCCTGGGACACGTGAGCATCCCAGGCACCCACTTGGTGGGATAAGTTCAGCAGACCTCATCTCCACGGCCAAAGCCAAGGGGAGGTTGTAAATTCCATTCAGTACTAGGGCTAGCTCAACCCAGGGAGCTCAGCTGAACTGATGAAGCTGTAGGGAAGCACGGGTAAATAAAAGCACAAGGTCCAAAACTCCTCGCCTGCTGGAAAATCATCCGCGTAGACCAGTGAGAGGGAACGTTTCCTCTGCTCCCACTCTTTCCTGGTTTTGGATGAGGGCAGGGAAAAGCAAGGTTGTGTTCAGTGGTCTGTGTACCTTTCTCACCAAGAATAAATAGTTCGTTCCAGCTGACAGGGTGCAGCGTGGGTACTGCAGGGCACTGGTTAGACCTTGGCGATCTTTCTTCTTCGCTAGTCTAAGGCTCTACCCCTGCTCCACAGAGGAAAACGTATCCCTCATATTTGGTTCCACCAAGCTGAGTGTTCTGCCGTTCTCTTTAAAGTCCTCTATCTGTCTTTCCTGCAATCTTTTTTCTCCGTGATTTCTACTTCTTTGGCCGCATTTCTTCTGGAGCCTTCTACATACACTAAATCCTTAGCCATGATGAGTAGGCAGCAAGCCCCTCTTGCACACAACAAAGACTTTTTTTTTTCTATCTTTTGGGCGACACGATAAAAAATAACCCTGTATTTATGCAAATTGCAAAGTAGCGTGTGATAATGAAAACAAAACAGTGCTGGCCCGCAGCCAAGACATGGCACTGACGGGGGCTCCCGACCATTTGGCTCTTGATTCTTCGGGGAAAGCAGCTGTAGAGAAAGGAGAATGCACAACACCCTCGTCACACGCGCACTCACACGCGCACACCCTCGTTCGCACGCATTCTGGTACCGTCACCTCGGAGCCGGCAAGACTTGGGATCCAAATGAAGTTCTGCTTCCTACCGCCACGAGCACTTCAGCGTCGTCCCCCACGAGCCTCCCTGCACCCTGCTCCTGATTCCCTTTCAGGAATTTACAAACATTTTCCACAGATCAATATCTGTATTGATTATTCATTGTGAGTGAGTCGTGTGTCTTTGGTGATCCAGCTCGCAGAGGTAGCAGCCAAAGTCTGCTGCAGGGGGGAAAAAAAAAATAACAGAAGGCGAGAGGGACCCAGCTCTTGCTGGGTCTGCGGCTGTCGGCGACACAGAAAGGAAGAGAAAAAGAGGAAGGCACTTGAAAAAATGAAGGAATGGACCAGGGTGGAAGAGAAAGAGGGAGCAATAGCAAGAAAGACCAAGTGATGATGGACATCTGGTTCCAGGGATCTTGGTGGCTTGGAGGAAACCCCCATCTTGGTCTGCTGCTCCGTGTAACACGCAGCGGACTCACTCCGCTCTGGGAGTGAGAAGTGACTCACAGTTTTGGTATCTCCTACGTAAGAGCTTTGGGGGGATTCCTTGGCTTGCTGACAAGGGAAGGAAGAAAGCAGCAGCAGTGAGGTAAAACACGATTACTTCCAACTGCCTTGCGGAGGATATGCAGTCGCTTGGTTTGACTGGAACAGCTTGCTGCTCTCTGATGGCACGCGGAGGGAGAATAATTAAAAAGGCCAGCATCACTTACTAAGTGAGTAAACACAAAGCCGTTCCAAACGTGCTCTCCAGCTAATGAGAAGCTGTAATTTCTTATACTTCAAGGCAAAACAAGACAGTGATGGGGCTTAGTGGAGTGTGTGTTTGCGTGAATATGGAGGTGGGGGGTGGTGGTGGTGGAGATAAATCGACTAATTGTTGGCAATGTTTAAAAAAGGGATTACTGGAAAAGACAGTGAGATGATGACAGGAAAACATCTTGGACCAGAGCCAAAAAAAAAAAAAAAAAATCAAGGCAAATCAAGTCTGCAGCTCAGAGGAAACACCCCTTTACTCCTGTCGGAGCCTCCGACAGGAATTGCCCGGTGTTCCTCAGCCAAATATGGAATATTGTGTGGGTACCAGGGGACGGGATCAGGGACCACCAGAGCGTCCAGAGGAAGGAACCACGGCATGCCAGGTTACACAGTTATGCCATACTTTAAGGAAACAAAACAGTAAAAACCAACCTGTCCTTTCCTTTTAATTGGAGCTCCTGCTTGCTCAAAATTGCTTCAGTTTATTAAAAGCAACCCCTAAACGAGCCTTCCGATAAGAGGAGCTGCTGATTCTCGGTTTGTTTCCAGGAAGCTGCTGCAAGGTTACAAAAATATTCTGGAAAAAGGAGGTTGAGGAAATTCAGTTTTCCATAGACTGGGCTTGTGGCCATCACGCCAGGCGACTGTCTTTGCCATTTGAACCGCCATTTGAATGCGGGAGATGGTTCGAGATTCCTCTTCTGCTGTCACCCAGCTGTGGCTTGGTGAGTCCAAAACCAGTGAATAGAACTCTTTTAATACAGGGTTCCAAACACACATGACAAGGTGGGGACCCCAAGGAATAAAATGAGCTGGATCTTCTTTCTTTCTGGGTGTTCAGTTAACTGAGCTATCTGGTTCTTTTTCACATGAATGGAGTTGGGGCTTTTTTTTTTTTTTTTTTTTAAGGATTTCTGGAACTGGAAGGTCAATAGATAAGATGTCCTCCTTTTGACTGGAGTTTTGTTCTTCATGTTGCTCTTTAAATGCAGACTCCCCAATACCTTGCAAGTTTCTTGAGCAGGAGAAATATATCCTGCAGCAGTGTACCCTGGATACTCAGGGGTGGAGGAATTAAGCCAGTCGTGGATGACTCGGGCACCCCATGTTGCATTTCTTCAGCATTCACAGAGACCTGTGTCTATGATGTTTGTGCGTGCGTGTGTGTGTGTATGTGTGTGATGACATTACGTGTAGTGTGTGTTTGCGTATGTGTGGCTCTGTGTCAGTGTGTGTCTCTGAGAGGGAGGAAAAGAGAATGAAGTCGGAACAGACAGAATGTTTGGGCATTTATGTAATTCATGCCGAGAATGCTCAATGCTGCAAGGCAGACAGCCACCCATCCCCGGACTCTGCTGCTCTGGAGGGCCTGTACAGACCTGATCTGAATGTTAAATGCAAGAGACGAAATTAGCATACTAACCAAGGATGTCAACCCCTCCTTGCAATCAGTAAATGGCCGTCTACTCTCTTTAAAGCCGGCATCGCCATGCGCGCCAGCCACTTAACCATGTCCTCTGTCAGGTCCTTTTTTGTGTTTGTTTTTTTGTTTTTGTTTTTTGATGAAAGACTGGAAATTCATTAATGAGGAGGGAAGGAAGGGCTTCAAGGGGCTATAATGAAAACAAATGATCCTCTTTAAACCTCATGACGGCCAAAGCTGGGGTAGGGGGGTTGCTTTCTGCTCTGGGGCTAGAGAATAGGAAATTCCACAGACAACAGACCACTTGATGAGAGCCCAAGAATGCATTGCTTGGGAATTTCTTCTATGTGGCAAAGACCAGCCGTGGCCAGTATGTCTGTATTAATAAAACTCAGAAATGAGTTTTATCTTCCTAACTCTAAGTGGGGTCTACCAGATGTCTTTCCATTCCATCAGCGGTTATCAAATTTTCTTGACCTTGTGAGGGTAGGAAGAGCCTTTTGGGATCTTTGGCAAATTGCCTCAGCTTCTGAAGTAATACAAATTTTTCTTTTGGGCTATGCATCAGATTTTCCCAAAGGAAATAGTTGCTTTTTTTTTTTTTTTAAATCTCTATCATACAGAAAAGCTCACAAAGAAGATTTGACTTGTACTTCTGCAGAGCCTTATTGTAAAGGAGACAGAATGCTGTTTAAAAGTGAAGAATTGGGCACCCCCCACCTTGTACTTGGGCTGGGAAGGGTTTGTTTCCTTTTTCTTTCTTTTAGCCATTTTATTCTTGGAAATAAGCTTTGTCTCTTCCATTGTATTGTACTGATTTGCCTTATACTGGAGGTCCTACCGTCTGACATATTTCAGGGACCTGTGGGCACCAGCCTGAGGAGGCAATAGGGAGCAGTGGAGCTTGGGATGAAGTGGAGACAGAGCCACTCACTTCTATTTAGGGGAATAAAAGCTGTGCTCTGTGTTACCTAGTTTCCCAATGTTTTAAGAGGTGGCAGATATTGATATGTTTAAATATAACTATATTGATTTTGAAATACTGGCTCAAGGTATGTTTTGTTTTTCTTTTAAACAATCTATGGGTCAAATAGAATATATTTTTGAGAACGGTCTTGGTCCATAGCATTCTACCTTGTAATCTTTGCTTTAGTTCAAAATGCCTAGCACCTAAGTGTTTTTATTTGATGTTTTCTTAATGTCTACACTTTCTGTGAAATATTTTGTTTCAATTAAAAATATATAGATATTAGCAACTTTAGAGTAAACATCAATGGGAGTGTATATTTTGCTGGACCAAGAGGGAAGTGCTAATTTCAAACAATAAAGAGGGGAAGGAAATGGAAGTCTGCATTGCCTACTTGCCTTGTGGTTATTGGTATCTTAGCTGGCATGCTGTAATGCCATATTTTCCTAAAGATTTTTTACAAAGGCCATAACTGGGAAGGTTAAATACCTAGAAAGAAATATGTTTGCATATTTTCATATGTATTTCCATCTATTGTTACCATTAGTGATTAGTGCTATGCTAACATTTAAAAGAAATTAAAAAATACTCTTCCTTTTATTCATCCACAGAACTCCACATCTCAAATAGGTGGGGAAAAAAGATAGAAATCCCCAGAAGAGAAATCCTACATATAGTATGGAAGAAAGTTTTTCTATGGCACCTGAAATAACCTCAGCAAGAAAAGGCACCTCAGCAAATGGTAAAGGGCAGCAAGAAGGACCCCCTTTTCTCACATAGTTGTAACAGGATCTTTCAATTTTGCAGGTGCTCTTCTTGCATATTATCATGGTTAAATTCTCACTACAACCAGGCAAGCCAGACAGTATTTAGCTTATTTTACAGATGAGGACACTCGGGCTCTGGGAGGTGATGAAACTGCATAAGGCTGAATGCTAGTAAGAGGCATTCATGGATCTTCTGAGTCTTAACCTGATACCATTTTATTATTCTTCATAGGTTCTCCTAGAAATATTCTCCTCAGAACCCCTCACCCAAGGCTTCCTCTGTTCTTGATCCTCCCTCATCCTCCCACCTTACTCCCCCACTGTGAGGTTTTCACCTCGTAATCTCTGTAGTTTGTAATCATGTGTAACTTGAAAATGCTCCTTACATCCTTCCAGCAATGAAGAACCACTGACAAGCTCCAACTGGCATTGGCAGAAACCATCTTTAACTTTCTACTCCTTGTTATCTGCTCCCATCTCCCTCCTTCCCTTGAAAGTCAAGTTGATCCACGGGCTGCCCTGTTTTTAGTGCTTCATTTTGCATCGCTAACAAAGCACTCTGCTTTTATTTCTACTCCCCATTAAAACTGCTTCAGGTTATTAGTGACCAGTTCAATTGTGCTTTCCTTCCCTGAGTTAAATTCTGTTGACCACCCCCTTCTCCATGACACTCTTCTCTTCCCCTCTTTCCTACCTGACACTATCCTAAGCTGGATTTCCTCCTTCATTTATGGTGGCTTCATCCCAGATTTATCTTCCTTTTCTAATCCCTTCAATATTAGTGTTCCTGCAGTCCTCCTCTATTCTCAGCTGTACACACTTTGCCTTGTGTTAATGTAAACCCTTGATTTTGGTAATCATCTATAAAGCGATCATCAAATTCTCATCTCCAGCCCAAACCACCCTCCCAAAGTCGGTTCTGGATATCTGGCTGCTGACATCAGCTTGGGCACTCTTAACTCAATACACCCTAACTCATCATCAGCCCCAAAACCTCTCCTCCTTCAGCAACCCTTCTCCCTCACCCCTCTCACTCCCAACTGCTCTTCAAGTTCTTGCAATTCAACTTTCCTAATTCCTCTCTAACTTCTTTCTTTCACTATATTCAGGCCATGCCTCTCAGATTATCTCCTCAGTGGATTTTCTACCAGCCCAGCTGTTCTCTTCATTCTCAGATGAGCCCAGCCCACAATGCAGACTCTGTATGAGTTCTAACTGATTTACAAGAAGCGCAAATAGAACAATTCCACTTGCCTCTGGGAATCTTCAGTGGATTCTTCCTTTCCAACATGTGTTTTTTAAGTCTCCTCAGGATGAGGATCTTCCCAGCCCTCTTTCCTAAAATTTGTCCAGTTCCCACCCTGTACTGTAGGTCACAGAATACCCAGGGCTCTTTTGTGCCTCGAGGGTTTCGTACAATGTTCCCACCTCCTGGAATGTTCACCTATACTTTTGTCATTTGGTTAACTCCTTCACCTTCAAGATTCTGTTCCAGCAAGAAGCATTACCCTCTGCCCAAGACCCCTACTATGGGTTATGTGCTGCCACAAGCCCTCAACCCTGCCTTCTGTCCCACAGCATTTATTTCACTGGCACAGTAATCATGTTCTCCTATTTGACTGTGAGATACTTGAAGGTAGAGTCTGTGACTTATTCCTGTGTTCCCAGAACCCAGCATAGGTTCGGACTTATACTGACTGCCTAATAAATTAACATTGCTATTTTTATTCTGAGAATCATAAATGCTATTTTTTAGCTGTAGGATTACAGGTCCCCCAAATAATCAAAATGAGGGAAATACAGCAACCGTCTCCCACGGTGAAAAAAAAGATTTCCTCTGGTGCAATTCTCACTTACATCAGTTTTTTGACTTCTGTTAGGTGAGAAATGAATGCTGGGGTGGTCTTTAGGTGTTTGCTGATGTGGTAGAAACTTTGGAGTTAATTAGAAGCTTTGGCTAAGGCTGAACTTCCTTTGCAGAGTTCCTAGAGGAAACACTAAATTAACAGTTCAAGGTTACTATTAGAAAAATAGTCTGTTTCCCTTAGGTTATGCCTCAGGGAGCCTGATCTTCTCCCTGCCATTTCTAAGATGTTTCCACTTTCCTTTGGACCTGGCTACATCTGCCACATTAAGCCTGGTCTTTCTAACAAAGGTGAAATCCCTTGAGGTCAGACTGCTAAATGCTTCTTTTGCATATCTTCCAATAGCAATAGATTCTGGCATACTCAATTAATACTGGTTGAACTAAATAGTAAGGAAAGCTGCCTACCAGAGAAGGAAGAATAAGGATGGTTTTATAAATTCCCATCTTCCATGAAGCAGAAAAATGGCACGAAATCATTCATACCATAGTCCCCTAATAGTCCCAAGAAATAGCTCAAGACATCTTTAAGAATTCCTAAATTTGCAAATACAGCCAGTTCTCATTACATGGTAGTTATATTCTATAAAGTCAACACAGACTCTGAACTGGCAAATACTGAACCGTTGCTCCTAGTAGAAATAAAGGGTTAGGTTCCTTTCAGCCCTGGTCACCGTATTTTTGTCAAGCAATCAATGCATAACCTTGTTTTAAGTGTGTTTCTGTTTAAAGACACCTTATTTTTAAAATTTTTTTCTTTAAATAATTTTTTTTTTTTAAAGTAGGGTCCATGACCAGCATGGAGTCCACCGTGGGGCTTGAACTTACAACCCTGAGATCAAGACCAGAGCTGAGATAAAGAGTTGGACACTTAACCAACTGAGCCATCTAGGAATCCCCTAAAGACACTTTATTTAATATCTATTGTTAATTCATTAGTACTGAACTCACAGACAATAGCGCTATAACTCTTGCCTGGTTGAAGCTTATCTGATACATGTGTTTTCTCTGTAAGTCATATCACAGCCTGCCCTCATGTAATAATACTAGACCACACTTCTGCATTATGCTTAGGAGCCATTTTAAACAGTGAACCAAAAGCCCAAAATGTAAAAGATGTAGCACTAAATAAACAGGGAATAAAACACCTGTCTACAGAATGAGAATTGAAACAAGAAGAGTGTCGCCTCATTCAAACTCAGCTGGGAATGTTGCATACCGAAGGTCTCAAAATTTTTGCCTCTCTGTATACATGTCCACAAATGACCATGAAAACACTGTAAGTATTGCTGTGTGGGTAACAAATAAATTGAAGTGAATAGGTGAATTCGTAAGTACAGAATCTGTCAATGAAGACCGACTACACTACCTGAATATATTGATAAAACATTAGAGCTTTTGCTTATTTCCAAGTAGAGATTATGATGACCTTGTTCACAGCACATTTGTGACTTTGGCATCCATCCTTTAGTTTGTATGAGACATCTTTCTGGCGAAGGATCACCTTCACTTTCTTGGGATTCTTCACATAAGTAATTGCCACTCACTAGAGGATGTCTGATTGCTGGGGGTGGGATGGTACATTTTTCCCCAAAGAAACAAAACTGGTTTGCTCTGATATGTGAAGGCTGGGCAATCATTTAGATCCATTGCCAGCTAGGTGGAGTCTCCCGCTGCCACCCTCCACCTCATCGAATGTTTATGATTTAAAGGTGGCCTCAGCAAAATCACAATTGACTCATGTTAGGCATGTCTGCCTATATGAAGAGGATTTTATATCACTGTCTTTAAAAGCCATTCTTTTGAGCTAAATCTTGCCCTCGTTGGGTGATATCTTCACTCACATTTTATTTTGCAAGCAGCAGCTCAGAAGTTCATTTTTTGCTGTTTTCTTATTGATTCCTATCTGGTTGCAAAGAGTAGATGAAGAACTCTAAGACTCTATTGTTACCCTTTCACACAAGCCAGAGGCACAGACACACATGTGTTTTAGAAGTCAGGAAAAGGGGTAAATCAGGTATTTAGAGTATAAAAGAAGACAAAGCTTGGCACGATTTCAGATAATGAGTGATGAGAAGAGCCTCTGGAACTTCTTACTGTGTCTCACTGTAAGTGGGCTTGGAGTTAGTTCCAACAGGGTTGGAATCTCAGCTCTGTTATTTATTCTTGCTGCCATCCTAATGGAACTGGATAACTGCACTGAGAGCGGTTCCCTCTTCTGGGAAATAGGGACCATGATACAAACCTCCAGGAATGTCTGTGAGGACTAAATGAGATAATGTCACATAAAGTGCTGACTTGAAGTCTGGCAGAAATTACTATGAAAACGGGAAGTGGTAATCGTTGCTTTTGTTACAATTTTCTAGATTCCTAACTAGCCATCTGCCCTGACATCTGGGTAATACATATTCGTAGAAACACAGAAGATTGGAGTTGAAAGACCTGCTCTCGGGCAACCTTCACATTATGAAGAGGAGAATATTGGCCAAACAGGACTAATCAGTGTGGCATTCCACAGCTAGTAAGGGAAGAATCAAAAGGGGAATGCAGCTCTCTGAAGTCCAGTTCACAACTACTTGGTAAAGTCCTTTGTGCCAACATTTCCCTTCTAGAATCTCTTTCTACAACTCTCATCTGTTTCCCACCCCCTCTTCCTTACCCAATAGCCTGGTAACCATTGCCTGTAGGCTGTTATCTTCTTTGGCAGAAAGACTTGGTGCTAGTAGCAACAGCCAAGTAGAGTATTTTAGAGCAGGAATCACCGAGTATGATTTCTTCGTATTTTTTGACTTTATATATAAATATAAATATCTATCTACCTATCTATCTATAGCTATGAACAGATCATACTCACAGTATATTAATGTAATAAAAAGCAAAAAGGATCACAGAAGCTACAGAAGGAATACTCATTTATTTATTTATTTATTTAGGAATACTCTTTTAAAAAGAGATCAGTTATTTTGTAGTTCTCTGCAGTAATTTGAAAGATGCTCCTTTGGAAAAGCTCACAGGGAAATGCCACCTGATATACAAACCCCAAAGCTTATAAGTGATCATGCAACAATGGGACGAGAGAAATGCACTGGACAAACTGGATGGGGCTGGTTAATTTCCACCAAGCCTGTCTTACTCAGTGGAAGCATAAAGTGGGCTGTTTCAGGAGCTAGCAACCTTTCCATTGGTGTGAAGGTGTAGGGTGGGAGATGAGACAAGGTAATCTTCTGGCAGGAACTGCACAGAGCCATAGAGTGATGGATTATGTGGCATTTAAGTAGGCTGCATCTAACAGGACATAGTAATTCTAAAACAGGGCATGGTGTGCATATGAGTCCTGGAGGTGAAGATGAGGTCAGAGTCTAGAGTGTGTGAGGGTCACACAAGAGAGAGGTCTACTGTTGTGGGGTTTCAGCTAAGGGAGCTGGGTACCCCACAGGACTGCAGAAGCACCAAGGTAGAGCTAGCATCACAGGCCAGGCTGGGCCTACCTCTACTCAGCTGAATTAGGTTACACTAGCAGGTATCAGAATTTGGAAGTGGTTAGGCAGGCCTCGTAATATTGGTGAACCCTCACCTATTTTATCGCATGAGAGATTAATCTTTGCTACAAATTATTCATAACTAACCTTGAGCAAATAACAATATTTCTTAGTGGGTATTGGAAAGTCTGTGGGGGCAGATCCTCCTATTTCTCTATGGCTGTGTCCCACTCACTCTTACTCCTCAACCATTTTTGTCCTCTTTCTACTCATAGGCTACTGAAGCCACAAAAGCTGGTGTAAGATGTAACTTCATCAGAATATCCTTCCTGCAAAAGATCTGGAACCGCATTTGTTCTGACAAGGTAATAGGTTTAAGTGAAACACAGCTGACTTATCCAGCCCACTAAGTATTCTATTTGCATTTTATATTGAACATGCCTCCAATATTTTCTTTGTTAGATGAAATTGACATTTCCATATGATGGTGAATGCTAAACTGTGAAATGCTTTCATCGGGTTTTGCTTCAGTAATTCCATCATTCTACAGGCATAGAAAAAGATCACAATGAATACACATAAACATTCAACACACTGCTTCTTATGGTATAGTCTCTTCAATGGCTTAATTTTTGTATTTACGCAGCATCTCACTTATCCTGAATCCAACAATTCAGCAGCTATCTTACTTATCTGGATTTAATTGAAAATAAAGGCCCTATAAAAGACAGAAAGGTTGTTGCTAAAGTGACATGCATGGAAGTTCAGGAATTTCAGACCTTCAGTTGGATGTGAGGCCCTGTCCCAGTACCAGGTATGAATGGTTCATTGATGGGCAGGAACCCTTGGAGGTAGTAGCATCATGCAAGGGTGCCTTCCTTTGAAAGGAAAAGTTGTGCAAGCAGGATATGGCCTCTTAGATCTTTTTTAGCATGAGATACTCATGAAGGCTGTCTTTGGTATGTTGGTCCCTGCAAGGAATGGGAAATGGCACCGCTGGTCTAATAATATTTGGTGCTTCTAGATCTGAAATTCTTCTTGGTGCCGAGGGCATCTCCTTAACTCAGCTGCCACTTCTTTAGAGGTTACCCCAAAAATATCTCAATTGATAAGTGGAGGACAGAGCCTCCACTTGCCTATTTTTCATAATTAACAGAAAACATCGCCTGTCATACCAACAGAGCTCTGAAATTTAATAGTGGCATCTGCAGGGAATTCCACACTCCTGGGTGTGGCTGGAGAACTATGGGAAGATCTGCTGGCAGCATACTTGAGTGGCAGATGAAGAAATCTAGGAAAGTATTTGTCCTGAGGAGAAGGTCAGGCATATAAACTTGACTCAAGAAGAATGACAGGGTAATAAATAGAGTGGGCAGATTTGGGATATAGGATATCTTCCACTGTGAAGACCATCCTTCATCCCTCCTTCTTCCAGGCCAAAGCCTAGGGCACAGGTCTGAGTCTTGGTGACAAGTAAAAAGCTCAGGAGATAGTTCATATAGAGTCTTTTCAAGTGGTGGGATAGGGGAGCCAAGGGCGCTTGGGGACCAAGGCAGTGGAGTGCAGAACAAAAGAGAGAGAAATTTCAATCTGAAGCAGACATGGGTGCTCAGGCCATATCAGTCTCAGCTTCAACAGATTCCCCTTAGTGACTGGCATTGTGATATGGGGCCTCCCCAGCTTTGGCAGTAGGGAGAAGCTGACAGACAGCAATGCCATCAGCTTTGGGAATGATAGGAGAGCAGCCACGTACCCTCATAGCAGCTGGGACAGTGGCAGGATGAGACACACTCACAGAGACTGTTTTGTGGCAGAGGACTTAGAGACCAGGGATGCAGAGGACTTATGCAAACACACATGATGTCTCTGCACTGGGTTACTTCCTAGAGTACGTGAGGGAGATTTGGAGTGAGAATGGAGGTTCTACCATTGCAGGTGGATGTCAGAGCCACGAACATCAGCATGGCCCAAGCTCTACACAGGCATGGCCTAAAATTGGTTATCTCACCAGCCAATGCCTGGAAACCCTGTGAAGAAAGGATGGGCGCCTGAAGTAGTGCAACTCCATTTTCTTGGACGTAATAACTGATTTGGAAGCTTCTGTCTCTGTTTCCCCCAGAGCTAACAGCAGTTACTATATTGTTTTTTGACTGTTAATTCACTAGTCTGTCTCCTTTTGTGAGCTGTAAGCTCATTGAGGAAAGGGACTATATTTTATTCATCTGTAGATTCCTACTACTCAACACTTCGTCAGGCAAATAGGAGACACTGAGTCAATGTTTGCTGGATGAATAAATACATGAATAAATCAAGAGATGTCCCAAATGAGACGGCCATCTGAGATAAGGTTATGTAAATAAATGAGGATTGTATCCCATGAGAAGAAGTGGAAGACCCTATTTAGAGCCCTACAAGGGCTGAAGGGAGTTGAGGGGAATATGTACACTCCAAAGCTGGCTCTGATATGGGCTCTTTCAGAACCTCCTAGAACCTTGTTAGATTAGAATCCCTAATGGTGATTTAACTATTCCAGAACAAGTCACCACAACTCTGCAATGATCAGAGAGGGTGTCAGTCCTGTACCCCAACAATTTAAGGTCTTGATAATTGACGAGTTAAAGAGTAAGAAGAGGAAGGGCCCGATAAGGTGAGAAGGAATGGCAGATGCATTTGTGCTGCCTTTAGATCCATGGACTTCAAGACAGTTTGATCCTTCGCCTTGGACCATGATTGCATATACTCCAGTGGGATACAGACCTCAGGTAGCTGTGGATGGCAGAGACACTGTCACAGCACAAGACCACTCCCTGTCTCCTTCTCTGGAAATGCAGCGAGAAGTTCCATTCCCCTGTAAGCAGTCCCAGGCTGCTCAGCCAAGGTTCTGTGGTGATGGTTCAGGTAAGGGGAGCATCTAGGAGAGGTGCCCTTCAGTGGTTGAAAGGTGGCTAATAGCCTTTGGATTCCAAGCCCCAGAGCTGTGACATTATAGGAGGGAGCTGATCCACAGTGTCCTGAATACCAGGTCCTGATGGTGATCACTGGGCCCTGGCTTCCTCCTCATGCCCAGAGGCTTGGAGGAAAGGGGCTTAACCAATGAAGGGCTCCTAAGTCACAGATTTATGAGTCTGTATTTCCAAGCAGGATTTCCCCACCTAGGTCTGGAGTTACGAGCACAGGGCTCAGGAGTCTGGAGGCAAATGCACTGGGAATACAGAATCTAGGCTGATTGACTCCTTAAGTAGCCAGCTGGGTCACTACCACCCATTGAGCCTTGAGATGCTGTGGGTAGGGGAAGGCTTTAGGAAGCACCTTGATTATGCTTCCTATGAGGGTGGGGGGAGGTGTTTCCTAGCTATAGGGATCTCAATCTCCTGATTAATCTATATTTACTGTTAATTCTACCTTATTTATTTAAGAGAGTGAGAGCCAGAGAGTGAGAGAGAGCCATGGCAACACGTTTTCCTTTTAAATGTTTGCATTTTTTTAAACTTTATCTACCAAAGTAATTTTTTAAGTGATCTCTATACCCAATGTGGGACTCAAACTCATGACCCCAGATCAAGAGCCGCACGCTCTTCTGATGGAACCAGCCAGGCAGCTCTAAATGCTTGTATTTTAAAACAAGTCTATATACACTTTAGACATGACATTTTTAAAATAAGCAATAATTTGAGGTGCAGTTTTCAACTCTTAGAACTTACAACTGCCTTGAGTTCCTAGATAATTTAAGTTTTACACAAAGTAGTAATTCTAAAATTGTTCCTTTGTTTTTGACTGGTCAAGGAAAGGGTTAGAGACACTTTCATGATATATTTAGTGTGTTCAGAGTAGAAACATCCCTTTATGCTAAATTGACATATATGTGCATTTGCTTCAGGTTTTCCATTCCCAAGGTGTGAGTGTGTGCAGGTATATATATGTATTTGATAGTCTGTGTATATATGTGCATGTGTGTTTGTATGTGTGTGCACACACATAGGTGTGTATACTGTATATATATGGTGTTTGTGTGTATATTCATATGCGGAGAGTATATGCGTGTTTGTGCGTGCATGTGTGGCTATAATAGGCATCTACCCCATGTGGAGTATGCTCTCAAATGAACAGTCTGTTTTCTGGACTACCAAAGGACAAAGATCTTGTATTCCATCCTTACACTGAAACGCAGTTTTTTAAAAAACTGAAAACCCTGTTTTTATTTCAAAAGATTGAGTAGAATGATACTTTAAAGAAATAATTTCAGTCATTTAAATTTAAGGCCCTGAAAAAAATTCCCATCCATGGTTCGAATCTATTCTCTGGCCCAGAGCCCAAAGCATTTTCATTATATTGAGAATTGGATACAATTTCATTTACTTTAAGCTTTTGCTGCTCAGAATTTTGTTCTTCAGAGACAAGCTAACAAGTGTCGATGGCCATGTTGGCCTCAATAATAGTTCTCTTTTTCTTGAATGATCTGTTTCAGTTGCATTATTATCATTTAAAGATGGCCTTGTGCTTACAGACGCAGTCTCAGTGAACGTATCAAGAATGCTGATTTCCTATATGTGTTTGGCCTCTCCAGTTGGTAACTTGTTTGGAGAAAACATCCTTAACTTATTTTCCATGAAGCCATTTGCAAAAGAGAGGCTATCTAGAGACTTCTATTTCATATTGCATTCTTGCACTTACTAAAGGAGATTTCATGCTATTAACTATGTAGAGATTTGTTAAAAGTTTTAAGCATTAATTAATGAAAATTTTACTGTGGTCTTTTCAATAAATGTAACTGACCTACCAGTAAGAAAAAGACAGATAACTCACCAAAAAAGGGGCAGATGACTGCAATAGAGACTCCACACACACATAAAAAAATCCAAATGGCCAATCAGTGCTCAAATTCATCGGAATTAAGGAAATGCAAAATAAGTTGCAATGAGAGACCACTTCTACACCCCCTGACTTGGCAAAAACTGAAGTCTGGCAATAACAAGTGTTGGTACGGGTGCCACAGAACAATGGGACACTCATACACTGCTGGTGGAAATGTAAAGATACTACTTTGGAAAGTAGTTTTGCATTAATTAGTAAAGCTGAATAGATGCATGCTCCTTGATCCCCCCCAAAACCCCTGCCAACAACTTAAAGCAGTGGCTCTCAAAGTGTGGTCCCTATTCCTGGCTAGTAGCATCAGCATCACCTGGGAATTTCTTAGAAATGTAAACTCTCAAAAGCTACTCATGTCCCTCTGAATCAGACACTCTGAGGGTAGAGCCTCGTCATCTGTGAACCTCCTGGGGATGGTGATGAGCTCTCAAGTAGAAGTATTGCCTGAGAGAAATCTGTGAGCCTGGGCACAGGACAAATGACAAAAATGTTCACAGCAGTAACCACGGATTCATCAACAGGAATATTTTGTGTTCTATTTATGTAACGGAATATTGGACTATAAAGAATATGAATGCATTCCATGGATAAAGATTATAGTCATCATGTTGAAGAAAAGAAGCAAGACACAAATGAAGAAAAAAAAAGAAAAGCCCTGAAGGAAAGCAAGGAAGTGATGACCGTAAAATATAGGAAAATGGTGATCAATACTGGAGAAGGAGTTGTGATCAAGAAGGAATTTGGGTGAAGTGTGTAAACCTGGCAATTGACAGACCTGTACCCCTGGGGAAAAAATATATGTTTATAAAAAATAAAATAAAAAAAATGTGCCTGATACATGGCACGTACTCAAAAAAAAAAAAAAAAAAGAAGGAATTTGGATTGGGGGCTGGAGTTTCTGAGGGGCTGGCAATGTCCCATTCTTTGACCTGGGAGGTGGTTATATACTCATTTGCTTTATGATTATACTATAAATGGTATATATTTGCTCTTCCAAGTACATATTACATTTTATAGTAAAAATAAACTTTTGTATCTACCACAGCTTTCATTGTTGCTACCAAAATCAAATTTAACCAGATTATAACCTGCCTAACTTTTAAGTCTGCTTGATTCTCCTTCCCATTATAAGACAGTCTTCCATAACATCACTACTCTTGTTCTCTCTCTCTTTTTTTTTTTTTTTCTCTTCCAGCTAGGGAAATAGAATTGGGGACAGACTCTAAGACAACAATTTATATCAGCCTAAGTTATTATCCCTTCCTCTCCCTAAATATGTGAGGAGTCTAAGAGCAACCAGTCTTCTCAGTAAGTGAGGGTAGTATCAGCTACACGATACAAGGTTCTATCGTGACTTTGCTGTTTATTTGCAACCTTCTTTAGTGATTGTTACCAGACTTAATTCACGCACAGTTAGATGGGAAGAAATAACATATTGGATCTTTTAAGTATAAGAGTAATATAGACACTCGTTGGCTCATACTTGAGTTGTCTAAGTTTAAAGCAGAACTTTCTTTTCAAATAATTTTGAAGTCAGGTCCTTATTTTTGTTGTACTTCAATTAAGACAGGTGTACTTTGCCCCCAGGTCTATGAAGATTGCATTGATAGCCATTTACCCTTCCATGGATAATATCATTCTTTCATCAACAGAATGATCATGTGAGTACTAACACTTAAAAAAATATAGCTATATATCATAATACAACATACCAAGCACAGTGCTTGTACACAGCAGATGCTGAGTGGACAATAAACTGACACACGCAGATCTATTATATATAAAACATACCTAAAATAAAACTATTATTATAAATTGCTATACATTTTAGCTATATCATTTTTCTGGTGTGTGTATTTACTTTTTAATTTTGTGACTATATATATATATTTATACACACATACATATAAATATATACACACACATATATATAACATAAAATTTGCCACTTTTAGTGTACAATTCAATGGCATTAATTATATTTGCTATGTTGTACAATCATCTAGCTGCCCAGTTTTAACTCTCATTTTAATATCCTTGTTAGAATTGACCTTGATATTTCAAATCAATTTTTCAAAACTTCCTCTAATACAGCCCCTCCCTCTTCCTACATTTTATCTTTTGCCATCTTTGCCAGGTCCTTAGTCTCAATTACAGCCTAATCATGTGTGTCATCTCATGTGTGGGGGACTAGATTTCTTGTCCACAGGACTTTCTTTCCTTCTTCAGCTCAGCTTACCATTGTCCAGAACTGGAAGCTGCTACATTAAACTATGGAGAGTTAAAAGTTAAAAAAAAAAAAATCCATTCTTACTAGGAAAAATGTAGACTCTTGGTTTCAGGATCCTCTGGGACCCATCACGGGTTATCTAAAGTACCAAAAATTATTAGCCTGATGTCTTAGTGGAAGTACTCAGGATATTAATTCACCAGTTGTGTATAATTCCCAAGTTAGTCTCTTGTGCCAAACAGTGACTAATTAAGCTGTGGATAATGTCATCCTGCAAGCATGATAAAACAATAATGATGGTAATACCAATAGCTAACACTGAGCATTGTTTGGTGCCAAGTATGGTTCTAAGGCTGTTATGTGCATTACTTGATTACTAGTAATCATAATAATCCCATGGCACATATACAATTATTAGCCTATTTTATAGATGAAGAAACTAAGACTCAGAGAGATACATTGTATGTGCAAAGGTTATATGATTTGAACCCAAGCAAATGGATCCTAGAGCCTTGCTCTTAGTCACCACACTCTTTAAGAGTAGAACCCAACAGAATGCTTTACTCTTGTGTCTCTTCTAGAAGACTGGTTGCTCCAGGTGAAAACACAGAGAAATAAGTTAGGAACAAGAATAACACACACACACACACATACACACACACACACACACCCCTTTATTTCTTTGGGGTTCAGTGAGGGGTGGGGCACAGAGCTGGGAGAATTAGCCTGTTCAGTTAATAATAAGTGCTAAAAGAAAGGCATTTGGCAATAAAATATCATGGCAGTTTAGTTGGGAGAAGATTATTTTTAGCTACTAGGCAGGAAGGAGTTGAGTACACAATGTAGAGCCATCAAAGGTTTCTCAGCACAAAAGGAATATAATAAAAGCTGTGCTTTTAGGAAAATAAAACTACCATTGGTAACTATTATGGCCTGGAAGGAGGAAAGACTCAAGGTAGAAAGGCCACTTTAGAGATGTCTACAGGAACTCACAGGACAGGTAGTGAAGGCTGGAACCAGGGCAGTGACCCTGGGCATGGAGAGGCTGGGAAAGCCTCTGTGGAGTAAGGCCAGAGGGATGGATATGGAGGGTTGAGTTGATGACAAGATTCCAATCCGAGTGAGTGACAGAAAGGGGTCTCGTGAAGAGAAAGCGGAGAGCTGGGAGGGAAAGAATGCCTGGGAGGGAAGCGTAGGCACAGAATTTGAAGCTCCGGCAAGATCCATAGGGATACTGTTGAGGAACTTGAGTTTGAGAGGGAAGTTTGAGTGGAGACTTAGAACTTCTACAGAGCATGGAGAGTCAAAATCATGGAAATGGAGGAGAATGTCAAGGGAGAATGTAGAGTCAAATCAAGAGTGATAAAGACAGAATCCTGGGGGAACATTTACATTTAGAGGCAATAAGAGGTCAGAAAGGATCGAGTCACACAGGAAGAGAACTGAGAGCAGCATGGCCTAGAAGCAAAAGGAAGAGGACAGCTGGAGAATGAAGGGGTGACAGGCAAGGTGAAAGGTCACGGAAGGCAAGATAAGGCAGTGGAGGAGAAAGGCCTTTCTTCCTCCAACACTTAAATAAAGGAGGAGAGGATGAAGAAAGCTTCAGATGTGGAGATGGTGAGAGGGGGAGTCCTTAGGGAGCTCATGGGGCAAGGCCATCCAGCAAACAGCCAGAGCGTGGGCAGCAAGGAAGTACTTGATCAAAGTGCAACAGGGTTGCAATAAACACTGTGAGCAGTGTGACAGGGAGTCAACAGGAGAAGGACAGTGGAAAGTACTGGGGGAACAAGGGCCACCTGATGTTGGATGATATGTATGGTGAATTAGTTGGCTCAGCTCTACGGTTTTTATAAACTGCACTGGAGACGCAGGGAGTATATATGTAGAAGCAGCAGATGGTGGAGTTCACTCTGGTTTGGGAGTTAGAACATGTGCTCCACTGAGAGACAAGGGGTCAAGGTCACTAAGGACTGGATAGAAAGGCCAGAGGACTGAGAGAAAAACATTGCCTGGTATGGCAGCCTTGAAGGCTCAGCTTTCCCTTTAAGATCATCTGCTCTGGAAGCACAGCTGACTGACAGCCTCCAGCAATCTCCACACCTCAGGATTCACCCCATGTTGGGCCCAGGCCAGGCTGTTTCCAGGCTGCTCCAGTGAGGACTAAACTTGGAGGTATGAAAACGGGCCACACTTCCTCAGGTGGGACTCTTCTCACAGTTAAGTTTGCTCAGGGACTCCTCGTTGGCTTGGGTGAAATTTTTCTCTGATCTTTCCCTGTGATCTGAGGCTCTTCCTCCCCGGTCCCTCCCCTCTCTCTCCTTTCACAGGTGTTAGAACTGCCTGGCAGTTTGAAGGTTCTTCCTGCCTGACTCCCTCTCACTCTATGCTTCCCAGGCATTTCCCCCAATCTCTCACATGTCGAATTCTATTTTAGCTTCTGCTTCTTTGGAAGTCCTGAATGGACACACTTGGGCGTGCTATTATTAGTGGAGGGCCTAGTGAATGGAAGATGTGGGCAATGAGGTGCCTACAAGGATGTATAGATGATGCTCATGGATTCTTTTTTGAATTATGGACTCACAGGAAGATGAAAAATAGTACAGAGATTTCCCCTGTGCCCTTCACTCTGCTTGCTCCAGTGACAACATCTTATGTAATTAAAACCAAGAAATTGATATTGATATAATATTGTTAACAAGTTCATATGATTTGGGGTAATCTGTTTCTCATTATGTTTCTGTCCACATCATAGATATATTGATCTCATCTCCATTGCAAAAGGCCATGTAAGTAACAGTTCCCTTCCAAGTCAACCAGATCTATAACCACAAGGTTTGTAAATGCAAAAATAAAGTCATTAGGTGGAGGGACAAATAGGAGATGACATACGTCCACTGAGGAGAGAGCGCCCCATCCATCCATCCATCCCTCCATCCACGTTTGCCAAGCTTTTCCTAGGTGCCAGGAACTATATGTTGCATCTACTGCATTTCGACACTGATATCAAAATGGTAGCAGCAGCTACCACACCTCTGTTCGTGTTAAGATGCAACGAGAAGCCCAGATATATAGTTGTTTTCAGGGCAAAGGATATCCAGATTTGTCCGTGATCATTTTCACCTCGACAGTAATTCAACTGGTAGCAAATGTACGCTCAACAGCCAGGATCATGCCTTTTTATGAGTCATTGTAAAGCGCCGAGTGCATTGACATATACTTCATAAATGCTAAATAATAACAAGTCAGTGAACCTAGAAGTACTGGATTCAGTATTTGAGACATTAAATCCAACTTATGCTGTTCTAGAAGCAAGGCAAACAAATAAATCAACCCCAAATCAAATAAAGCCCACATCCATCCCTGGCCAGCGGTGGGTGTTGTCTGGAACACTCTTTATGGGCGAATGTTTCTCTCACAAAGGGGCACTTGTTAGTACTTTACCTGACACATCACAGCCAATGCCTTGCCTGTGATTTGGAAGGAGAGTTTTATATCTGACCCACAGCAGACAGCAGGAACACTATGTTCTTAAAGCTCCACTTCCCTTTATTTGATGCCAGAAAATAGTATCTGGTGAAGCTCTGGAGAAGAACAACCGTCACCCCACTGAGCAATTAGACTGGTCCTGGTGGCAAGTTTCTGCAGGCAGTGCTGGGAGACCCTGTTTGTATTTCAAAGCCAGGATTTAATTGTCCTTTAAGATATAAGTCTCTTCATGGCTGCCTGTAACTCCTTGAGGGTTTAGGCACACAACCCAGAAAGCCTGAAATGCCATGGATGCTGTTCTGGCAACTGAACCAGACTACAGCACAGCTGAATCCTTTTCTGATTCCCAGTCCGGAGCTTTGACCACAGTCTGGTGCTATCTGATTTGGGATCTCTGGGCACAGCCCCTTCTCTCTAGAAGCCTGCCATCTTGGTTCCACAAACATGATTGACCTCCATCCACATTCCCTTAGTCATTTCAGAGTGCTGTCATCCTTGGGAGCAAAGCCCGACCCTCCAGAGCAAAAGAGGGACGGCAAAGCCACTGTAAGATGAGGCGGCAATAACTCTGACATCTCTTGGAGTGACACACACAAACAAGATCACATTCTGAGTAGAGTCTAGAGGAGATGCTCATTTGGTCATTTCCAAAAGGATTTTACTCTCATTCAGTTGCAGCCAAAGGGACAAGAGCCAAGGAGCCCATGCAAGACACCTATATCTGGCCAATGAAGTGTTGAGGGGAGGACTGAGCCAAAGGGGAAGGTACAGAGCCAAGAAACAAAAGGTAAAACAGCCATCAGATGCTGACCTTGTTAATTTTTTTATGAATACAAGTGATTCTAGCCAGTTGCTGC
Organism: Lontra canadensis; assembly: GCF_010015895.1. NCBI lineage: Eukaryota > Metazoa > Chordata > Mammalia > Carnivora > Mustelidae > Lontra > Lontra canadensis. The sequence continues at coordinate 14,977,410 of NW_022631002.1, forward strand.
CTGGCCCAGACCTAGCTCATCACATCCCGCGTAAACAGAAGGATGGTTACAGTGGTCGGGACAATGGTTCTCAAACATAACTGTGCAGCCGGTTTACCTGAGGAGTTTCTTAAAAAGGCTGATTTCTGCTCTATAGCCTCAGAGATTCTGACTTGGTAGGTCTGGGATAGAACTTGAAAAGTGTACATTTTTAGCAAGCACTCCAGTGATAGAAGCGGATGTATCATCTACCATATTTTGGAAGTCATGGCTTTAAGTCACTGCCTTTCAATCTTCCTGAGGGTGTGATATTAAGATGTTGAGAGAAATACCTTCCAAATAATCCAGCCAAACCTCTCATTTTACAGATGAAGAAATTGAGGGCTTAAGTAACTTTCTCAAGGTCACTCGGCTGGTTAAATGTAGAAAGTTAGGACTAGAAGCAAAGACTAGTTACTGCGCCTTTTGTATTTACTATACTGTATGATTTGTGGAAATTCCTCTCCGTTAGGTCCAGTTGGATATATACGCACATAAGTAGAAATCAGAATATGTCTCAATTATTTTTAAAAATTTTATAACCTTTGAAGGAACTGGTGAGAGCTTCAGTGTTGCCAAAGCAAACATTTAGAAGGAAATGGTACTTACCCTCTTTAAAATTAATGGTGAAGAAGATGACAGAAGGGACTCATAGTTGTCCTCTGAACAACCTCAATGTCTGGGTTCCCCCAAATCAGTGCCTGGGGTAAAACAAAGAGTAAACAGGTGCAAGAAATTGTATTTATTCCTGATGCTACATTAACATAATAAGTACTTTCTATAAGCTGTGCTAGAATCAAATGAGCTTTAAGTGTCATAATTATGCTCTTCATCTTTAGGTTAAATTTTCACTTTACTTTGTGTGGCCATGGTAAATTGAAGCTGAAGGGTTCTGTGTCTCAGCAAATTCCAGATGTGTCTTGACAAGGGCCACTGGAAGATTAGTCCATAGTTGTTTGAAGACCTCTCTGATATGGGCTACCAGGCTCTGAGAACTTCTCACTCACTTGTCTTTAGGTACTTCTCTTTATATGTGGAAGTGAAAACTGAGTACAGCCTCATTTCAGATGAATGGGGAGTCAGAGAAATTATGCCAAGGATAGTGACTAGACCTTCACAACTGAAGAGGTTGCCCTCACTCACTGACTGGTTCATTCATTCATTCAATAAATATTTATGAAGACCTTTTATATGCAAGGCCATTGTTCTGCTCAGTAGTATATGTTTACGCAGTGGGAAGCTGATTGGCTAGAAAGAGGGTAAATCGTCATCACTAGTTACGCAAGTCATTTAACAGAAAGGTTGTGGTCTTATGACACTATGTGTTGTAGAGGCAAGAGCACCCAACTGGGAATCAGGAGGTTTAGTTCAAATTCTGGGCCACTTTGATATAGCAGAATTTTTCAACCGCAACACTACTGAGATTTGGAGCCAAAGAATTCTTTGCTGTGGGGAGATCTATCCTGTGTCTCATAGGACATTTAGCATCATCTCTGGCCTCTACTTATTAGATGCCATTAGTATCTCTTAGTTGTGGCAACCAGACATGTCTCTAGACATTGCCACTGCCAAATGTCCCCTGTGGGGGAGGCAAAATTGTCCCCGGTTGAGAATTACCGGATATAGTAATAACTGCTAGCTTTTAGCAGCTATTAGCACACTGTGGTAGAGCTCTATGTACATCTCATTCAGTCTTGAAACCCGCATTTCAACGTAAGCAATGCTATTCCCCATTTTACACATGGAGAAAATGAAGTCCACAGATGTTAAGGATACAACTGGCAAGCGCTAGAGATTTGAACTCAGGATTTTGAATCTCACGGCTCATGTTCATTGTTCCCTACTTTTTTTCTTTTGCTACGGTGTATTCCACACACTCAAAAAAAGCAAAGAGAATTATCTAAAAACACTTATGGACTTAGTACTCTGAATTTAACAAATGATACTATTTTTATCATATTTAATTTATATCTTTTTGTTTTGGCAATAAAGTGCTGCAAATACAGATGAATCTCCCTCTTAGACACTTTCACTCTGTTCCTCTCAATTCCTTTCCCCAAATAACTGTTCCGTTGAAGCTGTTCCTTCCTGGAAAAGATTTCACACACCTTTTACACATATGCATGTTCACAAACCATATGCAGCACTCCAAAATATGCATAGAGAGGGTATACCTGCTTCTGTAATTTGCTTTCTTTACTCAACATTATGTTTTTGAGTTTTTTTCCTACATTAAGACTATAGTTCTAATACCTGTATTTTAATTACAGAATTGTAGGAAATGGCCATAATGTGTTCAACTGTTCTCCTCTTGGTGGGCATTCAGTTTGTCTCCCATTGTTATTATCACAAATTGCATAGCTGGGAATGCAGTTGTGTATGTGTAAGAGTTTCTCCAGGACACATAACTCAAAATGGGATTGCTGGGTTGCAGGCTGTGCACATCTTCAACTGTATTAAATATTGCCAAATCTCTCCACAGAATGATTGCACTAAATTACACTCCCTCTAACAGATTGTAAGAGTTTTCATTTCTTTACATCCCTGCCAATGCTCAGTATTTTCAAACTTTATGTTTGCCAGCCTGATTAGGGAGAAATAGCATATAATTATTATTTCAAAACCTTGTGTTCTTAACCACTCCTCTTATGTCTACACTGCTGGAAGCTTCAGTTATGTAAAATGGAGAAAATACCTTTGCCTATTCATATGAGTTGTAATAAATCCTTCTGGTGTAGTATGTGAGTATATTTTGTAAATATCAAGTGCCACTTTTGTGCATTGCTGGTGGTGGGAGAGAGTATTTGTAGTTTCTCTAGCAGGCAATTTGACAAAATCTATCAAAATTTCAAATGCACATATATTTCTTTTAACTTAAAAAACCTCAGAATTATAGGAAAACTCACAAAAATAGTGAAAAGAATTCTTGGTATGACCCAGACTGTCAAAATGTTAATGTTTCAAAATATGTGCACTATAATTCTCAATCTCTTTCTCCTTTCTCCCCTCCTCATTTCTCTTTCATTTGTATATATGTATATCTATAAGCATCTATAAATGTACACACTTATATATTATATTTCCAAAATGATTTCCTATGAAACTTTTCTACAAAGGCATTCCATTATTTAACCATTGAAAACTTGTAAAAAATCAGGAAATGAGTGTCAACACAATACTATTATGTAACTCTTATATCTTATTCAAATTTTATCCACTCTCCAACAAAGGTCCTTCATAGTAAAAGAAAGTATTTTCTTCCTCTTCCAGGATTCAATCTAAAGTCATTTGTTGTACTTAGTTGTCATGTCTCTCTAGTCCCATTTAACATGGACAAATTCTTCAGTTGTTTTTGTCTTCCAGGATATTTTTGAAGATCAGTTATTTTGTAGAACACCCCTCATTATATTTCCTCATAATGAGATAGAAAATATGCATTTTTGGCACAGAAGTAATGTGTCCCCAGTGTATCACTGAAGTATGTACCTGATGTCGGTTTGCCCCACTACTGGTAATGTTATTATTATTTTTTAAAGATTTTATTTATTTATTTGACAGAGAGAGATCACAAGTAAGCAGAGAGGCAGGGAGAAGTTGGGAGAAAGCAGGCTCCCTGCCGAGCAGATAGCCCGATGTGGGGCTCGATCCCAGGACCCTAAGATCATGACCCAAGCCAAAGGCAGAGGCTTAACCCACTGAGCCACCCAGGCGCCCTGGTAATGTTATTTTGAACACTTGATTATGGTGGTATCTGCCAAGTTACTGCTTTTCCCTTTATAATTTAGTATCTTTTGGGGAGATATTTTGTGACTACAGACATATTCTATTTATATCGATGGACTCAGATTTAGGAGGTTGTATTGGGTTACTATCCTTATTTATCATCATGACCAAATTGCTTTATGCTTGGTCAGTGAACACTCATTCAAGCTGACTTCGGCATCCTTTTGTTACATCCCCATTCTTCTTTAGCACTTCCTTACTTTCTGGCACCAAAAGATGTCCTAGGTTCATCTCATGCTTACCCAGCTCCTGTGCTGGAGCTGGCCATTTTCTAAGGAGCCCTTGTTCCTTCGAGGGAAGAATGGCATTTAGAAGCCAAGATATGGGTACTAGGTGTGCTCTTTGTTACAGGTGCACCTAACTTTTAACCTACTGATTTCTCCTTCAGAAACTTCTGCAGCAGATATACCTATATTTTGTTAAAAGATTTATGTAAAAATAATTAATTGCTGCATTAAATAGAACAGCAAAAGGCTAGACACAACCGAAAGTATCATCAGGAGGATTAAATAAATTATTTAAGACTATATAACTGAATACTATGCATCCATAAAAGATTGAGAAATTATTTCCAAAACAGATTATTAAGTTAAAAAAATCAATTTATAGAACTATGTATCCAGTATGTTACTATTTAGGTACTAAAAGGGGAAACCACATACATATACATTGTATATGTGTATGTGCTTGCTGATAAATGCATAAAATAGCTCTGGAAAAGCTTACATAAACCAAAAAATATTGACTGTGGGTAGGAGAATTGGGCCATCTGAGAAACAGAGAGAAGAAGGCTTTCATTATAAAATATATTGTACCATTTAAATTTGGAATCATATGAAGCCTTAAAAAATACTATGACAGATAAAACAAGGTATCATTTTAATATAAAGTATTGATTATCAACCCAAATATCAAAAGAGTAAATCTGTTTTCTGGGACAATAGTCTAGCTAAAAGCATAACTGTAATTGGATAATTATCTCAACATAAACATAAATAGTCTTATGATACTTTTATGATTTAACTTCTCCATCTGTGATATAGGTACAATATTATTAACCTAAAAGCCAGAGGAAAGGAAATTGAGGCAAGAGTGCCAAGTGCCAAGATATTGTGCCAAGATATTGTGCCAAGATATTGTGACTGTTAGTCATGACACATTCTCACAATTATGTGGTTTTAAGAAATATCTATTGAATGAGGGAATGGAGGGATGGATGGATGGATGGATGGATGGATAGATGGATGAAGTTATAAGAGAAGGAAGATGGGAGGAGAATTATGTTCAACCATTTCAGTTTCAGGAAAAGAAATTTTAAAAGCACAGGAATACATTAAGGGACAGTCCTAAGGTAAATAAGCTTTAATGCACTGTTGTTATTCAATATTTCATGTAAGAATTGTGATGCTTCAGGCAGGCCACGCAGCTTAGTAGTGAAGACCCTGGGTTTTGGGGTTGGCGAAGTGTGTTCATATTCTGGCTCTGCTACACTAGGTCTGTGACCTGGGGCAAGTTAGTTAACTAATTTGTGCCTCAGTTACCTATCCTGTAAATTGGGACTTCTAGGATAGCTGTGAGGATGACACATGATGAGTTATTACCTATAAAGCACTTAAAACTGTGCTGACACATGATATAGTCAACAGATAAAAGCTATAATTTGTTTTTATCTTTATTTTATTATGGTAAGACCATTTACTATGAGATCTTCTCTCTTAACAAAATTTTAAGGATACGATAAATACATTTTATTGTTATCTACAGTAACAATATTGTACAGTGCATGTCTAGAACTTACTTATCTTGTCTGAGTGAAACTTTACATCACTGATCTGCAAGTCCTCCTGGCAACTACCATTATATTCTCTGCTCCTATGAGTTTGACTACTTTAGACACCTCATATAAATGGAGTCACACAGTATTTGTCCTTCTATGACTGGCTTATTTCACTTAGCATCACGTCTTCCAGATTTATCCAAGTTGCTGCATACTGCAGATTTTTTTAAGGCTGAATAATGTTCCATTGTGTGTATAAACACCATTTTCTTTATCCATTCATCCATAAAAGGACATTTATGTTATTTCCACATCTTGACTACTGTGGATAGTGCTGCAATGAACACGGGAGTGCTACTATATTTTCAGGATCCTGATTTCAATTCTTTTCAATAAATGTCCAGAAGTAGGATTCCCAGAGCATATGGAAGTTCTATTTTTATTTTTTTTTAAGAAAGCTCAGCTGTTTTCTTTTCCTTCTTCTTCTCCTTCTTCTTCTTTTTAAGATTTTATTTTTAGGAAATCTCTATCCCCAACGTGGGACTCAAACTCACAACCCTGAAATTAAGAGTTATATGCTCTACCGACTGAGGCAGCCAGGCACCCTGCCATTGTCTTCCATAGGGGCTGTAACATTTTACCTTCCCACCAACAATACACAAGTTTTCCAATTTCTTTACATTATCCCCAATATTTATTGCTAAGTTAAAATTCTTTTTTTTTTAAGTTTTATTTATTCGTTTGAAAGAGAGACAGAAACACACAAGCAGGGGTTGAAGAAGAAGGAGAGGGAGAAGCAGGCTCCCTGCTGAGCCAGCCAGGAGCCTGATGTGGGGCCCAATCCCAGAATCTGGAGATCATAACCTAAGCTGAAGGCATCCGCCTAACCACCTGAGCCACTGATGTGCCCCTATAATTCTTATCATCATGTAATTTTTAGAGCTAGAAGGGCCCTCAGAGATGATCTAATTCATGTCTCTTATTTTTCAGGTGATGAGAAATAAAAATGGAGTTCAATGAGAAAAAGTGGTTCAACGTGGCATAGTCAACTAAAGCAAATTCAACCCTAGAACATCAGTGGTGAGATTGCCAGCTGTGTTAGACTGTAAACAACCACAGCCTCCTTGTAGCTCCTCCCATCAAGGGGATGAGTCTATTTCCCCAGTCCTCCAATGTAGTGGAATTGAGCTTGTGTGATATGAGCCTCAGCCTCAAGGGGTCTTGCAGCTTCCGCTTTCACTCTTTTGAACACTGTTGCTCTACGATAAGGCTTGGGTTAGCCTGTGGGAGGATAAGAGACCGCATGGAGTGTAGACAAGAAGTCCCAGAAGAGGCCTTCTTAGACCAACAACCAGTTGGCCAACTGCCAGAAACGTGAGTGAGATGCCCCCTCCCTAGAACATCCAACTCCAGCCAAGCCACCAGCAGACCACAAAAATCAATTGAGTTGGTCCGGACCAGCAGAGCTACCCTAACTGTTCAGCCATTCCAGCCATCCCATGGAACTGTAAGCTAAAAAATAAATATTTGATGTTTTAAGCCACTAACTTTGAGAGTGGTGTTTTATACAGCAAGGACTGATAACGAACCCAATGATGGCCTCTCTTCAATGATACTGCATTTATAATGCACCTCTAGGATGTCTGGGTGGCCAGCTATGCACCAAGATTAACTCCCTCTCCCACCCATGTGTTACCTGGTCCCTGTCCCTTTATTCTCAAGAACACCCCTGCCCCTGGGTGGGATTCTGCCAAGGAAGGGAAAGATCCATGTCTCCCAGGGTCACGGACCATAATTGTGCAGCAACAGCAAGAGAGATTAGCATAGGACCCAGGGAACTGCGGGCTGCAGAGCCCTCTTATTCTACTTCTTTCTTCACAGACTCTAGACTGATATGCAAATATGTTGTTGTTAAGTTATTCTTATAGGAATAAAAGGGAGGGGGCTTAGCTGGCACTAGCTTGGGAGGTGCTGGGCAAACAGGAGAACATCCTATAAAAATGAAAGCCAGGAAATGATTTTCTTGAGTCATATGACCCCAAATTTTCATTAATCATCCTCCTTTTCTCCCTCATTTCCCTTTTAGTTGGCTTTCATTAAGAGTACCCACCTCTACCCCAGTCCCCTCAAAGTGCCTATTTCCATTTCTAGAAATCAGTTAAGGGTTTTCCAGTTCCCATTTAATTTCATACCTGTATCCAGCACTCAGTCCTCATCCCTCCAAATTCAGGCTTTTTTTTTTTTCTTTTCATTTTTGTCTTTTAAGATTCTCTTTCTAACTGCTCCCATACAGTTGAAAAAACACTAGGCTCCTGATTAAAGTCCCAAGATCCTTCTAATTCCAATCTTAGGAAGTCCTGGCTCCTCGATTACTAAGAGGCCAAGTGCAGGAGGCAAAGGAAAAATTGGGCTTAGGAGACAAGGGAGTCAGCTAGGGACCTGGAAATCATAGGGGAGAGAGGCCGATGACAGTGAGGGAGCTGGAGTCAGACTGGCTGCTGGTCTCTTCTCATCGAGGCTCATTCCCTTGAGTCTCACTTGGACACAACGTTCAGAACTCCATCATCCTCGAACTGTGCACTAACCAGTGTGAATGGCAAGTTTCTTCATGGGACTCTTGTAATAAACAGAGGTGCTTTGATCACCCAGGTGGGAAGAAAGTGGTTTTGACCACTCCTATCAACATATGGGGTGTTTGGTACTTTTGAAAGGTGCTTTAGAGGAGGAATGAGGAAATCTCTGTGTTGTCACCCTGGAAACTCTGGTTCATGACCTTATCAGCCCTTTTGGAATTTCCCTGGTTGGTTTTCTGTCCCAAATGGAGCTCTTCCACTTTAACTTAAGTTTCTGGGCATTGGTATAAAAATGGTTGCAGTGATAGGACAGGAGACATCAGAAGGTAGTTTAGGTTCTAGTCCTCACAGGAGTTGAGGTCTGCTGGCCAAAGCACACAGGTTTCTAAAGGGAAAAACAAGATTTCCCACGGATAGTGATATAAATGTAAACAGCCTCTCGGTGTGGGCGTCCTATGAATTACTTCATCTTCCAGCAGGAATTTCCCAAACCTGACCACTCTCTCAATGGCTAACAGAGAACGAGGAAATGTGGCAATCACAGCTGTCAGTTTAGAAAACAAACCGCTTACTCTTTACAGCAAGGAGACCAAAGTTTTTCAAGAGAAAGATCTAGCTGCTCTTCAATTTATCAAAATGTGACAGGGCAGTGATTACAAATGCAAATGTAACCTTTAGGTGCTGTAAGTGAAACAGTACTCACAGCTAAGCTTGTCTGCCCATTGCTGGCCTGCACCCAGTAGGCAGCTCAAGCTGGATTCCTATCTGGATGCCACCGTTTTTATAGCCCTATCATTACAAATTCTGCTCTGTTTGGGTTTTTTTTTGGGGGGGTGTTGAACTACTACACACTTTAAAGAATGACTATACAGTTCCCCTTTTAAAAAAAGATTTATTTATTTTTGAGAGAGAGAGAGAGATAGGGAACGAGTTGGGGGAGAGGAAGAGGGAGAGATCTCCAGCAGACACCCCGCTGAGCAGAGAGCCTGATGTGGGGCTCCATCCCATGACCCAGATCCTGACCTGAGCCGAAATCCGGAGTCAGATGCTCAACCTGATGAACCATCCAGGCTCCTATACAGCTCCCTTTCTGAAGCAAACTTAAAAACAAGATAATGTCTACACTTTCCCCATTGCGATTCAAGAAATACATGAACAGCTACGAGGTGCTAGCCACCATGAGAGGCATTATTACCTAGAATTTTCACCAGGCTTTTGTGAAGGAAGAATATTCATCTTTGTGTCCCCATTTTACAAATGTAAAGACAGACTCCAAGCACATAAGGGGTTTGGTCATGATTACTTGGTTATTGAGAGGCAGAAAAGATATTTGAACCCAGATATCCCAAGTCTAATGCCAGTATACCTTCAGGATGTCCCTGAAGTTGAGTGCTTGGTAATGAAAAAGCAAAAACATGACTTGTGGCTTTATTGTCTTTTTGTGGGAGCATGGTGTAGCTGAAGAAGGAAAAAAAAACTATCTAAGGCAGAAGAACTTGACTGTGAATAGGAGAAAGGCAAGAAGAAGTGAGTTCTGATCCATTTTCAAGCAACACTTTCATTAAGCATCTCTCCCTTCAGTTTCTTGTGGAATACCCACTCCTTCTCCCTGCAGTTGGGGAAGTCCCCTGAGGCCCGAGGGTCCAGGGTCTTGGCGGTGGGGGTGCTCATCTTGTTTAATAAGGAGATATATGGCTTCAACATGATCACCCAAACTGCAAAGGGCAGCCAGGTTTCAGTGCTGAGATTTGGGAGAAGTAGAATTTGGGCATATAAAATAGTCCCTGGTGATTATTAACCAGGCTCAGATCTGTACTATCCTGTGAAAGAAACAAAAATTCAGCCACATAAATTTTAAAGATCTAAATTGGTTTTATTAAATGATTCAAAGTTGGGGTAGCATCCCATCTCACAACCCCCATCTGGAGGGGGCTCTGAGGAGAAGGTCAGGGGAGGTACTAAATGAAAGGTATTTATAGAAGGAAGGCGGAGCAAGAATGTTATTGGCAAAAGAAAAGGATTACTTTAGTCAGGGTGACCTTCCCTTAGGGGGAAAAGCAAAGGGTCTTGTCATGCAGATTGCCTCAGTTTTTTTTTTTGCTGGGATGGGGGCTGGGTGTCCCGGATGGGGGTACAGATGGAGAGAACCCAAGTGGCAGACTCATTGGCACTAACTGAAAAAGTTCAGACTGGTTAGGACTACATTTCTGGGTAGGCTGAAACTGCAATTAGGTTATGAATCAAGCCCTGCTTTGGGAACTCAGTCTAAGAGACACCATATTGGGCCTATGGTTTTTGTTTTAACAACCTAGAATCCCCTCCTTAAAAATGGGACATTCACTAAAGTAGAGAGCTTCCTCACACAAAGAATGTTACAGGATGCGTTTTCCCTTCTGAGCCATGACCGCCTGTCATGACACCTTTGGTCAGCCATTCTTTCTGCCTGACAGGGGTCTCCATCAGTAGGCTTGGTCCAGCCTGCCATAGCCTTGAAGAGAAGCTGGGCAAGACTCTTAGGAGATAAGCTAATCTTCATTAAGTGAATTTTTTCCCTCAGCTCATTTTTTCCAGAGTTTTATTTTTTAAACTATAAAGTATTAAAGAACCACAAGAAGGGTATTTATTTTTTCAATTCATGAAGTCCCTACATCGCCACCTCTAGGGATATCTGTTGATTAAAATGGACAGTGATATTAGCTCTATTGTTGGCCTCCATGACTACACTTGGAAGATTTCAGAAGATTTGGTTTACTAGGTATTTCTATTTCCATACGTCTACAGTGATTTTGAGGAAGACAAGGGAAAAAACACAAAAAAGTAGGATATGCACAAATTTTTTTTCCATAATGAAGGACACTGAAATCTGTCATTTTTCCTATACTCACATTTTTGAAGAAGTCTGGTAGATGAGTTAAACTTGGCCTTCAGTTGTCTTTGCTTGAGTATGAGCATTCCCTTCCAGAGGAAATTCCATATACTGTGGAGTTCGGAGGGAGATGCTTTAAAATGTGCACATTATTTCCCTAACTCTACATGAATATAAAGAACAGTACTGAAAGCAAGCACTGACTGCATCAGAGGGGAGGAAGAGCGGGGTGCGGTTGCCCAGTTACCCAACCAGAATCATGTTGGATTCCGGCCTCGCTTCCCCACACCCTACCCATAGGAGACTGACATTTAGACAAACGTGTTCTCAGCCACCGGCGCAGCGCCCGATGCAGGGCACGGCTCTGAATGGCTTTGGCACCTGTTTTGTCTTGCCTCATGCCCACATACTGGGGCTGCTTGTCTTCATCCAATAGCAATTAGCACCGTGGTAAATGCCTTGTGCCCTGTGCTAATTCGGAAGAATAAGCATGTCACACTCTGCCAAGAATTACAGCTAATCACAGAGGGCTCTGGGCACACCTGCCCTGTCATTAGGCTTTTGTTTTAAAAGGAGGGGTTGGTGCAACCCGAAACATTGCATTCTCTTCTTGGTTAGGGATAACCATGGAGACCCAGGGGAGGCCTGGAGTGTGGGCGGGAGTGCCAGCCCTGAAGTCATGCTTCCTCGGAACAAGAACAGACAGCAGCAGGGAATGCCGGCCACTCTTAGTGGTGGGGCAACTGCAGACAGGGTGGCCCAGGGAGTGCTCCACGAATGTGCAGAAGCTTGGCTTTGAGCAGTGCCTGGTGCTGGAGACCGTTTGGCAACCACTGTGGATATAATGTATGGGAATAAAGACCTGAACTGATGCCACTTGTGTTGCAAAAGCCTTTTGGTTATTATTTCCTCGTAGGGTCATCATCTAACCTGGCAGCTGTCCTTATTCTAAGAATGCACTGTTTATCCTAATTAATATTTATCATTTATTTTAGTTTCTAAAATGCCAGGCTTATTAAGGTATAATTTACATTAACGGAAATTCATCCTTTTAATGCATACCATTCTATGAGTTTTGACAAATGCAAACAGTCACATACCCATTACCATGATCAAGCCAGAGAACAATTCCACTGCCCCTAAAAATTCCTTCTTGTTTTTTTCTTGTCACTCCTCCTTTCCAACCCCCAGACCACCCAATCACTGATCTTATTTTTGTTCCCATTATTTTTTTTTTCCAGAATGGCCTATAAATGAGATCATTTAGTAAGCAGTTTCTTGTTACTGGCTTCTCTCACTTTGCATAATGCTTTGAGATTCACCTCTGTTGTGAATTGTGGATTGGTAATTTGTTCTTTTTTATTGTTAAGTGGTATTCCATGGATGAACCCCAGTTCATTCTCCAGCATTTGCATATTTTGGTTGTTGCCCCCTTTGGCTCTGTGAACAATGCTGCTGTGAACATTCGTGTACAAGTTGTTGGACATACATTTTTATTTCTCTTGGGCAGATAGGAGTGGAATTCCTTGGTCCTTGGTTATATACTTAACATTGAAAGAAATTGCCCAAATATTTTCTAGAGGGGATGTACCTTTTTGCATTCTCATCAGCAATGTCTGCTGGTTACAGTTCTCCACATCCTGTCCTGGCACTTTATATTAGTCATTCTAATAGGCGTCTGTAAGTATCTTATGATTTTAAATTACATTTTCCTAATAACTAATGATTCTGTGATTCCTTTCATGTTATAATTAATTTTAAAAAAATCACCTTAGATCCACTCTGCCCAAATTCTTGTTGAAGCATGTTCTCATGTACCTCATTCTAGGAGAGCTTTGTCAAAACCTTCACAAGAGCAACCCACGAAAGGTAAAACACAGCAATGACCCAGCTGTGAGGTCACTGACAACAACACTGGTCTAAGCTAACTTTTCCTACATGTTGAGCTCATCTCAGGGTGGGGACTGGGTCTTTTCATCCCCCTCCCACCGCACAGCATCCAACTCAGGGTCAAGCCCATGGTAAGTGCTTCAATAAATATCTGATTGAGGCAAGATGGTGGCTCGTGTTCCCAGTGGACATGACCAGGGTGTGCACATATGTTCTGGGAGATGTTAAGCCACGGAGGATGGATTGGCCACTTAGTGAGAGGGCCTGTCCTGTGGAGGGCATTAATGCTATATATAGACAAGAGGTCCTCCATCAGGCTGCTCTGTAGAATCAGGTAGGGAATATTTTTTAAAAGATGCCTAGGACCAGACACAGATTTTCCTTGAAGCTAGTGGGGGCCTCTCACTTGAATGGTACCCTGTGAATGCTGGGATGTATCGGGAGTTACAGAGTGTTCTGGGAGGGCAAGGAAGAAGCCAGATTGCAATAAGGACACTCAAAGACATCTTGGAAGCAAGGGAGCTGAGTCTCAGTAATTTACATGATTTCTACACTCATTTTAAAGAAAATACTAGCACTGGATTTTGCTCTTGTTGGTGATGATTTTGTGTTCTTTTTTCAAGAAGTTTCATAAAACCTAATCTTTCCTGCTGGGCTTCATTCCAGAGGCTGAGATGTAATTTTTCAGGGTGTGGCCCAGGCATGGGCACTTTTTAGAGCTTGGCAGAGAGTGGAACGTGCCTCAGCGTTGAGCCATGCAATTACACACTGTCCACTAAAGATCAAGTCTAGGCTACAGGCCATGAGAGATGATTCTGGGCACACGAGCGCTCATTCTAAGCAGCAACCCCTTCAACAAAATGGGTCGTCTTTGTTTCCCTCTAAAGCAGTCTTCTTGCTTTCAGTCCTCTCTACTTTATTGTATCTCCTATGGCACCCCTGTGGGTAGGTCACGGCCCTGCTCACTCCCTCTCCATGGCTTTTCCTAGCCTCCTGACTAAAGCCTACACTGCTCTTAGGGACAGCACGGCACTGCCAAGAGTACAGGGCAGATGCCTGGGTCGACACTGCAGCCTGACTTTCAAGTGACAGAAACTGGATCAGAATCCCACCTCTCTCTCACACTGACCTGCTCTGTGAGGTTGCACCTCAGTTTACTCATCTGGAAAGTGGGAATGACAATAGAAACAACCACATAGCTTTGAACAGGGATGAAAGGAGATGATGAAAAGCTCCTGACACAGACCTGGGGCATAAGAGCCTGATAAAGGGTCGCATTCCACCCTGGCGGTTCACACCTGGCATCTTCCACTCCCCGCCTTCCTCCCCCCCCCCCCCCCCCCCCCCCATCTCCTTGCACTCTGCTGCACTGCCTCCCTCCTCCCACAACACCTTGATGCCTCTCATCACCCACATCGCCTGTGCCCAGCAGGGCACTTTCTTACTTTCTTTTCACCTGTTTCTTTTCCCAGTTAGATGCTGAGCTCCTGTCAGAAACAAGGTCTCCTATTTCCTCTTAGTCTCAGTCCCAAGACAACTAATATCTTCCTCTACAAGGACAATAATAGCTGATATTTACTGAATGCTTACTGTGGACCTGGCAATGAGAGGTTCACATGCATTACCTCATTTAATCCCCATAATAACCCTAGAGCCAGGTGCTATTATTGCCCTGTTTTACTGTTTTTCAGTCAAGCAACTTGAACCTCAGGAAGGCCAGGTAATCCGCCAAGGTCACACGATCCATGGGACAACATTCATCCCTGACAGAGTTTTTACCACTTAGAAAATGAGATGAAAGAAAGAGCACTAAATATAGTTAAAGAAATGACTTCATTCTGAGATTATAGACTCTGGTTTTTCCTTCCTTCTTTTCTTTCCCTCCCTCCCTGACCCCCCCCCCTTCCTTCCCTCCCGCCTCCGTCCCTCCCTCCCTCCCTTCCTTCATTCCATCCTGTGTTAAATGTCTTTTCGTTAATGGCATGGTAGTGATAACAGATTGTAGCAGATGTTTTTAAATGACCTTACATTGCAAAATAAAATACTGGGTTTCCTATATTTATCTCCCTCAGTTGTTTCTGTGAAATGCTAGCGGTCTGTGAAGTGAGAAGTCTGAGATCTGTTACTCTAAAGAATAGCTATGTTTAAAAAGATGCACAATATACATTTGTTAAATCAATGAATATGACATTTATCTTCCAGTGCAAACATGTTGCCAATAGAAGAAAGAAGAGAAAGTCTTTCAGCTTCTCATTTAAGTCCCTCTACCAACAGGTATTATCTGAGTTGTGCTAAGCACTGTACTCAGGTTTGAGGAAGGACTTAAATAGAACGCAGTTGCTGCCCTCAGTAAGCTCAATTCCTTTTTCAACATTTTCGGGAAGATAAGAAGAAATGTGTCTATCAGAAATATCAGTATTATCAGTATTATTGGTATATTGCCAAAATATTCAATCAATATTTGTTGCTCTTTTGACCCCCGGGGGAAAATAACTCATTAGACAGAACACAATCCTGTTCCTGCTCTGTACCAGCCCATCAGCCCTGATGAGAGTAAACTGATAAGGGATCAGATCTCTTGGTCAGATTCCATGGCTTTCCAGTGTTATCAGGAGGTACTGAAGACAGCAATGCATATAAGGGTTATGGGTCACTTAAATAAAAAACATTTAAAATATGAAGAATATAAATGGTCCATAAAACTACTATCCAAATAACTCTTGTCAGATATGAAAATTAGAAGTATTTTACGCACGTGGTTAGAAAATTCAACTTAAAACTGGGAAGACATAAATAAAAATAAGTCCCCACTCTCCCCAGCAGGCCATGTACCTTTTCAGAAACATTTCCAAGTGTATATAATAAAAATTTATATATAAAGTATACATAACACAATATATACAATCCATGTAATCAAAATTTATATATAAAATGTACAAAATACAATATATAAATCCATCCACCTTTTATTTTTTTCCCCTCAGAGGACTCATACTAACCCATATTTGTCTGCACTTTGTATTTTTCACTTGATGGTATATTTTAGGAATATTTCCATATTAGTCTCTTCGGATCTGTTCCTTTCTTTTTAAAAGCCATATAATATTCCATCCTAGGTTATACCGACCGCACTTCTATTAACCAGTGCCCCATTTGCTAGATAGTTAGTTTTTTTCCCCCTCATTTCAAAATAATGTTTCAATGAGCGTGTCTGTACATATATTTTGGTACACTTTTGAGGCATATCTGTGAATTCCTGTAAGTGGAATAGTGTATAAAGTAATACATATTTAAATTTTTTGTGGTTTTTACCAAATTGCCCTCCAGATAGTTGCACAAATTTATATTCCTACAAAGAATGATAGTATATTACCTAGCCAGGAATTAATATTCCCAAACTTCTGTAATTTTGCCAATTTGATAGTTGACTTTTAATACCACATTGATGTTTTTACATGTTTTTGTTGTTGTTGTTGTTTTTGCACTGGGTTGTTCAGATTTTCTTCGTGGGTTTGTACAGCCAATTCATCATTCTTTTCCTTGATGGCTTCTGGTTCTTATCTTCTTAGAAAGTGTGCCCACTTCAGGATACTAAGCTCACCTATGCTGTCTCCTATTACTTTTATGCTTTTATTTATTACTTTAAAGACTTTGATAAATTTGGAATTTATTGGGTTTATTGATGTTAATTTTTTCCCCTGATTAGTCACGTAGTCCACACTATTTATTAATAATCTGTCTATTCTTTACTGACTTGATATACTATCTTTACTTCATTCTTAGGTCTATTTCTAGATTCCATCCATCTGTCTATTTCTTTAGCAACATCAAATTGGCTTAATTACTGTTGCTTCTTAATCTGTTTTGATAATCTGATAGTGATAAATCATTCCATCACTTTCCCCACCTCCTCCCTGAAATATCTTAGCCAGTATAGGCATATATATTTATATACATATATATGTATGTGAGTATATATATATACTCACAATAATTACCAGCCAGTATATGTGTGTGTGTGTGTTTATATATAGTTTATTTCAAAATAACTGCCAGTATTATTTTCTTTATGCTCCCCAAAGATAGTGAATGAATGGGGATACTATTAACTATGATGTTTGCTGCGTATTTTTGATAGATACCTTCTACTGGGTTAAAAAAAAACTTTCTTGTGACTAGGATTCTAAGAATTTTCATATTGAATATAAACTTATTTAATTGGATGATTCCTCTCTATCAGTTAAAGTGATCATAGGATGTTCTTCCTCTCATCTATTAATATGATAGCTTGTATACTTTGATTTTCTGAGTTTGAACCATTTTACACTCCAGAAATTAAATTCTTCTTTATTTTTATATTTTATTTATTTAGTTAGTTAGTTACTTGTTTTATTTACTTACTTGTCAGAGGGAGAGAGGGAGAGAGAGAGAGAGAGTGCACAAGCAGGTTGGGGGAGCAGGGCACAGAAGGAGAAGCAGGCTCCCCGCCAAGCAAGGAGTCCGATGCAGGACTCGATCCTAGGACCCCGGGATCATGACCCAAGCCGAAGGCAGACACCCAACCAACTGAGCCACCCAGGCATCCCTATTTTTATATTTTATATACTAAATTCCATTTGTTAGCTTTTTTATCTGTTTGCTTATTTAGGATGCTTGCATCTAGGTTCACAAGTGAGTTTGGTTTCTAATTTTCCTTTCTTGTTTTGGTTTTGCCAGGCTTGGGGATTCTACTAGCCTCAGAATATAAATATAAAATCTTTTTAAAAAATTCTCTGAAATAGATTAAGTTAGGGATTTTTCAGTTCCTTTAAGTTTGGTAAAAATTTGTAAAACTCTTTTTTTTCCAAATTTTTATTTAAGTTGTAGTTAGTGTAATTATAATGGTAGTGCAACTTAAATTGTAGTTAATGTAATATACAGTGTAATATTGGTTTCAGGAATAGAATTCAGTGGTTCATCTCTTATATATAACACCCAGTGTTCATCCTAACAAGTGCCTTCCTTAATAACCATCACCCATCTAGCCTATTCCCCACCCACCTACACCCATCAACCCTCAGTTTGTTCTCTATAGTTAGGTCTCTTATGGTTTGCTTCCTTCTCTCTTTTCTCCTCCCAGATGTTTATCTGTTTTGTTTTTTAAATTCCACCTATGAATGAAATCATATGGTATTTGCCTTTCTCTGACTGATTTTTCTTAGCATAATACTCTCTAGCTCCATCCATGTTGTTGCAAATGGCAAGATTTCATTCTTTTTGATGGCTGAGTAATATTCTAACACACACACAGCCCACATGAGTCGATGGACATTTGGGCTCTTTCCATAGTTTGGCTATTGTTGCTAATACTGCTATAAACACTGGGATGCATGTGTCCCCTCGAATCTGTATTTTTGTATCCTTGGGGTAAATATCTAGTAGTACAATTGCTGGGTCGTAGGGTAGTTCTATTGTTAACTTTTTTTTTTTTTTTAAAGATTTTATTTATTTATTTGACAGAGAGAGATCACAAGCAGGCAGAGAGGCAGGCAGAGAGAGAGGAGGAAGCAGGCTCCCTGCCGAGCAGAGAGCCCGATGCGGGGATCGATCCCAGGACTCTGAGATCACGACCTGAGCCGAAGGCAGCGGCTTAACACACTGAGCCACCCAGGCGCCCCCTATTGTTAACTTTTTGAGGAATTTCTATTCTGTTCTCCAGAGTGGCTGCATCAATTTGCATTCCCACCAATAGCACAGGAGGGTTCTCTTTTCTCTGCATCCTTGCCAACACCTACAGTTTCTTGTGTTGTTAATTTTAGCCATTCTGACAAATTAAGACTTTATGAATTCAATGTCTTCTTTGGTGGGAAATCTGTTTTATATATTCAATTTTAAAATTGTTATTATTACAGTTCTCCCCGAGATAATGCCCTTCATATTTTCTCTTGATAATTTTAAGGGGTTTTTTTGTATGTTTCTTTCAAATTTATTGACATAAAATTATAACTATTAAAATTTTTAATCTGTCTGTACTTAACATTCTTTTTCCATTCCTAATATTCGGGGTTTTTTTTTTTTTTAGTTTTATTTATTTCCTTTATCAAATCAGTAAGCCAAAAAAGAAAGAAAAAAGAAAGACAAGAAAAGAAGTAAAATATATCAATAAATTAAACTTCTCATTTGCTCGGCAATATAGTGAGACTTTTAGAGAATTCAACCTACCCTAAAGTCAGTAGCAATAAAGAGTGATGGGGAGGGACAGGGAAGGATGATGATTATTAGATGATGATACTTCATGCCCCATTTTTTAATGCTCTTTTTTTCCTAACATGGTGGACTGTAGAATACAGATTCTCTCTCTGATAGTTGGTTGTGCTCTTTGATTTAGGAAGCCGTTTGATTAGGCAGTGGAGGGGTCATTGTTTTTCAATGGCTGTATTTCTTAACAGTATTATTACTTGCACGGTATAGGTTTGCATAATATTGAAATCCATAAAATGTAAGGAAATTATCCCCCCTCCCTTATTTCTTTGGTTCTTAAATATAAAACCATCTTGTCATAAATTCTGTTGTGGTTATTTCTTTATTTTGTTCAAAAGTAGATAATAGCAGTCTCACAGGATGTCTACTTAAGCCAAATTTTCCAGGACTGAGGGATATTTTTGCTTCCATAAGGAGAAAGCATTATTTTTGGGGTTGAGTACAAACATTCCATCACCTTGGCTAAATCAAGGCTATTTAGAAACTGAAAAGTCAGTCTTTTCCATCTTCTAAGGGGTCGGTGGAACTTCTGATGATTAGAATAGGTCAAATATGTACAAAACACCAAGTTTCTTATAGGAAAGATTTTTGTAGAAACAGGGAAATTGGTAAAATTACACATGTAGTTTTAGGTGTCCTGAATTGTTTTCTTTAAACATTAGCTTGATCCTTAAGTGATTAAGTCTCACACTTTTTTTCTTCTAAAGAACTTGCTAAGGGCTTGACAGACACTTGTTTAGGTGACTTAGGAGAAGCACTGTGGGTACAATTGCAGCATTTTAATCATGGTAAATCTCAGGGTTGACAAACTGCATGTTGATGTCCTTGTTTTCCGTCTAATGAAAATATTTAATTTTCAGAATGAACTGAAAGTCACCCCAGATTTACTTAATATCAACCCTGCCTAAGATGATGAATCATTCTCAAGGGCAGCACTCTGGCTCCAGAGTCCCAGCACAAGGCCATTCTCTGTGGCTTTTAGCTCGGGGTGGCATCCTATTTGTCATTCCTACCGGGTGCATGAAATCTTTATTAAAATCCAAAAGTACGATAGTGTTTTCCTTAGGGCCCACCATTTATAGAGGAGAATAATTCCCCAAATTGTAGAATAAATTAAATTTTCATGACTTTATTCACTTTGTAGTTGTCACCCAATGAAAGCATTTCTGTTTGTAGGACACCGACATGCCTAATAAAAGCTGGGAGAGCAATCACTGAAGGTTTTCTGATTCATTCTACTTTAAATTCATCTTCTACACATGTGGTAGAAAGAGAGATATGTCTTTTCAATTTTTATGTCCAAAAGGAAATACTTTTAGGTGCTTTTTTTTTTCCATTCACTTGCTAAATGATCATTTAAACCCAAGGAAGAAGTTTCTCAAACTGAATCAAGGTAAAAACATACATCTTAATATTCTACTCAGTTAAAATAAGATGTGTGCTGTTGTCGTTGGAAATCTCCTGTTACACAACTTCTTGTTATCATGTTGTAATTATAGTCTCAGACAGTCAAAATAATAAGTCAATCCCAGTAGGCGATGTTTTTGGCAAAGTCTGCATACTGACAGAGGACGAAAGTGGTGATTGCTTGCTCCAGAGGACAGTTTCAAAGAATTTTCATCTCTCTACTCTTTTTTCCTACCACTAAGTGGGAGCAACCCACACTTCTCAGTTGACTATAATATAACTTCTGTTGTAGTCTTAATCTCCCTGTCTGTAGATCCCATTTATGATCTTTACAAATTAAGATAGTAGTCATTTTATCTTAGATTTTTTTTTGTCCACCTTAGACATAATTCATTGTGCACAAATTTTAAACTAGGACAGAAGTTGTAATCCCAATGAACCAGTCAATGGTATTAGTTTTTCCCTTAAAGAAGTTTTGAGAGAACTGAGTACCAGACAGCAATCATGTTCTTGCTATCTATCAAAAAGATGCATGTTTAAGCCAAAAAAAAAAAAAGATGCATAGACCTGCCATAAATAAGCCTATTGGGTATTTCATTCTACTTGGAGTCAGCAGTATGCAATATATTTATAGTTTATCACATATTAGTGATCTGAAGGTGATATATATACTATGTTATAGTTATACGGAAGGAAAGGAAGAGCTCATATGCAATGGAACGTTGTGTCTTACATTGGGAAAATGATTTCAGGACAAAGGTAATAAGGATCCCAATAGAAATCGCTATTGAACTCTCTAAGGTATCAATACTGAGTAATTCTTTTGTTGCTTCATCACTCAAGGTCTTACAAAACATAGTACAGGCAGCCAGATCTTTTCATTCATGTGGTTTTTGGATCTTCTCAACAATGGCATTATTCCTTACAGTTCAAAACTTGGCAGGCAATGGAAGTCATTTCTCAACAGAACAGGCATAAGGCATGAAGACATATAGCTGAAGGTTAAAGGAGATTGCATGGAATATTAACCCTGCTCCTCTCAGAACAGAGTTCAGTGGCTGATCCAAAGGAGCAATCACCAACTCCACAAATAAGATACTGGAAGTAATTAAGAAGTTGGGGCTTCTGGGTGGCTCAGTTGTTAAGCGTCCGCCTTTGGCTCAGGTCATGATGCCAGGATCCTGGGATTGAGCCCCACATTGGGCTCCCTGCTTGGCAGGAAGCCTGCTTCTCCCTCTCCCTCTGCTGCTCCCCTGCTTGTGTTCCCTCTCTCACTATGTCTCTCTCTGTCAAATAAATAAATGAAATCTTAAAAAAAAAAGATACTGGAAGTAATTTAAAAGTATCTAAAATGCTCCTATAATCTGCTGATGATAACTATGCATGTTACAAAGGCCTGTGGAACACGCTAATCAGACAATATTAATAGCAGGACATTGGGGAGTTGAAGAGGCAGCCTATCTGATTAGCTGGCCTGATTTAGGGCTAGACTTGGAGAAGCCAACTTTAGAGACAATTAAATGAGAATTCACTGGACTCCCAACACAATGATGCCTCAAAGAAATTCATCAGAAATGCCAAAATGAAACACAACATGAAAAAAAACTAACTGTAACTCTAAAATCTATAGATTGTCTGTGTGTTTTTTATTTTTCTATGTATGTTTGTAAACCATATAAACTCCTTTGTATTTTTTTCACATCCTGGAATCATACTGGTTCCCCCCGTATTTAAGAGACACTATCCCATGTCTCTGTTAATGGGTGTTGCTTCAGACTCTACTCCATCCCCTTTGGTGGTGACTTGTATTTTAGATTTGAGAAAAAGCCAAATAGTTTTTCTTTGTTTTAAGGGTTAAAAATTTTAACTAGAATATAGCTTAGGGTTAGAATTTCTCTGCTGGTCTACAATGAATTCATTTTCTATTTACAATATTCTTATTTCCTCACTTTAGGGAATTCTTTTGGTTACTCTATCTTTGAAAAAACATTCATTTGTGGATTCTCTACTTGAGGAACATCTTTATAGTTAATCACTTTTGGACTATCAGCATATTGATGACAGTTTCTCTTACTTGTCTTTTTTTCTTCTACTCTCACCATGATTAATTTAAGCATTTTCTTAATATCAAAATTTTATTTTAGCTAGTAGTATTTTTTTAGTCTTTGCTATTCTAATTAATATGAGTCCTATAATAGTGTTTTTGTTCTCAATTTCTTTAACTTTATAGTCTCTCTCCTTTTCCAATCTCCTTTAAAAATATGTTTTTATTACATTCGTTAACAGCATGATACAGCTGCATAAGACTGTTCTCTTTTCCTTGGCTTCTCTTTTTTCCCAGATTAATTCCCTAATCTGTCATTTTTATGCTATGTTTCATTCATTTGATATTGATTTATTGAGTATCTACTAAGTGTAAGGCACTATTCTTGATGCCAGGGAGAGAACCACTGGGGAAACCAAATTCCCTGCTGTCACAGATACTTCATCTTAGACAGAGAGGCCAGGTAAAAACTTCCAAATATATAATGAAACATTAAGTAAAACTTCCTCTGTAAAGGGCCAGATAGAATATAATTTTGGCTTTGTGGGCCACAGGTCATCTATTCAATTCTGCACTGTAGCTCAAAAAGCAGCCATAGACAGTATATAAACCAATGAGTGTTGCTGTATTCCAGTAAAACTTTCCAGACACCTGGTTTAGGACAACTCTTTACCAGTGTTACTTTCCTTGAGGACATTCTACCTATTTTATGCAATGAAGTATAAGGTCCTGGGTTGGAGTAAGTGAAGAGACCAAAGGCTGATGGCCACCCAGCAAGGAGGGAGTAAAGAAGAACTCAGATGGAGTCTACATGTGTTGAGGCCCATCCTCTTCACTCCTTAGTATTTCAAGGCCAAGGGTAAAGGGACCCGAGCCCATTTCCAGTTGCCAATGTGAAAGACTGAAAGTTTGGAACCTGGTACTAGCATCTCCCTATAGGTCTCCAGCCCTGATCCTGGGGCAACTGCCAACTAAGGGGGCGGGGGTGTCTCAGAGCAAAGCGAACAAGGGAGACATCATGCAAGTTCCCTAAAGGAGCATGGGGGCAGAGGTGTAACCCAAAGACATTGACTGATGGAGGCTTTTACTACTAGATATGGATTTTGCATGTGATAGACTTACATTTAACCCTTGGCTTATTTTCCTAGGCTGCTAAAATGCTTTTTAAAACACACTTATTCTGGGGCAACTGGGTGGCTCAGTGGGTTAAGCCTCTGCCTTCGGCTCAGGTCATGATCTCAGGGTCCTAGGATCGAGCCCCGCATGGGGCTCTCTGCTGAGCAGGGAGCCTGCTTCCCTCTCTCCCTGTCTATCTCTCTGCCTACTTGTGATATCTCTCTCTGTCAAATAAATAAATAAAGTCTTTAAAAAAATAAAAAAATACACTTATTCCTATTAAAAACAGATTTTAGGGGCACCTGGGTGGCTCAGAGGGTTAAGCCTCTACCTTTGGCTCAGGTCATGATCTCAGGGTCCTGGTATCAAGCCCTGTATCGGGCTCTCTGGTCAGCACGGAGCCTGCTTCCCTCTCTCTCTCTGCCTGCCTCTCTGCCTACTTGCGATCTCTCTCTCTCTCTCTGTCTAATAAATAAAATCTAAAAAGAAAAAAAAATTAAATAAATAAATAAATAAATAAATAAATAAAAACAGATTTTATTCACTGCAGAAACAAATGTAGACAGGCAAAGAGAAGTAAAAAGAAATATCAAATGCCCCCTCTGGAGATAACAACCCACGCTAACATTTTCAGGTGTTCCTCCAAATATCTTTCTACAAATACAAATCTATATTGGATATTAATATATATTAAATGTATAATTTTATATTATATATATATGAAAACATTAAAATGGGCTCATATTGAATATCTAGCACACTGTCTACAGCCTTCAATAAGTACTACATGATGGCAAGAACATATGTAGTAGAATACAGAACGCTCTTAATTTGGTCTGTTTTATAACCTGCTTTTTGCATTTCCTAATATATCATGAAACTTTTCCATTTTTTACCATTTTACCATTTTTATAATGGCAGCGAAGTATTCCCCTGCACATATGTACCATCATTTATTTAAAGAATCTTGCATCATTGGAAACTTACTTTGTTTCTGTTTTTATAGTCTTATAAACAATACTGGAATAAATATCATTTTGTCTAAATATACCCATATATCCTTTTTTCCCAGTATGCACCTTACAATCAAATTTTTCTTGATAAATATATGTCAACTGGTCTGGGCACTTGTCTCATTTTTGTGTTAAAAATTTGGCTGTAACACTTTAGAAATTCTTGTCCCTTCTGTGAGTTTTGGTTGGTTGGGTTTGTGGAGGTGGAGGCAGAATGGAAAAGCATGTGAAGGTCACTGTGTACCCACCAACCCTAGAGTAGGACCAGAATACTGATGCCCTGGGAAGTGGTACCCACAGGAAGATGAGACCCACGTAGCTACTTGAGGAGATTAAGGAGATCCAGTAGAGAGTAATTGTGAGAGCCAGAAATCCCATTGTGACCATTTCTACCTAACACCAGGAGAGCACCATTAAACCATTAAATACTAAAAATGGGCCTGAAAAAAAATCCAAAGGGTGTCTGTAGTCGACAAAAGGGCACAAAACTCATAGTCTGGGTTGACATTTAGCCCTTAATGCACCATGACAGCGTCAGGCTCCATGGGGTATGTCAGAACGGGGGATCCAAAGAACTCTCTCCTCTTGCTGTCTGTGCCTCTATCTCATGCAATAACGTTACAGAAACTTTTGCGTTGAGATCATAAAATGCTTGTTTTTTGACATATGGAGCCTGGGCTGGTCAAGTCCATCAGGAAAATATATACTGAGATGGGTGGCGCTTTCCCATTTTATTCATATTTATACTTTTTATTTAAGCCCCCCGCTTATTTTCCTGAGAGTCTAGGATACAGCAGGCTCCTGGGAAATAAGTATTATAAAGTTGGCAGGTAGAAGGGGTTTCTGGCTGTTGTTTTTCAAACATATTACACATATTTTTACATTATTAAAAACACACGCACATGCACAACACATTTTCCCAGAAGCCTCTTCGGCTGACTAGTGTCAAGCCTAGTGATTTATAAGATTATTTGCATATATTATATTTTAAAACACATATTGCTTTTGTAAAATGTGTATTTATTATACATTTTGGAATTCATTATATGTGCTGTAAAATCTGCCTCTACCTTGCTGGATCTGGGACAGTCTGTCATGCACAAACATCTCTGGAAGGGACTATCATGCAAATGCTTTAGACTGAGCTGACCAGTTCTTCCCTTTGCAGCTCCCGTGTCTGTCTGTCTGTCTGTCTCTCACATGTGTGTGCACACATGCACACACACAGGCCTTCTCCCCCTCCTCCTGAAGTGACCTCATGAAAAGCAACAATTCATAACTCTATAGATCAAGCCACCACAAATTTGGGAAATGGCTCCAGGAATCCCTATGAAGTAAGTTCCTAGGGTTTGCCAAGCTGTGACTCGGAGGACAAAAGCTGAATGTGATATCAAACTGTGCAGGTGATGTATGAGAGGAGTGGTCCAAACCTTCATCACCTTGATATGCTTGTGTGTGGGTGGAGAAGTGTGCAAGTGTGTGAGGTTGTGTATGTGTATGTGCACATATAAGAGAGAAGGGGGTAGTGAGAGAGAAAGCAAGGGGGAGAGGGAGGTGGTGGGGAGAGCGAGAGCAGTCCCCAGCATCAGGCATGCTCAAACCCTGGGAAAACAAACATCCACATTCCCGTTCACCATGAGCCTTACTCTGAGGAGCCCTGCTGTTCCTCCTGGGTGCTGTCCCCTCACACACAGGATTGAGAACATTGCACTGAGCATCTCGGCCAGGCAGAGATGGACTGCCTGTGTCCCCATTAATGCTCTGACCCTGTATGTTTGCTCTTAGATGTTCAGTCTCAGTGGGGAGCCCAGGAGGAGGCTGGGGGTCTGGCTCTTCATCAGCCTGGCTGCCCGCTCTCCTGCCTGCCATCCCGTCAAGGGAGAGAGGGGGAGAAGGGCAACAATCATGGTGCTGGGGGTAGACAGAATGGAAGGAAACAGAAAAGGAGGCTTTGAAAGCACCCAAATATGACTCCAACCAGGGGAGTCAGGGCTCCCAGCCCCAGACGGAAGCTGGACTCAGCAACCCTCCATGGGATTCTATTTCTGGATCCTGTCCTATTAGTGTGGAAAGAAAAAATGAGCCCAGAGGCTGAGCCCTCCTTGCTGATACACACTGTCAGCTCTTTCATGACAAAATTGAAGGGACCAAATCCCATGAATCTGCTCCTTCACGGAGAGCCGAGGTTGCTTTTCTTTACCTTTGGAAAACAGGAACCAGCTTGAAAAAACACAAAGGCACCCGGTCGCGGAGGCTCTGTGACTCGGTCGTCTTTAAAGCTGCTGGCCAGATGTGACTACTTAGCTACTCCGCCTGCTGTCCACAGCAGAGATGGATTTCCTTAGCCTTCGTGTTATCAAACCCCCGTACTTTGTCACCCACTAACTCGGTTTCCCCACAGATGTCGGGGTCCCCTTCATCTGAGGCTTGCGGCAGCGGCTACCCCCACAGCCACACACAAAAAGGCAGCGCCAAGAGCCAAGATTATGTCTTCAGTGCATTCTGGGCCCATGCAGTGCGTATATCTTCAGTAAATAACCGTCCATTTTCACATGGATTATTTAGAATTTCTGATGAAACTGCAGAAATGTCAATGCGGGGTGGAAGCCACCAATCAGAGGGCGGCTCCGTGACCCTTCTCTTCTCGGTCTGACTGCTATTATCTTCGGGGGGGGGGGGGCAGAAAACCTCCTTGTCTCTTGTTAGACCTTTTTTATGATCTAGGATGCTGATAATAACGACTTTGTGTTACATAAAACAGATCCATTAATGTCACCAAGTCCCAAAAGTACTGAATCAACCTGCTCCTTCAAAGGGGAAGGCGGGCAGCATTGGAACTGAAGGCCAGAATGAAGAGGGGCTCCTCTGCCCGGGCCCTGGCCCGATCCAGTGCGCACTGGAGGATTTACAGGGCCATGTGGCTGAGGAAGAGGAAGATGCCTGGGTCTGGCCAAACATCTTCCAAAGGGAACAAATCAAGCTTGCGGTTTGGGCTGGTGATTTAAAACCCCTCAAACACTTGTCTACGAATGCTTCTGTTACAGCTGAGCCTAGCGAAGGGGCCAAGGAGGCATGTGCTTCCCTCATCAACAATTATGCCACCCTTTTGGTGGGACTGTAATTCGGTGATTCAAAACCACATCTTCAGGGGAGCCCAGCTGTTTGTTTTCAGGGTGGAGGAAACCACCACCCAGCTTTGCATCCCACAGGATGTGCCCCAGATACTTGTCTCTAACAAGAAAGGGATGGGGCAAATGAAGCATTTCTGGCAGCTCTGAGGCAGTGCTCTGATCCCTGCTGAGATTTCTGGCTGGCCTGCCAGGCCCTGTCACCACAAGTGCCATCCCCAGGCTGCTGGCCAACACGCAGGGGCTTCCCATATGCTCTAAAGTCTCAGTCCAATGGGTCAATGGAGGCTAAAGAGATAAGCAGCCACTTAAGTGCCATTTTGGAGGGAAAGAATTTAGCGGGCGAACCAAGATGTGCACACAAGCCAGGAATAAGGGAGGGAGTGTGACAGAGAGGTGCTTTGCAGATAGCCTTACCAAGTGGTACAGTCATACCAGGTCCCCTACGCAAAATTACTCAGGATGCTTTGGGTTGCCTCCTTCTCTGATTCAGGACTGCTGAGCAGAGGCAGTTTCTGAGTATCAGTCACAGTATCAAGATTGTACAGTAGAAGCTATAGTTATTAGAGTGTAAATCACATATGCACATAGATACATACAGATGAAATAAGAATGTAAGCTCATATCTGTAAATCACGAGGTTTCAACAAATACTTACTGAGTACCTACGTAAGTTAGGCACTGTGCCTAGAACTGAGGGACCCAGTGATGAGCCCAAACAGACTCTGTGCCTTCCTTCATGGAGATTACAGTTGAATAAAGGAGAGAGCCTCTAACCAAAATGATGAAGTGAGTATAAAACTGCAGAGTCTTTAGCACCATGAAAACCTGATAAGACTGGACTTCATCTGAGCAGTCAGAGATCGCTCTAAGAAATGTGGTAAAGCTGAGATATGAAAGACAAGTCAGCATGAAGCAGGTGAAAAGGCATTCCAGCCAGAGAGAAAAGCCTATGCAAAGGCCCTGTGGTAGGCAGGAACATGAAGACTACAAGGAGACAAGGATGCCACGGTGTTCCATATCAGCTAAAAATATTCCAAACCTGAAATATAAGTTGAGAATTGGTGCCAAGATGAAAGTCATCTGCAGTGTGAAGTAAAAGCCAACTGTCAAAGAACGTTTCCTGAAGAAATAAAAGTTGACAGGGAAGAAGGACAGAAAGGAGTCCCAGCTAGGCCTGAGGCTCAGAGAATAAGCCTAATGGTGAGTCTGAGTTTCTTCTATGATGTTACACATTATATAGTGGCATTCTACCTTTCACTGGGGGTCTGACCCTTTGTTCTAGGGCCGTGTCCTCCCCTCCCCTGTGCTCTGCAGGTATCAAGTGGGCAGTGGCGGGAGGAGCAACAAATGGTTTTGCAGAGCCGCCAGACTCTTGGCCTCTGCTTTCCCAAGTTCCCAGATGGCTTTGGGGCTTAGTCGTGTGCTTGAGAGGAGAGTTAAGCTTCTGGTTAGTAGAGTAAAATCTCATTCGAAGCAAATCTGGAAGAGCATCATGAATGAGCAAATGGCAAACCCAGAATATGAAGAACAAGAACAAGAAACATGGCATTTGGGAATGGCTCCAGGAGAACTTTCTGAGCAGGGCTGAGAGACCTCGACAGTTGACTAGGAGAGGCTGGAAGATGTAAAGCCACTAGAAAGATGCTCCAAGAGATCCACTGATCTCATTGGTGACAATGCACCAAATCCAACCAAACGCCAGAGCCCTAGCACGGAGTTCATTATACTAAAGCCAAGCTACTCTCCTGGGCACTGTAGGATTATCCAGCCCTTCTGACAATGCCCAAGGTTTGTACTCCCTGATATTCAGATCCCGTGCCTGCTAGGTACACATTTGCCTAAACTCGGGTTCTACCCCATCTTCCTCCCCACCGATAATCATGGCTGCCTCGTGAAATCTTAGCTTGTGACCTCCATCAAAGGGCGGGCAGGACACCACAGGCTGGTGAGAGAGACACACACCTTGAAATGACAATGGGCTCCCCAACACGGGACACAGGCGTTTTGGCCAGCTGCCAGCAAAAGCAAGGTCTCTGAATTTTTTGAGAGTTAAATTTTCTCCTGAATGAAGGTTTATTGGCTCCTTGCTGGTTAGGAGATTATACCCCAGTCCTCCAGGGACATGTGTGAGGAATCATATAAATCCTGCATTCTGGCAGAAAGAGAAAAACACTAATTTTTACATTAGTGACATCTCAACATGGAGTTGTTCAGGAGAGCATCTGCTCGCCCCTGATTAGAAAGCCTGAAATGTGGACAGCATCTGTTCCCCTCACCTCTCCCTTTCTCTCCCATGGAAAGCCACCCTAAGAGTCCTGAGCACCTGGTGAGCAGGTGTGTTGACCCAGAAGAACTAGATAGGTGCCTTTGACTATTCGCATTCTGGAACCAGAATCCATCAAGACCATCATGGCCATTTCAAGAAAGCTTGACATGCTTTTGTGAAAATACTTGCCATCATTCCACATGAGAGCTCCGTATGACCCTGCCAAGGTTAACTGGGCTAGCTTTAAAGCTGGCTTTGAGTGTTGCATATATTCTGGGGAGAACTTTCAGGTGCTAGTCATTTGTCAAGCCTCTTGATTTTCCCTTCATTTGATGTTTTATCTACATTTGCAGAAAAAGTCTTGATAGTGTCCTCTGAAAGTGGCCTTGATAAGGAGAGAGCATGCTCAGAATGGCGGTTGCTAAGTACTGACAGAAGGGAGGTTCTGAAGGGCTTTTAAGACCCTTGGTGAAGTTCACCATGTTACTCATCCTACATATAGTTGTAAAGATTTGGGAGAAAACTACAAACATTAATAAAACAAATGTAAAAACTGTTCCTTGCCATTTGAAAATTTAGAAGGAGAAGGACGTTTGTAATTAGCAGCAAAAAAAGGTGGAATCAGGGCAGGGTAATAGACTTATCTGGTGATCAGTATACCTTACCGAGTACAGAACAGGGTGTGGCCTTGGGTACGGAACTTTTTGAGGGAGATGGCCACAAAGTCTCAGACCTGTAGGAATGAGGTTCAGAGACTGTAAAGAAGTTCCATGTTTCTCTACTCCTGGGTGATGGGGCATTGCAGTGTCTGCAACTTTAATATCCAGCCCAAGTCTAGGACATTCTGACATCTATGAGTTATAGATTGGCCAGGCTTCATTTTAATAGAACACTTCTAAGAGGCTGAAATAAAAACTCAAAATATTTAAGTTCTGGAGGGAACTGGGTAATAATAAAAAAAGGGATTGTTTTGTATGGCCATCAGTTCCCTCCAAGGGATTCTTCCTTCAGGAAGAATCCAAGAGGGGTTGCTTGACTCTTGCTGCCTTCTATTGTGTGCTTGTGCAGGTTTGTGTGGGGTACAGATAAGCATGGCACCTGATGGGTCACCAAGAAGAGCCTGAGGCTGTGTGTGGTTAGGACTGACTATATGAACTCAGAGAACTTTGATCCCAAGACATCAATCATCTTAGTCCATGCAATAATGCCTGTAATGTCCCTATAGTTTGGCCATATTCTATTCTACTCTATTTTCTGCTACTAGTGCATGAAGAAATAGTAAGAAGAGCCCCTAGGATTTGGGAATGAAAAAATGAATTACAGGAATATGGGTTTTAAAGTTACATTCTTTGTGGGCAGTCATCTCTAAGAGACAGACTGACACATACAGGCCAGTATCACTGTGCCTATAAGACATGTCAACATATGTAATGGAAGACAATGTTCATCAGAAGCAGGGTTGGTCAGCCCACAGCAATGTAGAGAAAGGAGATTCATGGAGACAAACACTGGCAATGCCAAATAAAAACTATTCACTGGAGCTGAGTGGTATGGTAGTTTTATTGGTACAGCCAATGTGGATAAACATTCAGTGAGTGTTGGCCAATAGCCTTTGAATATTTGGGGGCTCATTGGTAAGACCACCATTACACATTTACATCATATTTACACAACCTGTCTTACTGTGATCAGATTCAGTGTTCACTAGAAAACCTTCAGATTATTCCTTGGCTGTCCAACTAGAAATGCCCATAAGAATGGGCTCAGCATTACAACTCTGCCAATTCTGGCCTCTGGAGCAGTTGCTTATCACTGCACAGTAATGTATCATATATATATATATATATATATATATAATATATGACATATATATATATTTAAAGATTTATTTATTTCTTTGAGAGAGAGTGTGCAGGGGAGGGGGTAAGAGGGAGAGAGAGAGAATCTCAAGCTGACTCACTTGCTGAGCAGAGCCTGACTCAGGGCTCGATCCCACGACCTGAGCCAAAATCAAGAGTCAGATATTTACTCAACTGATCCACCCAGGCACCCCCAGTACATTCATATTTTGATGATGAATTGGGTTCCCATGTACTCTTATTTTTAGTGACAAAAAAAGCTGGATGTGTTGAAATATTTATTACAATTGGTTATATTTTTAATTATAAAGTTGTAAACTGCCCTTGTTTTATTTCACAGGTTTGTGTAAGTGGGTTTGTCCCTGAGAGAAGGAGCGCTCATTCCTGGAATGTGGGTAGCATCAGTTTCCTAGCCTATAGTTTGAGAATAACATCCTAGAAAGGGATGAAATTGCCCAGGTGATAGATGCCACACCGACAGCCTCAAAGTCTCTCCTAGAAAAGCAGTCCCTCCGCCTACAATGGCGGTATTTTGATCATCCTTCTGTTTTCTACAAACAACAGCCAGAATTCTCAAAACTACAAAGCAGGTGGCTGAGTCTTATGTTTATATTGGAGACAGTAGAACGCAGGAAGACATCATTAAGCAGTATGCTGATTTGCAACAGGCCTGGGAGCAAGGAACCCAAATGGAAGAATTATGTTAGCCATGGAAGAGGCAACAGTGTGAACCCTCTAGTTTTGCTTGGTGGATGGATATTAGTCTTAATACCCACAGCCATTCTCGTCTAAGAATGACTAACCCTTGCCTGTCTAGGGATTGAGCCAGGTGGGGGACCACTCAGAATCTTTGCTTCTCTCTCTTTCTTTGTCCAGTTCCCTCACTATTTGGCACTTCAA
Source organism: Lontra canadensis (assembly GCF_010015895.1). Lineage (NCBI taxonomy): Eukaryota > Metazoa > Chordata > Mammalia > Carnivora > Mustelidae > Lontra > Lontra canadensis. Next base: position 15,010,293 of record NW_022631002.1, read on the forward strand.
CTAAAGAATGATTGAGGAATTGATAGAAAACATGACTCAACCTGTGTCTGGACATTTTCTGTCAACTGGAGGAAGAAATTTGAAGAAAAGTATTCAAAGAAAAGTGAATTTTCTGAAGGCTTACTTTGTGCACTTATTAAACCTTTCTTGTTGGCTCTGAGAATTAAGGTCCAACTGTACAACTGGGTTTCAGCACATTTTTTGAAATTTCAACAACCTTTTTGCACAGCGTTTGAAATCCCCTCAGCGTAATGTGCCACAACCTTAGGGCTGCTCGTCTTCTGTTACCAGGACTAGGTAACAACATTTAGGATGTCAGCAAATCATTTGCCTTTTAGCAAATGGCACAGATAGGAGGCTGCTGTGAAGTGGCTGATGAGGGGGTTAGTGAAAGGAAGGGATGAGACTGGGCCAGGGTGGGCCATGAGACTGGATGACAAGGCAGTGGCTGCCCTTTTCACACCTGGCCAAGGCACTGGGAGAACAAGGGATTGTGGTGAGGGAGGAGATACATGGGCAAGAAGGGTGGTGGCAAAAGGAGCCAAAAGCCTTGGCTGGTCTTCACCCATTAGGGACCTCCTTGTAGAAAGTGGCTTTCTTGAAGCAGTGTGGGGCAGCTGCCTGTGGCTCTTCCCCTCTTTCTTATTGCAGTGGTAGTAGGAATGGTGTCTGGCCAGTGTTGTGACTCCCTGAATGGGGTCCCCTGGTTCAGCCACAGTTCACGCATTATCCTCAGAGAGGCTCACAGTTCTAGGCCTTTCATGACAATCCCCTCTGTGTGTGTGTTTCAAACCATAGTATCCTGACCTCTGTGCACTCTGTTTAGAAATAACTCAGGCAACTGGTTCATATTACCAGCTAAATGCTTATGAAATTTCATTTTAAGAGACATAACTGAAAAAGCATAAAAATGTCCAAATTCTCTCATTTAAAAACATCACTACAAGCCAAGACCTTGTATGATAATGTGTAAGTGCAATGTTACAACTGAATTATGAAGATTGCGGAAATAAAGTCCGGGAAGGAAGCATGAAAGAACTTTAATGGGCCTTCCATACCCTCAATGTGGGAAATTAACATGAAACAGCCACATTTCTAGGGCTCACTCTGAAAATATATCTGAGAACAGACGGTACATTCTAATGTGAAGATAATATATATCAGCACAATTAGAAAATTATTCTCTTTGAGCAGGTCCAGGATTGACTCATAAAATAAAAAAATCTAACAAATTTATCAGACAACAATTCTGTTAATGGTTTCCTTCTTGCTTCCTATCCCTCTGTTTCTTGGTCCCTTATTCAACGAGATAAATAAATAGAATCCATGCCCTTGATCAGTTATTCAAGACAAACTGTTATGTACTGGGTCTTAGTTCTGCATAGATTCTTTGCATTGTTTTGCCTAGGACTAAATACTACTACTAATGATTTCAACCACAGTAATATGATAATAAATGTCTACTGAGCACCTACCACTGCCCGAGCACAATTCAAAATGCTTTATATGCACTATCTCATTTACTTTTGTAATAGTCATGTGAAGCAGAAATGCCCATTACCCATTTTTTTAGATATGGGAACTGAGGTTGGAAGGGTTAAGTAATTACCCTGGGTCACTGAGCTGGTGAGCTGTGGAGTTGAGAGGCAGACTCAAGTCTCAAAGCCCAAGTGGTTAGTTATGTAGGTGCTGATTCTCGGACAAACCCACTTGAGTGTTGAGAGGCACTGTCATTCCAGACAACTGGTCACCTTGTTCTCTTCCACAGACACAAAGGAGGCTTGCTACAAATGTGTATGCCTACAGCAGATACACAATCCCTGTTTTTGCCCTTAGTTATAGTGGGGCTTGAGAAGGTAGAACCACGTAAATGAAAGCTAAACGATCATAGGTGGAAGTAAGCCAGATCCTTCCACCTGTAACTTGCTTTCTTTAGCATGTGGAAGTAAAGAGGACAGATGTGGATCTGTTACGATAAGAACTTTTCATCTGGAGAGAAACAAGAAGCAGAAGAAGTAGAATGAGCATAGGCTTTGAAGACATGGCAGGCCAGGTTCAAAACCTTTCTTTTATTATGTGACCTTGGCCAAGTTACAGAACCTCTCTGAGCCTTTCCTTCCTCCGAAAATTGTGTGATAATAACTTTACCATGTGGGATTGTTGGGCATGATAAATATGATGAGATAACACTTAGCATAATGCCTGGCACATAGTGAAAGTTAATTAATATTAGACTTATGTCTACTCCTACAATCAACTTTTTTGTTGCTGATTGTTATCTGAGAACAATTAGTTAGAAAGCTCAGAGGCTATGTTTTAGGCTTTTGGGACTTACCATGTGATTGAAATGGCCAGCTGTTACTCTATTAGGATACAACCCAGGCCAGCAGACAAGTTTTTACTGAGGATCATCACTCTAAAGGCTCAGGCATGTGCAAGGGAGATGCAGTAGGTGGAGGAGATAATAACATTTGGCCAGTAGCTACCATATGCCAATTCCACAGTGGAAATGCATTTTGTTATTCTGTAATGATGCCCAAAATACACATTGTACTTTACAGAGCTTCAGGTGTGCCTGGGACAACTTAAGTTCAATGCATAAATGCACAAAGATTAAGACTATGTATATTTTTGATATCTTAAACAACAATATCTGTGTACCTACCGAGAGCTGCCAAGGAGAGGAAGGTCCAGAAAAAAGTGCTCTTTCTTTCTCATGTAAGAAAATCTTGAAAGTGACTAATTTCTGCTCAACATTCAAATTATGATTATTATTATTTTACAGACTGGGATCCCTTAGCTGGCCCCTAGGATCACATAGAGCATCTGGACCCAAATACTCTAGTCCTTAGACAATCTGTTATGATCTATAGGCCTTGGAGATACACGCTCCTTCATTTATTATTCCAACCAGAAAACGAAGTAAGTTCCAGCAGCAGAATATGCTGCTGAGTCCCCTCGCAGAGCCAGCATATCTTCCACGGGACACGCTACTTGGAGCTCCTGAGAGGACGAGGTAACGTAACAATAGCATCGCCTCCCCCAGCCACCTCCTGACTAGGCAGTTCTACCTCTAACATCAAAGCCGCCGCATGAAAATTTAATTTGAATTTAAAATCCCTGACAGGGCCCAGCACTGGGGAGGCAGGGGTTAACCTCGGAGATAATGAGGCCGCTGCTGCCACTGCTGATTCTGTTGACAGTATTGTATCACCTAATGAATGTGGCGATATAAATCTTGATGAGGGGCAGGCTCGAGTCTCCAGAAAGGTAATGATAATGAGGAGGGGCAAGAGCCCATGCTGCAGATGAAGAGGGAAAACAATAAAATGTCTCAGCCCAGGAGGGGGAGGCTGAGGCCGGCCCTGCAAGGGTCGACCATTTGGCCCTATTTATGCAGGTTGCCCCGTATTCCACCATGCACATTCTAGGGACTACCAGGTTCACAAGAGTTAGGGAAGCAAAGGAAAAATGATGTGGAGCATTGTGTGCTCCCAAGTCAGCTCTCCACAGGCCCAGCAAAGCACAGAAATATGACAATCACCAACAACTGGGGTCATCTCCTAATCTCTCTCCTCTCAGTGGCAGAAAAGAAATGGGTTTTATAAATCTTACTGATCCACGGCATCATCAGAATCTCTGCTTTATTTGGACTATCCTGTACAACCACGAAATGCTCTGCCTTCTTTCAGCTAATGAGATTGGTGTGATTCCTCTGCTATTGTTTCTTCCCAAATATGTTCCAAGCCACTTGGTAAGACAAAGGACCCCTCCAATAGCCCTGCTCTAGAAAACAGAGACACCAGGAGGCCATTACGGAGGTGAGGTCTCATGTGGTGCAAACAGCTTGTGAGCATCTGAGCAGACTCCTCTAGACTTTACCTGAAGAACACTGTCAACAAAGGTAATCTTGGCATGGCCTGCAGGTGGCTCTGGGCCCCAGCGCACGGGGGCTCTAACAGTCAAGAGTTCTCTGGTTTTGCAGACCAATGGTCCAGGCTTTTACAGTACAAGAAGTAAGATGCTAGAAAGAGCCCAACACACTCATGCTGGAGCAGAATATAATTCTTAGGTGGAGAAATGAGCCTTAATTCTAGAGCATCTGTAAGGGAGAACTGCATTGCTCTGGGCTGTGTTGGGCTGGTCAGCTTCCTCCAATTCTAAAACTCCAGAGATCTCTAATTGAAAAATGATCTGGACATGTGCTCTCACACTTGACGGTGTCTTGAAGGGGCCACCTATCTCTTTCTAGGATCCTCAGATCTGGTTGTGGGTAAGAGTCACGTGGATAACTTTTCAAAATATAGATTCTTGGGCCTCATTCCCAGAGAGATTTGATAAGTGTGGCCTGGACCAAAAAAAAAAAAAAAAAAAAAAAAGCAAGCATCTTTTTCCTTTTTTTTTTTTTTTCCATTTTTAAATCCCTAGAGGTGGCTATCATATACAACTGGCTGAGGAAATGGCTTAAATGTGGGAAGCAAATAAGGGAGAAAAAAATGGGAAATCATACCTTTTCAGAGCTGAGGCAGAGCTTCTTGGCTCTGTACTGGCATTTCAAACTGCGCCATTCTTTGTTGTGGGGGGCTCTCCTGCCCGTTGTAGTGTGTTTAACAGCATCCCTGGCCTCGATCCACTAAATGCCAGTCACATGCCCCAGTCATGACAATAAAAAATGTCTCCAGACACTGCCAGATGTCCTTTGGACAGGGGAGGCAGGGAGGTGCAAAACTGCCCCAGTCGGGGACCCCTGACTTAGACAGACTGGAAGCTTTGCAGCCCAGGTATGTTAAAGAAGTGAATGACATTCTTACTGAATGACAGTGGAAAATCATTGCCAAGTCTCAGATGTCCTGTTGCAGTGAGCCAGTCTTTCACTTTAAGATTGCAATTCCTGCAAGGAGACCGTATTCCAGTGCTTTCGTTGCTGTTGTTATAGGAAGCACTCTTTTAAGAGTGCGGTAACCCTGATGAGAACCCTGTATTTTGCATCAACCTTTCTCCTGGCTTCAACTTGCCGGCAGGAACGTCCTTGGCCACGCCCTCCTCCATTTACATAGGAGCCACGAGGCCATGCCCCTTGTGAATTCCCCAGGTACATCGTGGTGGGTGCACCAGCCACACTTGTGGTCACCCTCCTCTCATTCCATTTGGAACTGACTAGAAAATGAAAAATACTCTTTTATTAACAAAGGGCGAGTTCAGACTTAAAGGAGCAGAAAAGATGAAAATCCTTCAAGATTCCTATTAGTGGGACAGAGTCCCCTCTCTCTTTCTTCTTCCCCCTTCCTTTCATTCCTTTCTTCCCTCTCCCCTCCTATTTCTCTTATTTCTCTTTCTCTTTCCTCTTTCCCTTTTTTTCCCTCCTCTCTTCCCTCTCATCCTCTCCATCCCCTCTCTTTCTCATTTTATTCAATCGGCTTGCCCAGCAACCTTACAGAAACTTCTCTTAAGAGCAGGCCTATTGCGCCTTGCTCTCAAATTGCCCCCAGAGCCCACTGGATATTCCTTCAGATGTCTAACAAGCGTTGAACACAACTGAGGTTTAGAGAGACACAGAAATCAATACTGCGGCTTCTACCAGTCACGCTGAGGGATTAGCTGTCCCAAGGAAAAGCACAGACAGTTGAATAAGAGAATCATGACTCCGAATACCCTAACAGGTTTATGAACTAGAAAGCAGCCTCTGGCCTTGATAACCTCCAGGTGGCCTGCAGAAAAAGGCGACTGTGAAAACATTCACTTAGCTTTCTCCCCTTTTGTATTAATGAGGTCAAGCGTTGGACCTCAGGGGGTCAACAGTGGTACTCGGAGGAGCGACTGTTTAGGCCAACGGGCAAGGATGACCATCTGAGCAGTGGCACCCAGAGTCTCTGAGGGGTCTCCTGGATGTAACGAAGTCAGTGGTCACATCCCTCAGGACAGAGCCTGCAAAGAGGCAAGGTCTGGAAACTGAGTAGAAAAATAACAGTGCCTTGGACTATCCACTGTGAGCAAGCAACATTAAACAGTGGCAGCGATTTCTATCTTAAAATTCATGGGTGAGAGATGGGAGATTGGCAGAGTATCCAAATTATGGGGAGTCTCGAAATGGGTTCTGAAGGAGCAAAAAGTAATGGATAGATTTTAATAGGTTCTCCACTTTTCATTTCCTTAAGTTTAAAAACCCTCATGCTCCTACTGCCACAGTTCACACTCCAGAGGCCGACCTCATGAACCAAGATGGACGGCCCAAATGTCTCATGTATAAGTTGTAAGAGAGATGTGGTTGTGAGCAACAGTTCCAAATGAGGGAGAGGCAAAACCCCAAATGATGTCAGTTTCAACAAAGGAAGAAAGAGTCGCTTTTCAACTGGACCTACAGGATTGAGTGAAGTGAAGAATTAAGGCTATTATCTGTATAATTCAAACCAAAACCTACCTTTCTGTGAATTTATAGGACAATTTAGGTCCTAGCTGAATAATTCAGAAAAAGATAATCACCTCAATTATTTAGATGGCCATCTCTTCCCCTTATATAGTCCATCTCTCTAACTCAGATGTAGAAAGTTGACAGCAATTAAATCTCTTAACCAAGCCGCCCACAGAAGGCCAAGGATTTGGGCTACAAAGGCAGTGGCACTGAAATACTATCTGTAGAGACTGACCAGGATAAACACATTCATACTAAAGACACTCACCCTGAATCAGTGAGTGATGCTCACCCATCTGATTGAATTTCTAAAACCCCAGATTCAGGAAAAGACATGGAGGTCATTTGCTCACAGCCAGCCGTCTCTTGGCCTACCTGGATGTCACTCATTCGAGAAAAGGGGAATCAGCGCCCTTCGTAAAGTGGAATCAGTGCCCTTCTCTGGCAGCCTCCTATCCGTCTGAGCCCCCACTGAGCTTGCACAAGAATCTCAATTCAGAGCTGTGTCTGGGCGAAGGGTGTGGATGGGGAGTTTGTATGTCCGAGCCTGGTTAGTGAGCAGTGTAGGGAATGACACCATTTAAATAGGGCTGATGGAGAGCCTGGGAGACACTTGATCTAGTTGCCAAGGGTCATGGGGAAAGCAGTCCCTCCTGCCGGTGACTCCAGGACAACGGGGAAGTCATTCTGGCTAGACCGGCTTTGGCTCTTCCTGTTTGGGTGGTACCTCCAGGTCTCTGCATGTCTCCGTGTGTTTGTGTGCACGTGGCTTTATGTGGACAGAGGCAGGGTGTCTGCCTTGTCCAGGCTGGTGGGTTCAGCTTTCCTTTGTGCGAACATTAATCCGCCTGGTCCCATCCCCCATCCTTTTCCCCGCACATTAACCTAAAATATGAGCGCATGCTCGGGTCTTGCCTGTGCTGGCTGCTCCTGCGCCCACAGCTTCCCTGCCCCCTTCCTCTAGCCCTCTTATCTAAAGCAGCGTGTCACTGCAATTTTATGGTCAACATTACAGACTCAAGCCCTCCTTTGAACCAATCAAACTGCACTGAATATGTTAAGGGAATCCAGCCTTTCTGGAAGGAGCTGCGTCCTGAGCCGCACCGCCTGACCTCTCTAAGAGCAGCCCCCATAAATCTGCCTCACGTGATGGGAGATGGGCTTTTCAGGATCTCTCAGGGTGCTTTGAGGTAGCACTTCTATGAACTCCTTGCCACAATAAATAATGCTACCTGCAATATGTCTTTGGGAGTGTGTCAGCAGCTGCTGTCCTGCCATGAATTTTTATTCTTGTGCCGTCTGGAAGATAGATTCCAGATTCAGCATTTCCCCGCACTTAGTGTCAGATCTCTTTACCCCCTTGCCCCGGCAGAATGACAGAGACCACAAATAAAATAAAATAAAATAAAATAAAATAAAATAAAATAAAATAAAATAAAATTAAAAAAAAAAAAAGCAGCCTAGGAAAAATGGCCCAAGACCAGAGGGAAGGAGCCACGCTTACCTCACAATAGCAGAGGGAGCCGCCAATGTGACCACAGTGACTAGGTGGGAGGAAGGAGAAATAAGCCAGGCAATTCAGAGTCCTAAAGAAGGAAGCAGTTTGCCTGGGGTGGTTGAAGAAAGGGGTTTCTACCAGGTAAAGCTGTTGGATGAGAGGAAAGCCCATTCTGAGTCAATAATGCATTGCAAGGGAGAGCAATGGAAATCAGTTTCTTGGGTTCCATTAGGTTGTCATTTCACTGGTCAGATTCTAGGCAATCGGTCCATGAAAAGAGGACAATGGAATCAGAAATAGCCTAGAGAAGACATCTCAGATGAGCTGTTGTGGTCTGAAAGCTAAAGATGAGGAAGAAAGACACTACTATAGTTTAGGAATTATAATCAGCTGACTCCCAGATTTCATCGACTTGCGTGCTAGAAACGAGTGCCCACATGGTCGGGTGTGTTTTATCATCTCTGCAACTTGAGACCTGGCAGGGCTGAAGCTGAAATTCACCACCTCGATGCCCAAGAATTTCCGCCCCTTTGAAAAATCCTGTGTTCCAGGAAGTTTCTGCTTTACTAACATGCCAGCCATATCCATTACAGTGGAAGACAGCACAGGAAAAGAAGAAATATGACTTTGATATGTTAACATCTCACAAAGGTAGATTATGAGAAAATGGTAATCATTTTGTATGGTGCTTCCTCTTCAGAGAGGGAAAAATTCAGTTAGCATCCTGGCAGGAATAATACTTAGTCCTAGCTACTATGTACATTGAAATCCACACAACCCTAGTCTGATGATAGAACCCAAACTTTGGCAGACATCTAGATCAAAGTTTCACCAATTGCAAAGTACATAGGAATTACTTGGAGATCTTAAAATGCAGATTCTGGTTCAGTAAGCCTGGCGGGGGGCGCTGAGAGTCTGCATTTCTAACAAGCTCTCAGGTACTGCTGACTCTGCTGGACCACATGTTAAATAAGGTTTTGGGTTCTACCAAGTTTTTATATGTACAGTACTACTCTCCTTCCCTCCAAACCCAGGAGAGAGCCCGTCTGTTCCTTTGTTCCCATATATTTTGTTCTTGGTTCTCCATTTTTTTTTTCAAAGTTAATATCAAGATAAAGCTTCAAAAATTGTGGTAGTTTGAATATTCACAATTAAAACTTCTAATTCTCCAAAATGAAATGTTCTTCCCATTTAGGGATAATGACAAGAGTGCACATTTGAGGCTCTGTTAGGGTATGGATCTCGATCAACTGACCTGCAGGGTCCAGCAATGACAGGCTGCAAGACCTATCCAGAGGGACTCTGATGGTTTATGCAGAGTATTGGCCTGGAGAGGAGGCTTCCTAAATAATGTCCTACCCAGGCAGAGTCAATGCCACATTATCATCTCTAACCTCCCAGGTCAGTATGATAAATTTCCCAGCTTGGGACAGTACTGAGAGAAGGATGTGGAGCAAGGTGGGAACCAAATGGAAACCTTTGCTGATTAAGTTACTTGTGGCCAACCGAGAAGTGGGACTGTGGGTTCGTTCAACATAACCTGTTTCTCTCCAATGCTGTAAGAGCAGCAAGATCACAAAACAGGCAACCTAAAATGGAGATGCTTAACAAAGCTCAGTGACAAATGTATTTCCTGATGGGAATTAAAAGTTTCTTGTAGTTAATACAGTCCTTGATGTAATAATTGTGGAAGTTTCTCATCTATCCCTACGTGTCACTGAGAATATAGTAGCCCCTGTCAGTCAAGTCATCTGAGGCTAAACATGATCACTCATTTGTAAACTGGGCTTTCTGCCTGCTGAATACCTTTCAAAAACAGAAGCTCTTTCCTAATTGCCTGGGTTGACCTATATTTAGAAACCTGAAATGTGCTGGTGTAGTGGAGAAGCCAGAAAATGTTGGAGTTAATCACTGAATCAATCTGGGCTGACCCCAAGAGGACAGTGAGCACTGAAGGTTGTTGGTCAAGGAGCTTTTGGAGGCCAAACTTAAAAGAACTTTCTTGTTTCTCTGAAACTGGGAAATCTGCTTCTTTCTGCAAAAACATATCTTTAGAATAGAATCTGGTCTGTTCTAGGACAGCCCTTTGAATCTCTCATGCCAGTAACCAAGTCAAGGTTAACTTCATTTTGTTCTGGGGTACTCTTGGGGCTCCCCCTGTGACTTGCAATGGCAGTATGGCAATGGGAACAACAGATGGATTGACAAAAGCAATATGCTGACTACCTAGAGAAGCCTAGCAGCAAGATCTCTCTTTTTCTTCCCTTCCTACCTTGGTCATCTCTTCTCCTCCTACAGCATCTTTTTGGTTTCTCCATATTTGGGGTTGTTAAAATCTAGACTTGAAACTTTCCTTCATCCCAAGCTCCCATAATATAATGATAATTTTTTAAAAGTTCAGAGTTTGAAAAATTGGGGGAAATGACAAGAGGTATTAGATATTATTTTCATGTAAAATGAACTGTAGGATGACATTTGGAAATGGGTACCGGGTACCCAGAAGGTTAGTAATTACCTTTACAGGAACATTAAAAAGAAGTTTTAGGAAGTTTCTTGACTCTGTAGAGCCAGCACTCTAGCCAGCAAAGTTGCCAGCGGCTGTGGTTTCTACAATCTTGTGCTCTATGGTAGCTTGGCTATGAATGCTGAAGGACAGAAATAACTGAAGTGGCCAGGGAGTGGGGGCTGGAATTCTTAGAGATAGTTATAGATCATTTGATTCCTGCAGAAAATACTTACCAGATAGATAAGTGATGGAAATATCTGGGAGACCTTTTTTGAAATTTAGGTTTGGAGGTGTAGCTAATTTTAAGGTTAAATTAGGAAATTTGAATGACACACATGCAAATTTTTAATTCTTGCACTGAATTTTATAGAGCTGAGCAAGGAAATGAGGAAGTTAAGTAATGTTAGAACAGAACAAATTATACATCAACCACAGCTGTTTACTGAGTTTTTACAGGCTTGTTTTGGAGAAGATTTCCAAGGGTAAGACATCTTGCCTTCAGGAAATTTATGTTCTAATTGTTGAGATAAGACTAAGTTACTAAAATAATTAAAAATACATAGATGAGTAAGTTAAGTGCCAAAGGATACTAAATGATAAGATGCGATACAGATCATGTAAGAAAGAGCTTAGAGAAGCAGAATATCAATGAGAGACTTAGAACCCAAGAAAGGCTTCCTATACATTGGGTTTATGTAGGAAACAGGAAGGGCATTCCAGTGAAGTGGAACAACGTATGTGAAGTCATGAAGTCTAATGTACGCTCATGGAGCAGCAAGGAGACCAGTTAATATTATTTTAAAGTAGAAGAGTATTATAATGAAAGCATATTTTGACAAACTAAGAAAGTATCTTAAACCCACAAGCATATGTTCCCAGGAACTAAAGAGATTGATACACCCTAAGAGAAGAGGAAGTTAGGTTCCTAGAACGTAATCTGGTAAGAAAACAGTACTTAACACAGGGACAAGACAACTGTAAGTACAGCAAGGATCTCCTAGCACTGTCCCCAGTGGGTCTGAGATCTGTGACAGGAAAGTTATAAGAAAAAAAAAATAGACAAAATTCACTCAGAAAGCTGTGTTGTATATACAACTTCAGGGGAACATAAACAGTATGCTTTGGGACTTTTTTTTTAAAGAGATGATGGTAAAACCATTGCGGGAGGCTGGTGATAGAAGTGAAATGGGAGCATGCAACGCTGGTAGGAAGGAGAATTTCATTATCGACATTATTGGGACATGATGAGAATAAAAAATGGGCCAATTTTCAGTTGGTTTTATTATTTTTTTTAAACTCTATTGATGATGCACCATCTTACTTTTTGCAATTGGGATAGACTGTTTGCACTGTCCTCCTTCCCCCTCATTCAGCTGAAGAGACAAAGACCAGTAGTTCTCTACTTGGGGGGGTACAATTTTAACTCTAAGGGAATCTTAGCAGTGTCTGGAGACATCTTTGGTCTTTACAACCCGGCATGGAGGTGTATATCTACTAGGGAGGGAACAGAGATAGAATGTCCTACAATGCAAAGAACAGCCCAAAACAAAGATTTATCCAGCCCCCAAAGTCAATGCTGCTGAGGTTGAGAAACCCTGATATAGACAGAGATGCTCACTGAAGCATTATTTCTAACACCAAAATCTTGGAAATAATCTTTATTGCTAACAATAGAGGAATGTCAAATATAGCACAGAATATCCATATCCCCACTGGATATACTTTGCCATCAAATTTCCAAATATAATTTCATTATATAAGAAAGTTCTCACAGTTTAATATTAAATGAAAAAGGCATCTAAACTCTAATCAATGTGATCCCAATTTTGTAATAACAAATGCACATATACATACAACATGTACACAACATGAGAAACCAGTCTGGGAAGTCACCAAAATGCCAACAATAGTTATCCCTAGATGGTGAGAAATAAATGATACTCATTTTCTTATTTGCACTTATCTGTATCTCCCAAATATCTTACCATAAGGATGAAATAATTTTCTAATAAAAATGTAATAATTGTCAAATATCTCAATAGTTTGAAATATAAGCCAAACTTAACAAGATAAAATATAACTGGACTGTGAGATATGCACACATAGGTTCGAAGCTTTAATTATCAAAGGCAGGAGGAGGATGGTCTTGATTATGTCCAGTCCATGTATAAATTGTGTCAGTCAACTGAAGCAGGAGAGGCCAGATGGGATTGCTAAATAACTATAGCAAATCTATGACAGCTTAATAAATTAAGATTGTACCAGGATGAAGTAGGTAGCAGTCCTCACTAGGGCAAATGTGTCCCTCTGGAGGGCTGAATGCAGGCCACATGACATATTTTAGGGTGACCACTGAAAACCTGGAGCAGGTCCAGATGAGAGCAATCAATAAAGTGAGGGGTTTAGGAATTGTGTTATGTGACAAAAGGGTGAAAGAGATAGAGATGTTTAGTCTGATGACAAAAATGCTTAGGAGAGAAGTGAGTGCTGTCTTCAAATGTTTGGTGGGCTGTCACATGGAAGAGGGACAAATGTTCTTTGTATGGGCCCAGACCACAGAGCTAGCACTAACCACTGAGATTAACTGATAACTTATCTTTTTCACATAATTTCCAAACAAGAAAAGAAAACTGTTCTAAATCTAAGAGTTGTCCGAAAAGAGGGTGGCCAACTTGGGACATCATATGGCCCTTATTAATGACTTAGTGTGTCAGGGTTGGTGTAGAGAGAACAGAGAACTGAGAAAAGGAGACAGCAGTATTGCTGTTAATGTGTTCCCAGTACCTAGTACTTGATACATGAAGAAATGCATAGTTGCCAACATTCACCAAGTGCTTTCCATGGCCATGTGCCAGGAATGGTGCCAAGGGCTTCCCATGATCTAATGTGTTCTTTTCAATTTAACATCATTTCCCAGATGAGAAAATGCAGACTGGGGTAAGTTGAGGACCCTGCCCAAATCAACAGCTAATAAGCTTATCAAGGTCTATAGCAATTCTAATAAGGGCAACACTCATAGCATCATCATAGCTGTAGCAGCAAACACCTGTATAATGCTTATTATAACCAAACATAGTTTAAAATGGTACACCTGCATCTCCATTTTACAGATGAGCCTGGGGTGGGGGTGGGGGGTTGAGGATCTTGTCCAAGGCCAGAAACGTGTCAGAATCTGTAGCAGTGCTAATCATGGTAATATTCATCAACATCATTATATTAACTATAGCTGCAAACACCTGTGTAGTGCTTACCATGTGTCAAACGCAGTTCCAAATGTTGTACCTATGTAAACTCATTTAATACAACTTCCTCTTTTTACCCTGTTACAGATGAGAAGTGTAGACTTGGGAAGGTTGAAGCCCCTGCTCAAGGTCATATAACTCATATGCGGTAGGTCTGGGTTTTGAAACCTGGTACATTAGACTCCATAATGGTACCAGTAACAGCTACTAATAATTCTCATCATCATCACTGTCATAGCAGTAACGGCACAAACACTTATATAGCACATACTGTGTGTCAGGGACACACAACAGCCGAATGAGGTAGTGTGCTCACTAATTTTATGTGTCAACTTGGAGGGTGGTTTTGGTGAGATTAACAAATTTAATGAGTAGACTCTGAGTAAAACAGATTGCCCTCCATAATATGAGTGTGCCTCACCAAATCAGCTGAAGGCCTGACTAGAACCCAAAAACCTAGCCTCCTTAGGAGAGAGGGAATTCTCAAGCAGACTGTGTTTGGACTTTATCTACACCATTGACTCTTCTGGGTATCCACCTGCTGGCCTTCAGACTGAAACTGTACTCTTGGTTCTACTGGGTGTCAAGCCTATTGGCTCACACCGTAAATTTTAGACCCAGTTTTTATAATCATGTGATCCAGTTCCTTATAATAAACCTCCTTCTACACACACACACACACACACACACTCACACACACACACACACACACCATTGGTTCTGTTTCTCTAAAGAACCCTAACTAGTGCAGGTAGGTACGATCATTTTCTTCATTTTTAACATGAGAAAACAGAGACTTGGACATCAAATGGCTTGCTCACGACTAACAAATGGCCAAGCCAGCAAGGAAACTAACCATCTGGCTATATTGTCCGAGTTCCTACGTGAAGTTCTCTGGAGCTATTTGCTCTCTCAGTTACGGCATGTTTTCCTGACTGGGTGGCATGAAATTAGGAGACTAGTAGAGGTAACCTCCTGAAGCAGGAAAAGGAAGAGCTGGCTGGGGAGAAAGGCTGTCACCTCTGGGATCCTCCCTCTACCAAATGGCATTTTTACCCCTTCTAGATAGCCTCTCTCACTTTAGGACATTTCTCAATAACTGACAGATCAAAGGCAATAAGACCCAATACCTTAGCTTCCTCCTGTTATCATTTGATTCAACTGAGAAAGAATTCACTGACTACTTTATGCTTCTCAGTAAGAGGAAACTGTATTCTTACCTCTACCCTCCACACTCATTGGACAATTTATGTTCTAAATACAGACTGTTCAAAATAATCCGACTACATGAAATTTCCTCTCGACTTCTACCTGATGAAAAAGCAGAAGCTTGCGTGCTATTATTTTTCCAAAGCTTTTCGAGTCTTCCCTGATTTCAGCAATTCCTCTGATAACATTTCTACCTTTGGGTTTACTAAACCCTTCACTGAGAGAAAAAAAAAAAACAACAACAAAATTCTCTTGATATTCTCAGTTTAAATTTCACTTTTGCCAGATTTCCATTAATACCGGTCTCTCTTTGGACCATCCAAAGTGTATTCTCTTTTGGTGGCTCATCTTTCACATAATTTCCAAACAAAAAGACAAAACAGACAAAAGCAACACAAAAACATGCCATGGGACCAGGTATTGAAAAAAAAGGGCATTGAAACAGACCCAAACAGAATACAATGGTTTTATTATATGAGACTTCAGCAGTAAAGAAGAAAGAAAAAAGCAAGGTTAGCAAAAGAAGGAAGGAAAGCAAAATGACTAACAAATGCAAAGTGCCTAAGGAAATGATATTTTCTTTGTATGCATCAACATATGCTCAAAGAGTATTTCCCTATGAGGATGTCATTGCCCGCTCACTTCCCGTTTACAGTTATATGTAAGAGAAGTTTTAAATCCATTTGCAGCCCCTGTGGGAGTTGCAAGGAGGAAGGTGTTGCCGCTAAAGTAGGAGATGCTAAGCCTGAAAGTCAAAGCTATGCAAGACACAACCTCATCTACCATGCCACACTGTTGCCCAGGGTGCCCCTGCCTGGTCCAGCCTCAGTGGCGGCCATGAACAGCTGGGCCACACTGGCCGGTGCACTGTGAGAGGCTCTCAAGAGTCTGGCCTCTTCTTTTCTTGGATGCTTCATCACAAAGAAAGTGGACATGAAGAGGCAAACAAATTTAAGAGCTTCTAATCCAGCGCAACCCCTAGGTGTTCTATTAGAGACAGCAGGTTTCTCAACCCAGTGGAAAGTTTCCGTTGTGCACCGTTTCCCATAACAATATAGCCTTGAGCATCAGTGAATGCCATTTAGGAAAGCCAAACTGAATAGGCAGGAAAAGTGTGGGGTCTTAAGCAGTAAAATCTAAAGGCAATGGGACGCTGGGCTTTTTATACAGACACATGCTGTCTGTCTTTCTTACAACCCTAGCCTCCCCATTCCTCCTTCCCTGTATCCACCCCCCATGGCCTTGCCCCTAAGGCCTTCACTGTCCACCCACCTCAAGGGTCACTGTGTGGGCAGTGGGTCACCCCTGCTGCCCCCAACCCACAATGACCTGTTCTGTCTCTGACCTCAGGTGACCTATGCCATCTCCACCCTCCAACCTGGATGCTATTTGGTATTGTCTTCAAATGGTACCATGTATGTAGGGTCTTTTCTACCAAAGAACACACTGCGTGCCTTGAAAGAAAGGACGCTCTCATATACTCTTTGGAGATTCTCCACCCTCACCAGATTTCATACTTCGGTGACCTCAGGAAATTCTTGCTGACAAACCGTTCAGTTTGTAGTGCCTCCATGTCCATACCTCCAGAGCGCAATGCGTAGGCCTTCACCCAAGTCATAATCTCACATAGAAATTATGGTCTGGGTGGGGAAAGGAAGTGCAATTGCTGAAGATGCTTTGTTTGGGTTTTGAGCTAAGAATAGGGAAAGGCTTGCAAGGATTTCCTGACTGATTTTGGTAGCGGGCTCTTGGCCCTTCCATCGGAAGAGCACAGACATTTTGCTCAATCTGTGAGAATCTCTGACACAGAAAGAGGAACCTTGAGACAAGTCAGGCCTCTTTTTAATAAACACAGGAGTTGTGAGATGAGCAGGTCCAGGGTCAGGGAAGAGGTGATATTGAATTTCATTTCTCAGCTATATGCTAGGGAATGAGGAGGATTCTTGGGGGTGGTGGGGTGGTGGGGTGGTGGGGGTGGGGCGGGGGAGATCTGGAAACAACACCCAACCACGATATCGATGGGAGGGGGTCTGATTGTTTAACTGCTGCTGAGGTTCAGTAAGATCTCAAGGTGAGATTTCCAGGTTCCAGGGTTGTTTTTCCTTTCAATAGAAGCTGGGGCAGGGTGGGGTGTGGGCATTGTTCTGGCTTCAGCATTAATCCTGCTTTCTTTCTTTCCACTTGCAACTGCCCATGCTACCTGGCAGAGCCCCTTCCCCCCTCCAAGTTTATTTATTGTGGCTATTTTACCAGCTATTGGCTCAACACATTCCACTCAAATATTCATCATTTAGCTCTCTGGGTAAATCGTATTTAATCAGCACAGGAGAGAAAATAGCATAATTATAGATGCCGGATGCCATTACACTCAGAAGAAATTAAACCCTGTCTCAAGCCGACCAGTGGTTGCTGCGATTGCATCACCACTGGGGTTACCGAGAGGTTAGTGGCCATTCGGGGCCAGCGGTACCTTGTAGGATGCCTGACCCAGAAGAGCTGTAAGGAGACACACCCGTGAGCACACAGATTCACCGCATCAAAAACTCATCAAACGGTGGCCAGTAAATTAATTTTTTATTGTTCTGAGAATGTGATGAATGAGAGAGTAATAAAGCAAGGCCCGTGCATGGAGATGTAGGGATGGTGGATAAATAAGCCAGGAGAATTCCAGTTCTTAGAGCTGACACAGGGAAATCCTGTTCCTAACCTTCTCCAGGGTACTTTCTGCCAATAGCCAGAGTGATATGGACAATGAAAGACAACGACACAGGAAACCTTTTCAGTGAAGCAAAAACATCCATTTGAGGCATGTGGGTCCTTACAGGAAATCCCCCCCATCCACAGAAGATGTAACAGAAAAGGTCAAAAAACAGAACTACCTTAGCCCTAGTCCCAACCATCAGCAGACCTATCTTGCCACACATACACAAGTTTTCATGTCAGTATTGCTAATGAAGTGTGCTGTTTGGGGGGGAATCAAGAAGGGGAAAGTTGTTCAAGGAAAACCCAACAATAATATTAGCATTCGAGCCCTACCTGCTTTTTGCCTCCTGAAACAGGCTCCTGGAAAAGGCCTTAAGGTCAGCTTCCAGCCCATTCACGCTCAGCCTCTGCCCATACATGCCCAGAGCCACCTGCCCTTGTCTGAGTGACAGAATAAGAGTCACCTCGAATCCCACAATAATGCTTTCTCTCCCGTGGCCCTAAACCCTGGGTTCAGCAACCCTGTCTACCACGGAGTGCTGTTTGTAAAAACTCAAAAATGTCCAAAGATGCAATTAGGTTTTACTTATTACTATTGGGTGACTGTTTTTGCTTTTCTTTCTTTTTTTTTTTTTTTTCTCCACTATTCTCTTTTCTTTTGGCTAATAATGCTTCTGAGGTTTGGATAAGTAACTAAGAGGAAGGAGATCTCCTTCTAGTCCATCCTGCTGCCGACAATTAAGAAACCTCAAAGTAATTTTTGAAAATGTCAGCGTCTCATTTAGCAAAAGGATAAATAATAAATGAAGCGTAATCACTGTCCTGTGCTGGTGGTACAGCTTCGCGGTGTCATTAGTAAACTAACGGTATAATATCTTTGTGTCACAGTTTAATTATATCTTGTAATTAGTTTCAGCAATGGATTGCATAGAGTCAGGCCCCCTGAGCTAAACAAAAGGTAATAGAACTTTCAGCACCCCTGCATAAATCAATTATGAAAGTGTCCTGTGTTATTTGAAGCTTGTTTGCTGTAATTTTATGCAGAAAGCTGCACTGGTCCTTCCTGTCCACGGAGCGCAGTTCACTCCACCCTCCAGCCAGGGCTTGCCTGCAGCTGAGCCTGCAGTCGGGCCCCCACGCAGCCTGGCCTGCTCGGTGCATCTGTCAGTACATGCTCAGCAGTGATGCCACGGAAGGGGCGAGGAGTGGAAGGGGAGGGGAGCTGTGTTGCGGTTGCAGGGCAGCGGGGGGAGGAGGAAGAGAAGAGATGTGTGAGGACTGGAGCAGGTAATAGATGCACCATGAGCAAGAGAGCAGGGGGATAAAATGGGAAAAGATGTGAGGCCCTGGGAGAATGATTCTTTATGCTTCCCCGAACAAAGACGAGAAGGTTATGAGCATCAGAGGCCAAGCAACGTTGATGAATATGGGCAGGCGGACACGACACATGTCCCTTTATCATTTGTCCTTTCAACATCCCTGCTCTCCCCACGCGGTTGGAATTGGAACCGGCGCAGGTTACTTGGCAATAGGGAACGGAGAAGGAGAATCCACATCTTTAATTGGGTCTAATTCGGGTCCTACCGAGCTCAGAAACTGTAAAGGGCTTCCGAGCGTAGTTGAGGGCTTAGCTATGGTCACCAGGCCTGTGTGGGAGAGTCACAGAGTCCCTGCTGGGGGAAGCTAAGAAGAAACTCAGGGGCGGGGGGCTGGTTAAGTCCAAATGCCGCCAATATGTGTGATCGTCCCTTTTTTGATCAAACTGCAAGGCATAGCAGAGGGTGGGGGTGGGGTCCCCATTCAAAGTCCTCATCAAGTCGTCTTTGAAAGTAAGTCTAGTGCCATGCTGGCCTTTCTGTTTATACAACAATTTACAGGTTTAAACGAAACCCCGCTTGAAAAAGCAGACTGAATCTTCCTATTGTGAGCACTTCAGCAAATTTAACAAAAGCAAGAGCCCAGGCGAGGAAGAGAAAGAGAGAGAGAGGGGGGAGAAAAAGGTCCAGTCCTTAGACTGGTGTGCTGCAATCTGGCTGGTTGCTATGGTGACGTGATGGCTTGTTCACATGGCAACATACCTTAGGTCCACTATTAAAATGATGAGAGTGAACTCGGTTGCATTAAGGAGAGCGCGCTGTATGCTAAAGCGAGTCTTTATCTCCAGAGAGAGCTGGACAGAGACTAGCAACCAGTACAAATGAGGGAGAAAAGAAGGAGGAGGAAAAGGTTGGAGGTCCGGAAGAGGGAAAAACCACAGGGATACAATAACTGAAAAGAAAGATCCTCAGCTCTGTGTCTAAATTGAGGGTCTGAGATTCAGAAGACAGATACCGAGTCGTGTTTGATATGGAATTCATCATCCAAATCAGCCCATCGGGCTAATGACTCCTTATTTAAAAAACACAGTCCAAATGAACCTGCAGTACCTTGGCTCCAGAAAACATCAACAGTGATTTGAACCAAACCCACGAGCTGCCGCTGTAACGAATAGCTCAGCTCCTGCCACTTAAATAAAATGCTCTAATAACGACGAAGGTGGCAAATTACACAGCATTTATTTATTGAATATAAAAGTCCATTGACAGCCCCAGATCCACATCATATCACTTCGGAGTTAGTGGGGAGCATTTCCTTTGGAAATCTGGTTTCACATTTCCTTTAATGCGGTGACAATTTTTTTCCCCTGCTGACGTCGAGGGGTGGCGATAATTCTGCGGATATTATCCCAACAATCCTTCCTACCGACCCGTGCTTGATTTCTGTCAGCTGTTGAGCAAGCACTACTATGGCATACAGAAAGGAAAGCCAGGAATTACAGGGCTATATAATCCCACTGTGGGCTCCAAGTGATCCCATAAACCATTTGTGAGATGCCCGAACCCCCAGATTCCCACTCCCCTCACTCATTCTGCCTCTCTTCCCACCTCTCTGTGGCTATGGCTGGCCGTGCTTTATTTAAAAATCACATTACCATAAAGCCTGTGGCCTCACAAGCCACAAAAGTCTCCTACTCTGGAAACACGATGCAGCAGAAAGATGAGCTTGGTATCGTCACTTTTTTTTTTTTTTTTTTTTTTAAATGACACTTGTCCTAGAGTCAGAGGATTCAATTCTACGTGTCAGCCACTGACTGGGCACCTACTTTATGCCAATGCTCTGGATGTACAGGGGCCAGGAGAGGGGACCTGGGCCCCAGGGGCCCTTAGCCTGGCAGAGGAGAGGGGACATGTAGCTCTGACACCAGCAGACAGAGACGTGTACTAGGACAGACAGCAAAGCCAATTTCTGTCTCTCCACTCCAGACACTAGGTTTTCCTGAGTCTCGGGCTGAAGAACATCACTCTTTCATATTTCCTAGGGTCCTGTAACAAGCTTTGGCTTCCCATAAATCTATATAAACAAATCCAGTGTGCGGGAGACAGGACAACTCACGGGGGAAGGCCATGTATTGTCATCGGCTAGCTGGGCGATCTCTCCAAGCCTCAGTTTTTTTATCTGAAAAGTGGGAGCATAAGAGTACCCGATCTCCTCAGGTGGGTGGCAGAACTAAATGAGGTAATAGTTGTAAACAGATATGCCCAATCCAGGGCATTCACATTTTATTAATTGTCGTTACTTCCTATTGACCTAGCCAGGCTGTGGCAGGCAGCATTAATCCCATTGCTACTTTAGCAACAGAGAAAAGCAGGATTTTCTTAACCAATAGGCCAACAATTTTTTTTTTTTAAACCTGTTTTGGAAAAGTCCAGTACAGAACATAGCTTGGATATATTTGTTCCAGAACTTTCCTTCCTGGCTGCTCCCAGGGAGGCAGGCCTGGCAGACAGCTCAAATTGCCTTCCTCTGCTAAACAGCTTTCATTTTGTTTTATATTTTGACTACTGACAAAATATCAGCTTTGTCCCTCTCCCCAAAATGGTGGGGAAGCATCTCCTCATAAGCATGGTATACTGTATGCAAAAAAAGAAGAAGGAGACCTTCTGGTGTCTATCAACTTTCCATGACAGCTACACTCACGTTCCCTCCTGAGGACCAAAATAACTACAAAGTGTACGAAATCGTTAAGCACATAAAAATCCCAGAGGTAGAGGCTGGAAATAAAACTCGTGATTTCCCAACCAAAAGGCATTAAAGTCCAGCCCTCACAGTTCATTTGCTTCCCTTCACTCACGGCCGGCACAGCAGCCTCTGCTCAGTGCACCTAGCTCCAAGAGGGAGGGAGGCCTGGAGACCTGTTGGTGGACCAGTCTGGTGCACATAATAAAGACAAGGGAGAGTAAGGGGAGCCCAGACGCAGAAGAGAATCAGTCAGAAAGCACTGAAAAGGGAGAAGACATCGGAATCCTCATGACTGTTTTTTGCAGCTTCTGATGCACTTTCCACACGTTTAATGGCGAGGCAGCTAGGTTTAAAGAAACTTCCCCATTTAAATGCGCCATAACAGAATAATAAGGTTATGCAGTGTGTCTTGATGTACGGTTCCATCAGGCAGAATGGTGATAGGAAGATGCTGAAATGTGAGGAGGAAATTTCGAAAGGAATGTCTCCCTGCAGCTGCCTAGCGAACCCGGTACTGTCAACATGGTTTCCAGTTTTGTAGGCAGATTTGCTCTCGGTTTCCAATCTTCTTCAACAGGCCTTGATCTGGGAAGTGTTTTTTAGGAAGAATTGCAACAGAAAATACTGAACTCCTGATGTGTTCTGGGAGCTCTTCTGGGTGCTCCAACCACGTAGCATCCAGTTGTCTCGATCATTCTAAGGCCTGCCTCCAAACTCATTCACTCCCTTTACCGAGTACCTACAAATGCTTATAGAGTCTTGCTAAGTGTATATCAACATGCTTTTAGTATGAAGTAGAATTTCTACCTACTTCATAATTTAGTTGGAAAACAAGGTGCTCATATGTGCAGAGTAACATGCTATTTCAAAAAATTAAGGCTAAAAATTAAAGCTTGATCAGGGGTAGGTAGATTACTACCTGTGGGTCCAAACTGGACTGCTACCTGGGTTTGTAAATAAAGTTTTATTGGAACACAGTCATGCCCTTTCATTTACATTTTGTCTATGGATGTTTTCTCCTATGGTGGCAGAGACAAAGAGTTTCTAGAGACACTATATGGTCCATCTGAAATATCTGGTCTTTTACCAAAAGAGATAGTCAACCTCTAGTTGAGATGTTCTAGGTTCAGAAAAGGAGTGATCATAGTGGCTGAGAGTAAAGATGGCTTTTCATAGTGCCTGTGAGACCTAAAAGGAGTAAAAGAAGCCTAAAGGAAGTGGAGAAGCCATTCTTGGTTGAAGGAAACAGGGTGAAGATGTAGAGGGGAAAAAGCAGCATTGTTGTTTGAGGGACAGAAGGAGAGCCATCTGCTTAGAGTGGCCAGTGTCATTCCAGAGCAGCCAGCAGAAAAGGATGGTCAGAGATATAGGAGGTGAATCAGCAAAATGTGGGATTCCCAAAGGCAAGGAGGAGGTGGATTTGCAGGAAGTGAGGAAGAAGGAGGCCCTGGCTATCTTCCAGCAGAATACGAGTGTGGAAGGTAGAACAGTAACAGGAAAATAAAGAACAGGAAGCAGTGAGTATGGGTCACCTGCTCAGGAAGTTTGACTAAGAAATGAAAGAGGATACAGGTTGGTAATTTGAGTGAAGGGCAAAATTGAATGCAGATTTTGGCAGGTTAGGGGAGAAGAGGAAGAAGCATATAGAAGGGACAGAGGAGCTCTAAGCTGGGAAATGAAGAGTGTGGAGAAGGTGAGTATGGAGGGGGTGGATAAGCTGGGCAATGCTCCTTGGTATCAGCAGATAGCAGGGAGGAGCTGGCTTGGGGCTAAGAAGATGAAACTAGTGAATTCAAGATCTGTTCATGAGCTATAAAGGCTCCTTGAGTTATCATGGAGTATCACAGCATCTCTCCATCGTAGGCCATATCCACTTGCCTTGATGACTTACCTCAGGAAGGGTCTATGGCTTGGGTCCGAGTATATGCTAGAGTGGTTCAGGTTGATATTGACCCAGGAGAAAGTTCAATGGATGGGAGCATCTCTAAGATGCGTGAAAAGGGACTAGAGTGGCTGACAAGAACATCTGGATCATGTAGACAGTCAAATGTAGCTAGACTAGACCTAATGGACTGGGTCGACAGGAGGGGACTCATCTGCACGGCAGCAATTGAGTTGGAGGGTTCTGAAATTCGCAGAGAAATCATGACTTTATATTATTAGATTGGTTTTTCCTGAAACATGAGTGTCATTCTTGGAACGCAAAAGGCTCAGCCCATTTTTTAATCATCATGGACAAGTTGACAGTTTGTTTTCTGCTGTAGGTTGTAGGATTAATCTTTCAGTGTGGTAGGCATTACTACCATTCAAGAATATCCATTCTCTTTTTCTGGGCACTAAAGATGTGTACATTCCCCCTGCCTTGAAGTAAGGCATGACCATGTGATATGATGTGGCCAATGAAATGGGAATAGGTGTGACTCATATCACTCCTTGGCTGGATTATTTAATTTTCAGTGTGCGATACTCCAGAACTTTTTTTTTTTTTTAAGATTTACTTATTTATTTGAGAGAGAGAGAGAGAAAGAAAGAGTGAGCCCACATGAATGGGGGTAAGGGCAGAAGGAGAGGGAGAGAAGAAGACTCCCCACTGAGTGCAGAACCAGATATGGGACTAGATCTCATGACCCTGAGATCTTGGCCGGAGACAAATTCAAGAGTTGGACACTTAACTGACTAAACCACCCAGCTGTCCCAATACGCTAGAACTTTTTAACCCTACTGTGTCCCTCATGGAAGAGGCCTTGTGTTGAAATGGTAGGTGCAGGGATTTCTAAGAATGGAGGTCAACAGCGCTGGTGAGTTACTTGGACCCTCAGCAGACTTTGAGTGAAGGAGTTGCTATGAGCTGAATAATGCTGTTGAAATTCATGTGTTGAGCCCCTAAACCCAGGACCTCAGAATTTGACTATATTTGGAGATAGGGCCACTGAAAAGGTGATTAACAAAATGAGGCCAGGAGGGTGGGCCCTAATCCAATTTGACAGGTGTCCTTATAAGAAAAGGGGACTTGGACATACAAATAGACATCAGGGATATGTGTGTGCAACGGAAAGACCAAGTGAGGACACAGTGAAAAGACAGACATCTGCAAATCAAAGAGAGAGGGCTTAAGAGAAGCCAAACCTACTGACACCTTAATCTTTGACTTCTATCCTCTAGAACTATGAGAAAAGAAAGTTCTGTTGTTTAAGCTATCCAGATTGGGGTATTTTGTTTTGACAGCTCTAGAAAAATAATACAGGAGACAAATCTTCTTTTTTTCTCTCTGTCTCTTAGAAAGCTTGCTACCACAGCACAACATCCCTCAGCCTGATTAATAGAGTGGGATACTTTAGGTTGGATGGCAGAAACAGGCTCTCTGAGGAGATGGCATATAATTTGAGAACAGAATGGCAAGCAGGAGCTAGTTATGGGAGAGAATGAAAGAAGAACATTCTAGGCTGAAGGCACAGATAGTACAAAGTACTGGGTTTGCTTGTGGCAGGGAAGAGATAAAAAGGCAAAGTGAAAGTCAAGGCCAGATCACATAGAGGGCATAGTCTGGGTTAGGGAGTCTGAACTCAATTTTATAGGCTCTGGGGAAACTCTGTGGAATTTTAAGCAAGGAGGTGATATACCTGATTCAGTTTTATTTTTGTTTTAAGAAGAGTTTTGTTTTCAGAATTCTGTATGGAGAATGATCCACAGTGGGGAAGAATGGAAACAGGGAGACTTCTGCATAATGCAGGCACAAGGTACAATGGCACCTTAATCCAGGATGGAGAGGAGCAGGTGGATTTGGGCATTTTGATTCAGTAGCTTCTTTTTTGGGGTAGCAATAAAGGTTGGAATCACAGTGTACTGGCAATTTCATATTTCTATTTATAGTGTTTATTATGAGAAAATGCCAGAATTTCTGGCAGAAGAAAGAATAAGGTCAATTTAATGGAAAGAACACAGTGCAAGAAGTTATAGAGTGGTTTCCAAAAAGAAAATTGAATAAGGAAAGTAGATTGAGGAGCACAGCAGAATGGATAAAGAGAGAGAAGAGAATACAGGGACAAAAGTGGGCAGAAGGAAAGTGTCCTACTGATTTAGGATGGGTGTGACATTAGCCACTATGCTCAACATTACACACAGTAAGAAAGACTACCGGTAGGAGGTACAGAAACAGATGAGGCTTCTCCTGAACTCTGTGATTTCAGAGCCACTGTCAGGACCTACAGAATTTCTGGAGTGGACACTCATGAAGACTGAAAGGGTGATGTTAGAGTTGACAGGCTCTGGATGTGGAGCACAGGCTTAAGAAAACAATCATACATGGGACGCCTGGGTGGCTCAGTTGGTTGGACGACTGCCTTCAGCTCAGGTCATGATCCCGGAGTCCCGGGATCGAGTCCCACATCGGGCTCCCAGCTCCATGGGGAGTCTGCTTCTCCCTCTGACCTTCTCCTCGCTCATGCTCTCTCTCACTGTCTCGCTCTCAAATAAATAAATAAAATCTTTAAAAAAAAAAAAAAAACAAAAAACAATCATACATCCTGTGGTTCTCAGTCCCAGTTCTGTGAGAGCTGAGAGTGCTTCCAATTATCTTCGAGAAAGCAACATTGACCCTGGATCATTTTTATTCTAAAAATCAAAATTGGACAGGCATAAAATTAAACAATTAAAAATCTTATATATGTATAATGCTTTTAGGATTAACAAATCTCCTCCATGTATATAAGGTCGCATTTGACTCTTTCACAACCTCTCGGACTTCCGGGTAGAGGATGGATTATAGGAAGGAAGAGGAAGAGGGTAGTCTGGAGTCATTTACGCAAAAGGCATTATGGGAGTGTAGTTTAGGATGGTGACATGAAGATGGAGAGAAGCGGATGGTTAACTTAAAGTCACTTTTCTCAAATTCATTGATTTATAAATTTAACAAACATTTATAGAAATCTACTATAGCTCAGACACGGTGACAGGGTTTGGGTGCTTAGAGATACCGTCTACAAATAATGACTAAGATTTGGGAAGTACTGGGGCAGATGTGTTAACAAATACTTATGGCACAATGGGATAATGACTGACTGAAGTATGAACAAAGTGTCTTGGAACTAGGGGTGAGTCTGATAATTTTGTGGAATTTAGAGATGACTTCCAATAGGGGAGTGGGACATCTGAGGAGGGTCTGGAAGGCTGAGAGGGGAGTTTCCTGGAAGGGGAAGGCAGGAGGGCATGCCAGATGGAGGGAGCAGGATATTATGAAGTGCACATATGCCAGTATTAGGGAATGTGGCCCAAATCTGTGAGGAAAGGAGAGATGGTGCTAGACAAGTGTGCTGAGACCACATCATATCAAGAGAGACTCAGATGATTATGTTAAGAAGTTGGCATTTGAGTATCAAGCAGTGGGAATGCCAGTGAAGTTTCGAAGCCTGGGAGAGGCACGGTCATTTTACAGATGGGGACATAGCAGCTAAGAGGCTAAGTGACATGTCCATGATCTCAAGGTCTACAGTGGTGGGAGCAGTAGTGAGGTGCAGATCACCTCCCTCATGACTCAGAGTTCTTCCTGTTTCCTACCTACCTCCTCTGTAAAGTCTCATTGTATTTATATAATGTGTGCTTATTTTTTCTCCAAGTAATTTTCCGTGAAAGAAAGTTCACAAATCCAGAATATTGGGATTAGCCAATATGATTTTTATAATAGATTTTTTCAATTACACTTTGTATTTCCTAACATAGATAAATCATAAAGAATAATACTATTCTGTATTCCTATTATATGCAGGGGCCATTCAAGATTTTTGGGACCGTGGAAGGAATCTACATGACAGACCAGAAGAAACTGAATCGTATATCTTAAGTTTAATAACAGGCTAATGTCCAACAGTCAGCAAGTTAACACATCTATTCTGAGCTGACATTCCAGCTCTCTCTGCAATGGATTGTGTGTACATGTAAGTTTTAAAAGTAAAGCTATAAAGAAATGAAGTGCTGATACATCTTAAATGTGCATGAACCTTGAAAACACTATGCTAAGTGAAAGAAGCCAATTGTGAAAGACCACATATTGCAGGAGTCCATTCATAAGTGATGTCCAGGATAGTTAAATCTATAGAGACAGGAAGTAGACTAGTGGTTCCAAGGGTTGGAGGGAAGAAAGAAAGGTGAATAACTGCAAATGGGTATGGGGTTTTATTTGGGGGTAATGAAAATATTCTTAACTTAGAATGTGCGGATGATTACGCAACTCTGAATATACTAACCACTCTTAATTATATAATTGAGATTATAAAGTTCTTTAAAAAACTGAAGGTGCTACAGTCTTCATTTGTATCTTTACCATATTAATTAACCTATTAAAACAACTTACACCAGCCTACCTTGGAGACAATGCAATTGACCCCTTTGTCAAACTCACAGAACTTCCTATTTGACACCTTAGAGAGTTTTCAACATGTATTCGTGGTTTTAAAGAACTTCAAGGGGGCTTAATGTGTTTGCAGGGAAAGAAGTCTCACTCCTGAGAAAACCATATCCCACAAGGGCTCTTTGAAAGGCATTGTCTAAATAACATAAAACAGAACATTTGGGTAGAAAGAAGCCTGGACAAATGGTTATATGTCTTAATGTTCAAATTATTTTTGTTTTTCATTTGTTAGCACAGTAGTTTTCTTTTCTTTCTTTTTTTTTTTTTTTAAGATTTTATTTATTTACTCGACAGAGAGAGATCACAAGTAGGCAGAAAGAGAGAGAGAGGGAAGCAGGCTCCCCGCTGAGCAGAGAGCCCAATGAGGGACTCAATCCCAGGACCCTGAGATCATGACTTGAGCCAAAGGCAGTGGTTTAACCCACTGAGCCACCCAGGTGCCCCAGCACAGTAGTTTTCTGATAGGACTTTTGGCTTACTTGTTCTTGAGTTCTATGGTTGCCCTACATTACTCTTATCTACTTGGAACAAGGAGAAGCAATTTATGGCATATAAGCTGACTTAAAGACCTGAGTAGACTCTTTTCTACTCCTATGTCCTACCTACCACTGTAGTGACTGCTGCTCAATGTCTCAATTACTCCATGAGACCAGATATGAGCCCCTTCCCATGCCTCAGAGTCAGTTTTCAACCAAACAACCTTCTTCTATCTTCTCCTCCAACTTCTCCAGAAGGAGACCTGGGTGCACTATTTTTAGAACATTGAAGACACATAGTTAGATCATGCCATGGTCCCTTCTCCAATGATAGCCATATTTACTAACATGCTTCCTTCCAAAGGTAGCACCTGACAGGTGAATGAATGGTGCTCCAAGGAGAACCCAGATTGGACTTTTATCTTCTAAAGGCCCCAAAGAGTGTCTTGCCTCATTATTCAAGAATACTGCCTTTATGTTAAGCTTAGATCTGGTAGGCTGGTGTGTCAAATGTTGAGCTGTGCTGAAATGGACTCCTTATGACTGATTACTATTTGCAATCTCACATACTGTCCACGTGTGGTTTAAGTTAATTTTGTACACCATGGACAGTTTGCTTTCTGACATGCCCCTGGGCGGGGGGGGCTCTTCAGACCTTGATTGTCTTGCTGATGTCGACTGTCCTGATCCTCCATGGATTTATAAAATCTGGGAATGAACCATGCAAGAACAGAGAAAGCATATATACTAGCATTGAACTTCCTTTCCTGTTTATCAACCTTTCAGCTTAGAATAAGGGAGGAACACCAGCAAGAATGCTTTATCATTTTAAAATCCCTCCTGTCCCCCTTTTAAAGCAGAGTGCCTCAGGGTCTTTTTAACAATGGTATCTTAATAAATTATTTAAAAAAGAAAATAGAGCCCCAGGTCCATCTGTAGTGCATGTTATTATTGAAGGTACCAGATCTTTGATGGGGAGTAGAGAAGAAGTAGAAACAGGACAGGTAGTGGTTGCATAGCAATATATTTTAAAGGTCTTTTTAAAATCCTTGCTGCTATATGTAGGTAAATCTAGTCAATTACAGGAAGCAGGTATTCCCTGTATGTGGTCAGTAAAACATCAACACTTGACAAGAACACGTTCTACAAGCATTAATAGTAGCCATCATTTTTGAGAGTCTCCAGTGTGTGTTACAGATTTGATGTGGACTAATCAATCTTCACAAAATGTCGGTGAGGTAGGTATTATTCTTATCCTGGTTAGGGATAGGGAAAAGGAGAGTCAGAGATGTCCCATAACTTGCCTAGAACCACATATTTAGAAATGAATGAAGCTGGGATAAGAGTCCCGATGCATCTGAATCTTAAGCCCTTACTCTCAGCCATTATTCTATTCTGCCTACCAGTGAAATATACACTCAAACCAAACTGAATACAATGAAGGTAAAAATAAGAGGAAACTTGCAACAGAATTAAAGATAAGTGCTCAGAAGAATAAAACTGGGGTTACTGCTACAACAGCTATTCGTTATGAAAATATTCCATTTGTTTCCTTATGGAAATAGACTAATAAAAGGTAGGCTGAAAGCAAACATGAGCTGGCAGATACTTCATCTTTCTGATCTATGCAAAGCCCATCCCAAGTGGACACTGTGAATCCATGCTGCTTTTCCCTTCTCCTCGTCAGCCAATTAGCACACTGACGGACCACTCTGGCCTCCTGATACTTGCCAAGCTGCATTAGCTTGTTCTTTTCCTTCAAGACTGCTGGTAACAGGTACATTCAGACTTTACTACCCACTTCTCCTGGCATCCTTCCTTCTTGAAATCCGCCGCATCGGTAGTTTGTAATCAAGTGTATAGTTAAAATAAAATCTTTTCAAAGGGCAGAAGAGTAGGTTTTGCTCTGCTGTTTTGATTTCTAAATTTAAGGGTGATGAACTAGATTCACCTCCGGTGTTTCATCAGGGATTCCACAATTCATCATGCTTTTAGCAAGTGGTTGTGCTTCACATGGTATGGGGGGGGGTTCAGGGAGGGGCTTTTCAAGGATTTTAGGTAGAGTGGGCAGTGATGATGGAATACCTTCCTACCTTTTCCACCCTCTCGCTTGTGTCGACTATATTTTTGAGTTTCACTCAATGATGGAGTTGTTTCTTAGCGTCCTGCGCGCTTAGCCATTTAATTAAAGCAATCCATATTGAATTCATGTCCAGATGCCTTGACCGGCGGAGCCAGATCCTCATTGGCATGCCAGCTGCTCAAAGAGGAACACGGCCCCTTGCATACTAATCAGGAGAGGAGGCAGTGATTCATCAGCCCATGATACTGCTCCAGCATCTACAAGCACTTATGACATGTAATTGGTGGTGCATAAGCAAGCCAGGCCACATTAAAAACCCTACAGATAGTCAGAGATAAAAATTAATGACTTTTGCTTTGTGTAATCCTGCATGCATTGGTGGGAAAGGGAGGGGGATTGGGATTAATGGGTAAATCTAAGTAGGCACCAAGGAACAAAGGCTTTCCCGGCCTTGTTTACATATCGAACAATAAAAAACACAAGTGACAAGTTATGGGAAAGGCGAGTGTGAATTTTCGGCACGAGTGAGTTGAAAGACTGCTTGCAGTTTATTATGGATTCTAAATTTCCATATTCATTATTCCCAAACAAACGTCCTCAGTAGGCTCTTCTGGGACTGGCTAGAGCAGTTGTTATTATTCATCTTTCACTGGGGCTGAGGTTGTCATGATTAGGGCTGGGCCGTGCTCGCTCTTCATGGCATGCCCCAGCTACTCAGGGACACAATGCAAACCTTTGACAAGCCCGGAGGAATGTAACAGGGATCAAGTAGGGTCATCCTAAGCGCCGTTCTAAGAGCCGCACACTTGGGGCAGGAAGGGGGGAAGAGAAAGGAGAGTCTTGAGCCACCTACTGATGGGCAAGAGAAACAGCCCAGGTGGCCGAGGGAGCCACTAATGACTGGGAAGGAAGGAGAAAAGCAAAGAGGAAGCAGCCAGTGAACTGGATTTCAAAATTAGCCAGGGCAGGTTAAGTGATAGGGTTATTAGGGTGTTGTCATTCAGACTCTGGTTAATATAGATATTAAAAAGAGGATTGATTGCAGGTGTGGTGAAGAGTAGAGCCGGCAAAGCAAAGTGGAGGCAAGCAATACATACACGTGTTGGGAGATAGTCTATTACGTTAAGTATCACACGCGGAATGGGATAGATACCAATATCAGGCTTTTGTAGTCAGAGAGGGCCCCAATTGTTACTTAAGATACAATTGGCCTGGCTGAATTTTGAGAGCAAGCTTGTGTGGGAAAGAGCTTGCCAGTCCATAGGTATATGTGGATATGTTTAGATAATATGACCATTGAATAAAGGGGTGGTGAGGACATGTCGGTGTTGGGGAAGATGGGTCATTGTGATTTGAGGAAGGAGAGGGAGATAATGGAGAGAAAGATGCCAAGACAATAAATAGGCTTAAGGCACCATGGTTTTCCCCATTGTCTGGCTATGTTTCTTCCGAAAGGAAGAGTGGCATCAGACCCATACTCTTCTGCAATTCTTTCTTTCTCTTCACTTTGGTCTTATTCTGATGAATTCCTATATTTCTGTTTTTCTTGCTGATTACAGATTATTTCAGTTATCTTTGATGGGAAAGATATAGGCAGCATTTGTAGAAAGGGCATTCCAAGAGCAGAAAATGTACAAGAGAGAAAATTAGAAAGAATGTGTTTGGCATCGGGGCTCCTGGGTGGCTCAGTGGGTTAGAGCCTCTGCCTTTGGCTCAGGTCATGATCCCAGGATCCTGGGATCAAGCCCCATGTCAGGCTCTCTGCTCAGCAGGGAGCCTGCTTCCTCCTATCTCTCTGCCTGCCTTTCTGCCTACTTGTGATCTCAATCTGTGTCAAATAAATAAATAAATTCTTAAAAAAAAAATGTGTTCAGCATCCCCTGGTGTGATGAGAGCACTACTTTGGTTGAACCATCCTTGGCCTATTGCTTGGAGTCCTTTGTTCTTCTGATGCCTCAGAATAAAACCATGCTAACTGGTCTATACAGAGGGTGCATCTATAATTCGGATCTCATGAGTGTCATGATCTACCCATGAGAGTAGTTAAGAGGAGTAATCCTCTGACTTATTTCAATGGAGAGAACACCTAGAAGTGTTGGCATTTTCTGTGGAAGAACATGGACTGTGAATATAGTATATTAGAATAATAAATAGGCAATTTCTGCTATATTTCCAGTGATTTGACACTTAAGGCTAATGTAGACAAGATGTCAAAATTTAAGAATGCTATGGGGATGGAGGAGATTTTAAGTCTTGACATTTCTATTCAATAACTTGTATCTGGGAGTTGAGAAAAGACCGCCACAACCTAATCTCAGCAGTGTTACCCTTGATCTAGAAAAGACAAACCAGGGTTACACGCGAGTAGAGATGGTTAGTCAGTAGATAAAAGTACTGCATCATACATTAGAAGAAAAAGCAAAGCAGAAGTAAGCAATGACATCTCCTGCTATTCCCCTACCCACATTCAAATCTGTCTGAGGGTAAGTAGACAAGATGCATTTTAAAGAGCCCAAGCAGTAAAAAAATGTGTAATTGATTCTCCTTCCCAAAGTTTCCTTCCCAAGGAAGGGCTGGCTGGGAGATATTTTCAGTATCCTGAAAAAGTTGGCTACATAATGAAGTCAGATGATACAAATGGAATTTGGGGAAAATTGGAGCAGTTAAATAAATAGGAAGTCATTTTCAGGAGATGGGGATTTTACACGGGATTATACATGGGAAGAAAGAAATCATATAACCAACTCTATCTGCTGTTGAGGGATAGGAAGGAACCCAAACTTGTTCGTGAGCAATGAAATCACTTAGATTAACATGAAGCCATAAGCTGCCCTTTCTTCCCAGAAGGATGGACCAGGAAACTTGGCTTGCCAATCTCACTGGAAATGCTCTGGAGTATCTAAATGCTCTGGAGTATCTAAAATGCTCTGGAGTATCTAAAATCACAAAGGCTTCTGGTTAAACTACTACCCTAGAGAAAAAATTAAACTAATTTTCTTCTTGCCTCTTTCCACTACATTTACTGAATAAACCTTCTTTGAAGTTCTCTCAAAACTTTTATCTGGTTAGGAGGAGAAATGGACTATTTTGCTGTGTTTAAGAGTGTTAACCCTACAGGATGGAAAAAAACCATATGACCAGCAAATACTTAATTTGGCTTGGGACTAATCAAAACCACCAACAAAGGTGAAGAGGCAATGGTATTAATAAATGTGTAGGGATCTCTTTCCATGAGGGCTCGTGGAACCCTTGTGGTAGTCAATGAAGAGTATATTCTATACAACAAGATTGGTAACAAGGGTTTTCACAATTTCCAAGAGGGAAACTGAGCCATAGGAAGGGTCAGTGGTTTTTCCCAAGGCCAAATTAACAACAAACTTAGAAATAAATCTATGGCTGCTGTCTTCCTTCCTCCCTTCCTCCACTCCCTCTTTCCTTCCATCTTTCCTTTCCTTTCTTCCTTCTATTCATCCATCCATCCATCCATCCATCCATCCATCTCTCCCTCCCTCTATATTTATTTGCCAAATACTTTTAGGGGAGGAAGGGGTATGTATATGGTGTCTCTTGATGTCCTGATATAGTCTTATTTTAAGAATATTAATCAGATGGTGGGGTACAGGATGAGTACATAAAGCGATAATGAAGGTGAATGTGTGTTGGGGGGGTACAGTCAAAAGGCAGTTTTGATTTTCCAGGGTAACAAGGGCCCCAAACTAGGAGGAAACGGCAAAAGGGCATGGAAAAGGGGAAGACGAATGAGAGAGCTGCTTAAAACAGAGACAGATTTGGCAACAAACTGGATGTGGGATGAGGGAGAACAGGAAGTCAAAGGAGCTTTTTGTTTTGTTTTGTTTTGTTTTGAGTGACAAAAAACCTCAATGGAACCTTTCTGAGGAATAAGGCATTTACCAGGAGGGGCATGTTCAGGACAGGCTGCTGACTTCCACCTTTATATCCAGTGAATTTAAGGTCCTGATACTCATGCAGGTGAAATGTTTAGAAGGTGAAGTTTCAAATAAACATGATCTGGAGATGCAGAATGGAGATCGGATACTGCACACGGAAATAAACACGAGGTGGTGGGGTGTCCGGGATGAAACCGGAGAGTGAGGAGGAAGGGGCCAAGGACAGGTCTTTGGGGGCAGAGCTTCGTTCTGTAGGAGGAAGAGGAAAGAAGAGTCAGTTAACACAAAAGACAGCAGAAGAGGAGGACAGAACCTCCAGGGCCAGAGTAGGAAAGAGCTCTGAGAAAACAGAGAGCTCAGGGAGAGCCATCGGCTTCTTGGGTAAGCTTCATTACCAAGCTGCACAGGGTAAGAAGGGAGAAGAGGCTGTTGAGTTTATTGATCCGTGGTGGGCAGAGAGGACAGACTGCTGGGTGTTACGGTGTGAGGGGATGGTGAGGGCAGAAAGTCAGTAAGGGCAAAAAACTCATTAACTATCCTAAATGCCGAGGACAAACAGAATAATAAACTTGTAGGCCAGAATGAAATACAGCCTTGCCTCCAGGAGACCACTTCAGTCCCAGGATCCGAAGGAAGTGGAACTAGGTTCCTTTACGGCTGTCAACTTCCTGCCCCCTTCAGCCCTGGAGGGTGGCAGAGAGCCCATTGTCTGCCCACTGCTCCAAGGACCACAGGCCAAGTGGCCACTTGTGGTCGCTCTCCTTTGTGCTTGGAGAGATTAGAACCAAGTTGCTGCAGGCTCAAGAGGCTCAAGACAGAGGCAAGGGGCAACTGCACAGGCTTCAGAGTTGTCTCCAAGTTTGAACTTGGCCCCTCTTCCCCTCAGTCCTGGGATCTTCCTTTAAACTAGATAAGGGGATCCCTTTCCCTCCTTTTCTTTCTCATTCTTTTTTGGAAAATGAATGCTTTTTGAATCTGCTTGACGTAAGAACTCTTTGTTCCACCCTAATGTTGATGGCTTGTTTTGTTTTTGAGTTTGTCTGCTTCTCACAAAAGGAGGGGAGGGGGAGGAGAAAAAACACACACACACACACACCTAAACTCAGGCAGTTCTATTCACAACAAAGTTTAAAACATTTAAAGATAAATTCAGTTAGCAAATGTGGGATCAATTATTATGTGACAAGACCATGGTTTTAAATATCTCAAATGTGATTACTTTTCAGGAAAGCCAAAAAATACATAAAGTGTTTTATTTTCCTAGGTTGACAAGGTAAATTTAAGAAAAGGGCACCAAACTTTTACAGTGATAACAGTAATAATAAAATAATGTTTACCAAGTGTTATGTGTGAGGTCCTGTGTTTTCTACCCCAGAAAACAAATCGAATAAACATATGAGGACAAATTTCTATTCCTAGTGACTTCAAAATTCCCAGAAATTTTAAAACTCTGAATTCAACAAACACTGGAGTGCATTGGACATGAAAAAAATAAAGTAATAAAGAACTGCTCAAAAGGCTTACTTTTTATTCTATAACTGTTCTGCATCTAATATTTCCAAGAGCCAAGTATCAGCTATATAATATTTGTCTCATTTAATTGATGTAGTTAAGGTACTGATATAACCATCTATAACTTTATAGTTGAAGTGATCAAAACAAACTCAAATATAATTCTGACAGCTATTTCTACGGTTGGTTGCCAATGAAGACCAAGATCAAGATATTGATTGTATTTGGTCTGGCTAAATTTCATGCACTTACAATAATGTCCCTAATATACTAAAGGTTTTCCCATTAGATTCTCCCAATAGCTGGGCTCAACATCATGAGCTCTTGCAACTGCCTTGAAATGTTTGAGCCACATTTCTATAAAACTGCACATTACAGATTCCTTTTCTTCTAACTCAGTGCCCACTTCTGCCTCTAGCCATCTGCAGCAGTGCATGTGTTTTTAGTTGTTCTAATACCTGTAGATGGATCTATACTGATCCATAGCCACACTGCCATTACCCCTGTGGGGTCCACTTGGATGCATCTGCAGAGGAAATGGAGGTCATGGAATGTAGCGGAGAGGGAGGGAACCAACCCTATTCACTAAGTACCAGGGACTGTGGTTATCTCACTATCTGATGGATGGAATTCAACCTTCCTCATAACCCTGTGCTCAAAATCTCCCACCGACTAAAGCTGAATCCATTTTCTGCCATCTTGGAGACCCCATATCCCCGAATCTCAAGGATTATCAGCTTTATCAAATGTACAATGGCTATAATTTCCAATGTCCTCAACTTCCTTCTTTTCCCCCATCCCATACGCCTCCACTGTTCCCCCTTAAGAGTTGTAATGCTACCCACAGAAAGATTAGGGCAGGCCTGCAGGGTTCCCTGGCCTCTTGGTCTGATCACCCTTCACTTCTTAACCACCACTACCTTGCCTAAGAGATATCTCAAGAATGAGGAATAATTCAGAACTTTGCCTTATAAAGACCAAAATGTTCAATACCATCATTTTTTATATCCCAGTTTACCTCAGTTTAACTTTAAATCCAAGACCCCAAATCATCCCTACATCCCCAGATGCTTGCCCTCCATGGCTGTCCAGTTCTAATCTAGTCTGACCCAATCTTCCACCAATCCCT
Organism: Lontra canadensis; assembly: GCF_010015895.1. Taxonomy (NCBI): domain Eukaryota; kingdom Metazoa; phylum Chordata; class Mammalia; order Carnivora; family Mustelidae; genus Lontra; species Lontra canadensis. The sequence continues at coordinate 15,047,430 of NW_022631002.1, forward strand.
AAATCTTCCAGTTCTTACACCATGATCTCTGTAACTCATGGTCTGTTACCACCCAAATCCCCTAACATTTGAAGCTCTCAGGTAAATGTTTTACCATTTTACATCAGTCTTCTCTGGAAGTCACTACTTCCCCAGTTGTCCCCTGAAGGGGTGACCTTTTTCCCTCCCACATCCCGTGTACCATACAGCCAGGAGGTTGGTGGGTATCTTCACAGCCCCTCATTTTGCTACTTCTGGGCTAATTTTATTTTCTTCTTCAAAACCTCCTTTGAGGGGCACCTGGGTGGCTCAGTGGGTTAGGCCTCTGCCTTCGGCTCGGGTCATGAGCTCAGGGTCCTGGGATGGAGCCCCACGTCAGGCTCTCTGCTCAACGGGGAGCCTGCTTCCCCCTCTCTCTCTGCCTGCCTCTCTGCCTGTGATCTCTGTCTGTCAAATAAATAAATAAAAAATAAAATCTTAAAAAAAAACACAAAACCTCCTTTGAGGAACATGCTACTGCCCGGTTCCCACCCAACACCCCTCCTTACTACAGTCACTGATCACCCTGCACAGCACATCTATGGATTCACTGAATTTTTTCATGCCTGGCTCAAATGTCTTTGTCTCTGTCACTCCCTGTCATTATTCTCAATGACTTCAATATCCACATAGACAATCCATCTAACACTCTGGCCTCTTAGTCGCTTGACCTATTCACTTCTAATGCTCTTTTTCTCTATCCCTCTTAGGTCACAGTTGTACCCTAGACCTTGTCATTTCCAGCAACCTCATCACTTCTAATACCCTCTATTTGAAGCATCCCCTTGTTTTAAGCTTCCACGTTCCTACCTTACTCTTTCTAGTATTCCAGCTTCCCTGAATCTTCAACCGCTTTCTGGGCTCCTTCTCTGTCTATCATCTGCCCCAGGTTTCACTCCCCTCCTTACTCATTTTTGATTCCAGGGTTTATAATAAAATGTGTCTCTTGTGCACACCCTCAGACTCTTACCTTCCCTTACCCTTACCTTCTTACCTTCCATTGTCCTTGTCAAAACCCTAACAATGCTTAAACCTAGATCTTTAAAAAAAAAAAAAAAATCCTTACCATGGGGCACCTGGGGGGCTCACTCAATTAAGCATCTGACTCTCAGTTTTACCTCAGGTCATGATCTCAGGGTTATGAGACTGAGCCCTGAGTCAGGCTCTATGCTGAGCATGGAGCTTGCTTAAGATTCTCTCCCTCTCCCTCTGCACAACCCCCACTCATGTGCATGTTACATTACCTCTCTGTTAAAAAAAAAAAAAAAAAAAAAAAAAATTCTTCCCTGAAAGGTGAGCAGCAGAATGTGCTTAAAAGAAACAACATAACCAGGATGATGGCTCTCACTTCAAATTTACAACCATGAGTGTCACATGGACCTTACCACAGGATGCCACCAGCAACCCAAGCACACATGGCTAATGAGTTCCCTCACCTGGTTCTCTCTCCTACCCTTCACCCTCTCCTCAAAGTCAGGCACCTCCTCCTCTATCCTAACTCTCACCTTGCCTCTTGTTTCATTAAGAAAATGACAATAAGAACTTCCCCATTTTTTCTACTGCCAAATCTATGGATTTGGCATCTCTGTCCTTTCATCTGTGTCTTCCATTAAATGGGGGAAAGGGGGGCACCTGGGTGGCTCAGTGGGTTAAGCCTCTGCCTTCAGCTTGGGTCATGATCTCAGGGTCCTGGGATCAAGCCCCGCATGGGGCTCTCTGCTCAATGGGGAGCCTGCTTCCCCACCCCCTGCCTACCTCTCTGCCTACTGGTGATCTCTCTGTTAAATAAATAAATACAATCTTTTTTAAAAAATGGGGTAAATGTCCAAGTTCCTATCTTGGTCCAATGTCCCCACTGAGCTCTCAATCCTACTCCCTGTGCTCTACTTACTAGTCATAACATTTTCCCTCATTTTGATCATTATCGTCAGCCCTTCCATGTCCAAATGTGTACCACCTCCCTCCCCAAAATACCACTCTGTTTTCTAATTCTACCTTATTGCAAATATCCTAAGAAGAGTGGTTTGCATTTTCTGTTCTCGTTCCTTACTTTACGTTCTCTCCTCAGACTTTTTTTCCTTCACCACTCCACTAAAACTGCCTGGCAAGGTCAACAACATCTCCTTCTTGCTAATTTTCTTGTCAGTTCTCTGTCCTCATCTAAAGGGACAGAGACCTTTTAGCAGCATTGACATGGCTAGTCATTCCCTCTTCTTTGAAATGTTTCTTTTGCAGGGCTTCCCAGTCACCAAACTCCCCTGGTTCTCCTCTCTCACTGGCCCCTCCTTCCAAGTGTCCTTTTCTGACTCTTCCTTCCTTTGTTACCTGACCACTACAGAGCTTGATAACTGGCTTGAGAACTCCTCCTTTTCTCTGTCTACACCTGTTCCCTGGGTGTCTCATTCAGGTTCAGAGTTTTAAATATATTTATATGCTGGTAACTCTCAAATTTAGACTCAACTTCTGTGAGTTCTAGGCTCCTGCACCCCACTGCCTGATCATTCTCTCTACTTGAGTGTGGCTGAGCATACCAAACTTACCAAGCCCAAACCAGAAACCTTGACTTTCTATGAAAATCCTGCTCCTTCCTCTAACTTGGAAATGGCAGTCATGCTCTACTTCCCCTTCTCCCTTACACTGTGTCTAATTCCTTGGAATTTTCTGTTGGCTCTAATGTCATCGTTCATCCAGAATCTGACCACTTCTCACCAACCCCACAACAGCACTTTTCTTCCTTTCTTGTTCATTTATAGTCAATTCTCCACGTAGGAGCCAGAGAAACTTTAAAAGGTCACCTCTTCAAACTCAAAACCTGGCATGCTCAAAATAAAATCAAACTCCTTGCCATGACATGCTCTTGCCACATCCCGCCATTACATGTCTTACTGGTTTCCCTCCTTCTAATTCAGTCCAACCATCCTGGCCTTATAGCTGATCCTCAAACACTCCAAGCTTGGACCTGCCTCAAGGACTCAGTACTCATTGTTCTTTTTCCTGGAACTCCATTCCCCCAGGTGTTCCCACACTCCCTCCCTGACATCATTCAGGTCTCTGCTCCAATATCACCTGTTCCAATAGTCCTTCCCTGATTATCCTTTGGGAACATACCTTTTCCACTCCCCACAGTCCTCTTACCTTGAATAATCTTCCTTATAGCATTTCCCACTCTCTACTATTACATCATATGTTAATTTATTATCTATTCATTGCCTGTCTCTCTGCATTAGACTTGTGTGCCTCTCTTGTTCTCTGCTGTGTGTCCAGCTCCTGCAACATTGCTCACCTCATGGCTGGTGCTCAGTAAACACTTGCAGAATGGATGGAACAACAGACGGACGTCCTTGGGAGCCTCCCAGTTCTCCTGAGTTGGCAGGTTGGAGACTTTTGTTGCCTTTTCTCCCTTGCCTTTACTTTGATTCAGTCACAATGTCTGATGTCAATTCTATTTCTGGAACAGCTTTCACTTCCATCCTTCCTATTCACAATCACATCCTGCCTCAGGTCCTCATTCACCCTTTAGTTCCTAGAACTCCTAAGTAGTCTTCTGATTCACACTGCCTCCTCTCTACAGCCCATCATACACAACACTGTCAGAATTATCCTCCTGAAACATAGCTCTGTTCTCAGAGCTTCCCCAACCAGGAGGCTGGGCATGTAATAGGGACAACAAATACTTCATAAACAAGTAATTAAATGAATCTCACCAAATAAAGGCCAAATTCTTCGACTTAACACTGAAAATCCTATTCAATCTGGTCTCCCATGTAGAATCTTTTAACCTGTCCACATTAGTCTATTCGTTCTTTTTTTAAAAAGATTTATTTACTTATTTACTTGAGAGGGAGAGAGAGAGGATGCATAAGCAGGAGAAGGGATAGAGGGAGAGGGAAAAGCAGACTGCCCACGGAGTAGGGAGCCCCACATGGGGCTTGATCCCAGGACTCTGGGATCATGACCTAAGTTGAAGGTAGACACTTAACCGAATGAGCCACCCGGTACCCCTAGTCTACTAGTTCTACTAGATTTACAAACAGTCTACAGTATCCTCATATATGATGCATTAGATTGAATCACATACATATGACCAAATGTGACTGATCTGACCAACAGAACAGTCATTTCATATGGCTCAATTCAATGTAAGTGGTTTGTTATGCTTTGTTTTGCTTTTATAATTTTGTTTAAGCTTTTCTAAATGCTAGATTATCTTCCTGGGTCATCCAAATCATTCTTCAGGGTCCAATTTTAAGTCTCATCTCTCCCAAAGAGGCCCCAGAATGAATAGTTTTTCTTCTATTCCCATTCCCATAGGACTTTTCCTTTTTTCACTTGTTCTCATTTGCCTTGGCATGACATTGCTTGTGCCTAGCTCTCTTTTCCCATTATCTTCTGCAGTTGTGAGTGAACTCCTGGAGGGAAGGATCCTATCCTATCAATTTCTTAGTCCCTCACTGTTTCTACTAGAATGCTTTTACACACACCAGTTGCTCACCAGATATTTGTTGAATGGATTCAGATAGTGGTTAATTGTCCCCAGTATATATAACCTTATACTCTCCCTTATAAAACTGAGAAAAATAGGTTTATGGAGTCTACAACAATTTCTTTCTTCTGTTTTTTAGAGAGAGAAAAGGCACAAGTGATGGGGAGGGGCAAAGGGAGAGAGAAAATCTTAAGCAGCTGTGAACTGAGCACAGAGCTCAATGTGGGGCTTGATCAAGGCCTGAGCTGAAATCAGGAGTCGGACGCTCAACTGACTGAGCCACCCAGGCGCCCCCAAAACAACTAATTTGGTAGCATAAATATATCTCCAATTAGGCATTTTGCTATCACACCAAAAGCAGGAAAGAAAATTAATTTGGGGTGCAGGTAGAGGACTGCTTGTCCAACTCCTGTGAGATATATCAACTCCCCAACCACAAAGAGTAGGGGGTATATGATGATCTTTCTCCCAGCCTATAGGACACCTTTAAGACATGAACTGACCTACAGGGGGTATGACTTTGGATACTCTACAGATAAAGCCTCTGTTCTGAACATCAGCAGCTACTTCATTTGCTCTAAACAACAGGTGAAGGAAGGGAAGTAGATGATGCTTCTGTTGATGATGATGATGACAAAAATGATAATGGCATTTACATGATTCTGCAGTGCTTGACAAACTCAGCAAATTACTTGTAAAGTTGGCAGCCAGGGCTGTCAATGAAAGGGAGTCACCTCTGGGCCGGAAATCAGCGGCCACATTTACATAAAAGGAGAGCGCTCATAGCACCTGACAGCTCAGGGAGAGGTGTACAAAGGGAGCCCTGAATTCACAGGATCTTACAGAGGAAAGGGGCTTAAGCTGCAGTAGGAGACCAAAGCACAAATACAGGGAAGGACTTCCTGAGAGCAAGGGTCTTAGCAAAAGAACAGGTGCCCAGAGGAGGTCATCAAACTTACTTATAAGAAATGAGACAGCATGGTGTTGGTGCTGAAATAAACAGACAGACCCCTGGAAGAAAGCAGTAAGTGTGAGAAGAAACCCAAGCACATATGAAAATTTAGCATATCCTAAATATAAAGGTGGCGCCAGAAAATCACTAGGGTGTAGATAATCTTTTTAATAAGTGTTGCTAGGACAACTGGGTAGCCAGTTAGTAGAATTAATGAAGTTAGACCTATGCCTCCAACCATGCACAAGAATATACTGTGAAAAGGATCAGAGAGCTACAGGAAAAAAATGAACCCGACAAGCACTGGAAAAAAACATGGGTGAATTCCCAGGTGTGGAGAAAGGATTTCTAACTTGAATCAATGTCACAAGACAAGAAAAGAAAAGAATGATAAATCTGATAGCAGAAAAAGGTTTTTAGGTTTGTATGAAAAAAATACCATAAACAAAATAAAAAGACAAACAACAAATGCGAGAAAATGTTTGCAATGTGTATTACAGATAAAAGGCTAATGTAATGTTTGCAATATATAAAGACCTCTCAAAAATTGAAGGGAAAAAAACCAATAACCAAATAGGAGAATGGGCAAAGGAAATGAATAGACAATTTGAAAAACTATATAAAAATAATCTTTTAAATATAAGAAAAAATGCTCAACTTGACATGTAAGTGAAATAATCGAAACACGCTGAAACAGTCTGGCAGTTTCAATTCAACAATTACAGAGTTCCCATAGGTCATAGCAATTTCTTTCCTAGGTATATATACCTAAGAGAAATAAAAACGTATGTTCATACGAAAAAAAAATACATGAGTGTTTACAGTAGGATTACTCTTAACAGTCAAATGGTAGAAACAAACCAAATGTCCATCAACAAATGAATAAACAACAGTGACTATTATTTGACTAGCAATGGAATATTATTTAGTCATAAAAAGGAATGGTGTACTGGTATATGCCATAACATGGATGAACCTTGAAACCAGGATAAATGAAAGAAGCTAACCACAGAAGGCCACATATTTTATGACACCATTTATATGAAATTTCCTAAACTAGCAAATCTATGTACTGAAAGCATATCAGTAGCTGCTTAGGACCAGGGGAAATGAGGAGCTAGGAGAGTGGTAGCTGAAGGTTACTGGGTTTCTAAACTTGACTGTGGTGATGGTTGTAGCTGTCTGTGAACATACTAAAAATTCACTGAATTGTACACTTTAAATGGGTGAATTTGGGGGTATATGAACTATATCTAAATAAAGTTGGCTTAAAAGCTGACACTGAGATATTAGTGCTCACTTATCAGACTGGTGGTAAATATAAGAAAGCTTGAAATGTTCTGCTTGTGAAGCCAAAGGAAAACAAGCAGACACTCTCATACTTTGTTTGAGGGAAGACAAATCAGTATGGCCGTTAAGGAGGGGGATTCTGCAATATCTAGCAAAACTATATATTTGCATTCCTAGCAGCCAGCAGTCCCACTTCTAGGAAATTATCTGGAAGATGCTGTCCAAGTATATGAAAATACTATATGCTAGCTTATATATTGAAGCATTGTTTGTAACTGCAAGACACTGGAAATGGTTTCAATCCCCATACATAAGAGACCTGATGGATAGACTGTGGTCCCTGTTCAGTGCAATACTACTCAGCCCAGAAAGAACACTGAAGAGCTCCATGAGCTGGTGGGAGTGATTTCCAAGATGCCTTGTTAAAAGAAAAAAAGCAAATTGCAAAAGTTCATGTATAGCATGCTCTTTCTTTCATTTTTTTTATGAGAAAGAAGAAGAAACAAATGGTACATGTATTTAATTATTTTAGCAAAAAGAAACATGGGGGAGAAAGCCAGAAATGAAGGAGATTAGTTCCATGTTAGGGGTGTGTGGCAATGGGGAGGAGGGGTTAGGGGGAGCGACACTCCTTCAGATCAGCTTTTTTTATTTAGTTTTGATGTTTATAGTCATATTCATGTTTCATATAGTCAAAAAATCCACAAGGATGGGGAGAAAGGCCCTATCAGAAACAAATGAACCAAATTAGGTTTCAAATGAATGGCATTACCATGCTGAACAAAGGGTGGAGGGAGAATTATTTGAAGTAACTTTTGAAGACAGTGTTTTGACTACATATCCTCAGTCTAAAGACAAAAAGGAGCATAGAAAAATATTGAACTCTAATTAGTGGTTTTGTTTTTTACAGTGGTATGAGTGAATGATTCAAAAATTACTCTGTATTTATTTTTGGATTAAGCAAAGGAATAAATATATTGAAAAAAGGGGGGCTAGATGTCTCACTATTGGAGAAGTAGTATTTATTTTTTTAATATACAAGAAAGGGAAGGCCAGCATGTTATGTGATTGGAACTAGAAGCATCAGTATGTTTTTAAAACAGATACAGATCTTAGCTCTGTCCATGGAGAGGGCCTAGAAACAATGACACCCCTGTAGCCTTCATGCTCAGAACCTGATGCCCAGATGTTGGTTTTTTAAATTCCATTCTCACTAAAAGGATATAGGACCTGTTGGCAAGACTGGCTGATTCCAGGGTAGGTAAGATACAAGATGAACCTGAACATCTCATTTCAGAAAGTATCCAAAAAATAAATGTCAAAAGGGCAGAAAGGAACCCCACTGTTCAACTCTAAGGCAATTTGGATGTGAAGTAATAGTAGTCATAATGGATCATAACCCATTGAATAAGGCATACCATTCCATGAATTCATACTGGTATCAATGAATCAATAAATAGATAAATGTGGGAGAAGGGAGGCTCTTCATTGGTAGAACTGAACGAATAAATGTGGAATGACACAATGAGAAAAATCACCATTTGGCAAATATTCTAAGTAATAACTGATTCAGGCAAGAAATGCCAATGGAGACTAAAACTAGAGGATGCAAGTTTGATGAGGACTTCATATTCACAGAGTCTCAGAGTATCTCCCAGAAACTTCTTATTAATCACAAAAGGAAAGAAAACAACTTTCTAGTGGCGAAACCCGATGCACACCACCTTGGCCAAGTAATCACAGATAACATCACCAATAATGACACCAACCCAATGTCAAATCCCTCTAGCTGGATGCACCGAGGGAGACACAACATTACTTCTGGGGTGTTTCTGCCCAAAATTCATCACCCAGATCTAATCACAAGGAAACATCAGACAAACCCAAATCGAGTAAACTTCTACAAAATAAATGGTCTGTACTCTTCAAAAATGTCAAGGTTAAAGAGAGAGAAAGAACAGGCAAAGATAAAGAATGACTGAGGAAGGTTCCAGTTCAAAAGAAACGGAAGAGATGTGACAACCGAAGGCAGCATGTAGTCCTGGGTAAAGCACATTATTGGAAGAACGAGCAACATTTGAATTTGGACTCCAGATTAGTTGACAATGTTGTACAAATGTTCAATTTCCTGATTTAGATAATCGTCCTGCAATGGTATAAAAGAATGTCCTTGTTTTAAGGAAATATACACTGAAGTGTTTAGGGGCAGAGGGGTACAATATCAGCAACTTATTCTCAAATGATTGAGAATGATTTCATAGATACATGCCACATCCCAGCATAAACATTTATGCCACAACTCTGGAGTTGTCTCCAGGGGCTCTGGAGACAACATGGGTCCCTGAGGTCTCTGTTTTCCAAACCGGACCAAACACTCTTTGAGTATTCCTGTCCTATTTGTGGAATTACTCAGGCCCACTCCCAGCTTAAACATGTGAATACGATCGGTTTGGAAAAAAAGAAGATTCCTCTTCCCAGTTAAGAGCTCCCCCCACCCCAACATAGCCTAGGATTTAAATCCTTTTTATTTTTTTAAAAAATATTATCCAATTAGACCCAGCTATTTTTCAAACATGACGTTAATCTGTGAGTGAGAACTCTCTCAGGAGCTGCTCTGGATCCACTGTGTCCCTCGGCAACTCCAGCTTGGGGTCTTGCCAACCTCTGGGGGCACAGGTGTGTTGCAGCTTCTGCTGTGGCTGGGATTTTGGACCTCTTGTCTCTCAGCTGAAACGGAGCCCTAAGAAACCAAGATTCTCTCTGGAGCCCCTTCTGGGTGCTGCTTTATTTCTGGGGAATGTCACCTAGGCCAGGAAGAAAGCATGGCCCCACTTCTTTCCCTGAAGGCTCAGGGTCCCTGCAGCACAGAGCAGGTGTAGTGATCTGGTTGAGTCACCTTCTGCCCGCCTTTTGGAACTTCCTCAGTCCTCAGGTAAATACCTGTCCCTCACAGGCCACTGACACTTGGCTTGGAGAACCTCACATACCTATGACCCTCTGTGTTCTCCGGCTATCTGTCACCTTGCCCCAGCTGTATGCACGGGGCCCTCTGTGTTTGGTGGAGCTCAGATGGAGACCAGCAGCTTACTGCTTAGTCAGCTGAGCCCTGTGCTCTCTGAAGGAGACAGGTGCCACTAACTGGCTGAAGTTCTGTTGGAGAGTGACAGAGCCATGGAATGGGACACCCCTGGTTATCATCAGTTTCAGATGCTAGAAACGGGGACCACAGCCCCAGCCAAAAAGACCCATAGCTTAGAAAGCACAAGGCAGAGATAGGAGCTTCTTATCCTCCCTATATCATGAATTAAACACTCATTATTACAATCATAAGTAATAAATAATTCCTTTAAGAATGATGATTTTTCCAATTAATACTCACACTGATAAATGCATAAGGAAGTACGATCATTCCCATTTTACAAGGGAAGAAAAGGAAAGCTCAGCAAGGTAAACTAGCCAGCACATAATCCCACAGCAGTCAGGTACAAGGATCTGGTGTCAAATCTGGGTCTCCGTGATGCCTGAGCCAGATAGACGTGACTTGCTCAAACATTTTCTCTTTCTAATGACCACAAAGTCCAAGTTTACCAGTTATATACTCAATCCAGGTCACACCCAATAATCTTCTTTCATCACATTTTACTTCCCAACATGGCAGGACTCACAACTGCTATTGTTCCTTTCACCTAGAGCCACCTCAACCAAGAGCATCACCTCCTTTCCTTGACTTGCCTCCGCTCCCCTCTCCTGGGCCTCGATGCCCAGAACTGGTACCCCCTGCAACTCCTAGCAGCACCCACATCCATGTTGTAGAATAATGCAACACACATCGGCATGCCAGCAGACCCGTGCAGCAGCCTGGATGGTCCAGCCAGTCCCTCCTACATACCCTCCTTGCCTCCTGGGTATCTCTGTGCCATCCTCACTTGTCTCGGAGGTAGGTACCAGAATCCAGGTATCCCAGGGCTCAGTGAAGATGGAAAGTCACTGGCAGGTGGCTGAGTGTCAACCTAGAGCTGTTGGTTGTGTTTCAACATGAATGCCACGGTAAAACATTTGCTTGGAGAACTGCACTCTCTATTTATCTGTTACAGTAGTTAATTTCATCTGTTTTGCAGAAATATTTACTAAGGGTGAGTGATGAAGGCAGGCAGCTGTGGCTGCCTTCACTGCAACCATATGGTTTATTTACAACCATGGCTCTGTGGTGCAGATAGCACAAAGAGGATTAAATTAGACTTTGTAGATTAAAGTCCTGAATACTATAAAACTCATAAGCCTTTGTATGCTAAGCAAGAACTTTGACTCCCATTGGGTTTTAAGCTGATATTTTGCACACACAGAAAAGAGTGAAAACTTCTGATATTTAAGTATTTCTTAAAAAGCAGGCAGAATATCAAGCTTGTTCCTTAGGCAGTGCACTGGTGAAGGGGGGTGGAGGGAAGCAGCTTCACAGACACTTTTTAAAGAGCCAGTCACTATACATTGTCACTATAAACAAGGCCTCACTACCTCTGTTTACTTATCTCCTTGAACTTGGATAAGGAGCCTGCTTAAAAGGAAACTGCCCCCAACCTACTAAAGCCATGGCTTATTTTGTGCCGGCAGTCAAGTAATTTTATCTCCAGCACCCCACCACTCCAACTTTGCTTGACATTGGTGAGAAAATAGGTCTGAAGGAGAAGCTCAGTATTTTCCCATTCTTCCTGGAAATGGGGAAAAATGGGAGGGACTAGCAATCTTCTGCAATGTGCTGTTAATCATCTCTCTCGGGGAAGGGTCCTTCACCCTCAGGGTGTGTCATTTCTACCCCTCCCCCCACCCTCATGCCTCCCAGTTCCGAGGCTGGGCCTCCATCCTCTTCAGACCCTGAAAGAATTCGGTTCAATTTAGCCTTTTCCTTGATCTTTAAAGTTTTGCTCTCAGTCCCTTTCCACTTGAAGCCGCGTTTGATGTTTCCATGGGTGTTTCTACTGATGGGCTTCACCCAGAGAGCTTTGTCGTTGACTTTGAGAGTCTGGCGTTCAGAGGATGGACTGATCTTTGCAGGTGTTATTTTCTGCACACAGTGCAATTAGCCAACAAGCCAAATTGGCACAAGCAGTGCACTCAAATCGCTTCTCATTGAAACCTTGGTGCTCATTGGGAGGCTCTTGCGGGACCTGTGTTCCCAGTTAAGGATGGAAAAATTCCCTGGTGGATGACCAGCCCTCACCAAGGCTGGCATGGAGCAGAGCCCTGCCAAGTCAGCTGCCAGAAATCCAGGGAATTCTCAATTGTTGGAAGTGAGGCTGATGGGTTTTTGTAGAGAATCAGGTATTTTCTTGTGGCAGTAAAATTGGTTAACTTGAGAAGCAATGACTGCCTTTAAAAAGTGGGGGAAAATGATACTTCCCAAAAAAAAAAAAAAAGAAAAAAAGAAAAGAAAAGAAAATCTGGAGCAACAATGTGGGGATGGTTCCATTATCCTGTCTGGGGATCCGAAGGATCTTGCATTTCTTGGCCTTCCTTTGGGGGCATCAATAACACAGATCAAAGTAGAAAAGATTCCCAGGGAGTAATTTTTTTTTTATACTTTTCTGCCCAGGAATCTCCCAAGGGAGTCTGCATGGCTCCCCAGTGCATCCACACCTTTGTTCCACAGCAGCAGTGGGACTGAAAATCTTAAAATCTGGAAAGGACTCAGGGGAAGGAACTGGGAGGCTCTGTTGTCATTGCCGCCATCCATATTCACCTGGAATTCCCCTAGATGCTCTTTATACACCCTTCCCCACTTCCTCTCCCTGGAGTTACCCTGACACCTGTTGAAGAGCCAGCCGATGAGAAGAATTACCATGAGCCAAGTGCCCATGGTAGTGTGAGCTGCTGCACTGTAGGTAGTGCTATCCCCCAAGAGCTGGGTCAGCAGCTACTCTAATAAAAGGTGATCACATGGTATCTTCCACCCAAAGGATCTCATTTCATTTTCCATCATTTTGAGATAAGGATCATAGATATTATTAATCAGTTTTTCTATGTGAAGAAGCTTGGGTAAAAAGTGAGTTTTATCTACCTTCCTTCAGCTTTCCCTCCTTCCTTCCATCCTCCCTTCCTGCCACCTCTCCTTTCTCCCACCTCTCCTTCAGTCCATCTGCCCTTCCTGCCATCCCCACTTCCTTCCATTCTTCTTTCCCTCCCTCCAGCCTTTCTGCCTTCTCTCTCCCTTTTGCCCATCTTCCCTCTCCACCCCTCCCCTCTTTTCTCCTCTGCTCACATTTCAGTGGACTCTTGAGAGCTCAGGCCTGATATCCATGCCTTCTGCCCTTCCAGCTGTTTATTTCAGAAACCAGGTTGCCTTTCTTTCCACAGAAAAGCATACTTTCCTTTAAGTGAATCAGTTAGGAGGGGATGTTGAGCCTCCATCAGCCCAGATTCCAATTATAATGGACCTATAGCAAGCTGCAATGATATCACATCTGATTTATTCAAACCCTTTTCCCTGATGATTACCTTCTCCATTCAGGACAAGAATATCTGCTCTTTCTGGGTGAGGGAGCAGCCTGATTATAGCTTCATTAGAAAATGGTGCCGCTCGCTCTTGCAGTCTAATTGGTTGACAGGGTTTGGGATACGGAAATGTAAATCACTGACAGTGTTCGTGGCCCTACTTTTATCACAGTGAAATCCTCAGCTGTCAAAGTGAATGGTTATGTGAAGCGGTTAATTTTATGTGTCATTAAAGGAACCATAATTGCGGCAATAAGTCTTTCCTGGATTCTTTCAAGAGGTGTATGCGGGATTCCCTGGGCTTCTCACTGTCTTCTTGACCCCCTCCACCACTTCAGGTGTGGTGGCAGCTGTTGCAACTCTTGGTAGGGAAGACTCCACGGAGAGAGTTGGGCCCATGTTGGTTTCTCAGGATTCTTAAGGCCGCCCTCTTCGGTGTGCATTTCTCCAGTACCCTCGTCTTCTGTCAAGGGCACTAATGTTCCAGACGGCTGCAGGCAGCTGCTGTCTATGGTCCTGGTGGCCTGGCACCATGCCCATTCGAGGGACACTGCCTGGTGAGCAGCCTCGAGAGAGTTTTCAAGGCACAGAAAGTATCTTGGGAGTAATTCCTTTGGAGGGGATTGGCATATTGGAGGGGAAATCCATGTTATCTCTGAGACTGTATTCTGTTCTCTGAAAAGTGAATTGAGGGTTGCCAATTCTCGATCCCTTAGGAATACAACAGGCCAGCTTCCCTGGAGCCCAACCCACATCGGTGCACCCAAGGACCGGAAAAAGGAAGGTATCAGCATCAGAGGACCTTCCTCGCGGAGGAAAGGGAAGTGACATGGGTGGCATTAAGCGTTAACTGTCCACGAATACATAAGGATGGCAAGTTAAACAGTAATCACTAGGTAACCATCTCAGACAGATAGAAAGAGAGGGGAAAAAACCCAAGAGTAGCAATCTTTAAAGAGAACAAGCAGATCTGAGTAATCCAATTTAGGGGAGATAAGGGCCTGCCGCTGCTACTGTCCTGTAACTGGACAAACGCCTTCGTTCAAGTGTCAACCCCAATCCGGAAGAGGTCACCGCACTGGGCCTGCTGCCTAATATACTCCTGAATTGGCTGAGTGGCTTTCCGAACAAACATACTGGTCCAACAGAATTGATTTTCAACAGGCCGTATTGGTCCCTAACGTAATTATCCAGCAGTGAGTCAGTTCACAGCAGCCCCTGCATTTAAAAGCTGCTGGTCAGCCCTGGTCGGGGGCCGGCTGGCATCAAGGTGCCTTCTCCGAACACCACTTGGAAAACCTTCCTGATTTCTTTCCAGCTACTTTTCTCTCCCCTTCCTAAATAATTTAATGAGCAATGGAGATTTTGCATGGCTCTGTCTTAAATGGCCATTGTCTTGTTCCTGTTTACGGGGAGCTGCAGAGACGCTGGTCTCATGTGCCAATGAGTATCAAGCCCTGGCTGTTTGATCAGGGAGTTCAATTTACAATAAAGAATCAAACAGAATCCTTTTAAAACACTAGCATGTTTAACTTTCCCTTCTCTGCGGGCTTCTTGGCAGCATGGTTCCAGCCATTTTTTTCTCAGTCTGAACACTCACCATACTGGCAATATCATACACACATCTCCTTAGGTCATGCCTCTAGCTCACAGAGAGGGTGGGAATGGGGTGGAAGGCATCCTGGGGGGTACCCAGCACCTCGTACACTGCACTGTCTAACCGAGGACTCAGCAACTATTTGTGGAGTCCCACTTAAATGATCTGGAATGACTAAAGGGCCACTTGACAGCTGTGAGAACTTGGGCAATAACTTAACCTCTCTGTTTCTGTATTTGTTCCCCTGTGCAATGGGAGTGATAATAGTACTTGCTGCATCAGGTTGTTATAAGGATAAACTAAGTTAACATGTGCCAAGCTTCTGGAACCGAGCCTGCTACATATAGAAGTGTTAAGTAAAGGTACAATGGGCTACTACTTATGAGGGAGTATAAAGAGAGTACAATAGAATCAGCCTGTCCAAATCTTTTCCTCATCTACTATGAAATCCACAGTCTACTGATCAATTAGCTGTGCTGTCCAGCCCAGTCTCCCTAAACTGGCTTGGTATGGGGCAAGGGTCCCCGATCTGCACCTGTGCCTGGGCTGGGCTGTTTTTCTAGAAGCTGTGTGATTTGGGGGCCAAGCAGGACACAGAAAAAAAAAATGCACCCCCCTCGGCCCCATCCCTGACCTCACTCCTAATCTCATTCCACACTGGCTGTGGCAAAGAAGTCATAGTGGCCATTGGGGAAATCGATCATGTACGTTCTCAAGAAACACTGTTCAATCACAGTCGACCTGCTGAGAGCCTCTGCTCTGGCAAATGGTAAACCAGGTTAATACTGGTCTGCAGGAGGCAAGAAGAATGTTCTCATTCACTTCAAACAGTGAAACCATCCATGCGCTCATCTCACCAAAGGCTGAGTTCTGGTTTTCACTTACCTCTGAGCTCCTCCCATCAGGGCAGAACTGGGAAAGCTAAAAGGAGGACCCACATCCACGTACTCGCTGCCTCAGGATGAACCAGTATCCAGATCACTCAAGTGATCTTACTGAAAGAGAGGAACATTTCTGCATTATTTCTGGGGCAACCCAATCTAACTAACACATACGTGTTATTAGAAATAATGGTAATAATGCGTCCAACGCTATTTTGAGTGTGCTCCTTGCATGAGTTCCTTTAATCTCACATGTCACATTATCATCATTTCAGATGAGGAAACTGAGGCACAGAGAAGTGAAAGAGCATGGCCAAGATCACAGAATCAGCACCTCGAGCCGGCTCACGGCCACTCACCCACCCTGCTCCTCCGCAGGTGGGAAAACAGACAGAGATGCTGTAGTTTATAACAGAACATTAATGTTGGTAGCACAGACCTAGTTCACAGTGCAAAATGAGAGGGAGGGAGAAAAGGCAGGAGGACAGGGAAGAAGAAAAGAGGCTGGGGACACAGGACAGGAGGAGACAGGAAAAAGGGAAATACATTTTTAATATTTAAGATTATTATTTGTATTTATCAAATCAATAGAGCTCACTATATTATCACAGGTAATGTGAGCAGAGAATAGAAAATGTGCCAGGCATCACATTCAGTTATCTTATTTAATATTCATAATAAAACAGCCAGTCACTGCTAATGAGAAGCCAACTACACAGAGAAGAAAACTGAGACTCAGAAGCCCTAATCCAGGATGTGGCAAACCAGAATCCAACTAGAGTGAGGCTGTAGGGTTTGGCAAATAAAATTACAGGACAGCCAGTTAAATATAAATTTCAAAGAAACCCCAAATCATTGGGGACATATTTTTACTAAAGCAACAGATAATTTAGGACATACTTATATTAAAGAGAATTATTCACTTATTGGAAATTCACACCGAACTGGGCATCCTGTGTTGTTTTTTTTTTTTTTAAGATTTTATTTATTTATTTGACAGACAGAGATCACAAGTAGGCAGAGAAGTAGTTAGAGAGAGATAGGAGGAAGCAGACTCTCTGCTGAGCAGAGAGCCTGATGCGGGGCTCGATCCCAGGACCTGGGATCATGACATGAGCTGAAGGCAGAGGCTTTAACCCACTGAGCTACCCAGGCGCCCCTGGGCATCCTGTGTTTTATCTGGCAAGCCTAAAGAGAGGTATTATTAGGTTGTCTCGGGTCTTCATAGTTTCAAGCTGGCATGAACTTTTCATTTAAG
The DNA here is from genome assembly GCF_010015895.1 of Lontra canadensis. NCBI lineage: Eukaryota > Metazoa > Chordata > Mammalia > Carnivora > Mustelidae > Lontra > Lontra canadensis. Next base: position 15,064,395 of record NW_022631002.1, read on the forward strand.
GTCCCACATGTATTCAAATGGTCAGATTCGCAGGTCATCTATGCCAACAGGATCTAAATTCTTGAGTGACTTCAAGTGCCTGAGGAGGATCTCAAGGGTCCACAGTGACCAGCTCGATGCTTTGGGACATGCTTCCATGGGGCCCTCACGTCACGGGGCTCCACACTGTCACCTGCTGATTTCCACCTGACTTCTGACCACGTTCTCTCTGTCTCCTGCCCAGTTTGGCTGCTGCCTGCGAGCAAGCCTTTTCTGCCCCAAACGGGATGCCAACACTTGCTCCAAGTGTACACTTCAAGTGTGCACAGCTGCCTGGCAGATAAAGACAGCATCGGCGTCCAACCGCCTTCCTGCCTGTCCTTCCCCTAAAGTACTCCGGAATAGGGTCAGGTTCTGGCTGTATTTTTCAGTCTCTAATTAGCAGATTCCAATTCATCACCCTGAGTATCTCCTGGCATCAGCCTCGAGATTCCCTCCTCTCGCCTGGTGAATCGGTCTTCATTTAAAACCCTCTCTCTTAGCCCTAAATGGAAATCAATTCTGCAAGTTTAGCAAATAGTTAATTACTCCACAAAGGGGATTGATTGGCCTTTGATCACCAGAAAGCTCTGCAGTGCTATTAGTCTCTTTCATCTGTGATTAAACCAGAGAGAGAAAGAAACAAAAACTAAATTAGGCTTCTCCTGTTATCCTACAAATATTTAATGACGGGCTAATCTCCTAGAGGTGTGTTCAGGGGATATGCGTTCCATCAGGAGCCGGCTTCCATCCAACCTTGAACCCAGATTCCATCTTTGTGGAGAGCGCTGCAAAGAACTTGACAGAGGAATAGAGCTGGGCTCAAAGAAACCCTTTATAGGACACACTCTTGTCTGCCTTTTCTTCTCTCTTCTTATGTATGTTTTAATGCAGATAAAGATTTTCCCAGAGGACTCCCGGCATGCATAATAATAATAAAAAGGAAACCTGACTTAAAAAAAAAAAAAAAAAAAAAAAAGAACTCCATTTGGGTTTTGCTAACTCTCTGGCCAGAACTAGACGGGGTCCCAATGATTTGCAGATGATGAGGAGACCCTCCTCCCAAGTAATAGCCTTCTTCACTTGGTACAGAAAAGGTACCAAGTGGAGCCTTCTGGGGACAACTCCTCCGAAAGGGGTGCTGAAAAGCAGAGCAGGGGCTGGTGCGCACTGCTTCATCAATAATCTACGTCAATGTGTACAGAAGATCATACTTACAAAGGGCGATTCCAGCGGCGCTTAGATGGCTCAGTGGGTTAAGCCTCTGCCTTTGGCTCAGGTCATGATCTCAGCGTCCTGGGATCAAGCTCCGCACTGGGCTCTACACTTAGCAGGGAGCCTGCTTCCCCGCCCCCCGCCCCCTGCCTGCCTCTCTGCCTGCTTCTGATCTCTGTCAAATAAATAAATAAATAAGATCTCTAAATAAAATAAAAAGGGCATGTCCATGCATTTGATAAATAGTTCTATAAAGTACAGAAGGAAACTGAGGCATAGCAGGGAAGAAAGAGCAAGGATGTCAGAGTCAGGCAGAACTGAGTTCAGATGCTTCTTGGCTTAATAGCCAGGTGACCTTGGGCCAGCCGTTTAATGCCTCTGACTTTAATGTCTACTATACCGGGCCTCTGTGCTTATGACACCAAGGGCACTGCCTGACACACAGGAGAGGTACCAGATGTTGGGCTCTGTCCCCTTTCTCTCTTACTCAGGGCAGGGCCACTGTTCCCTAGAGAGCCAGCCTAGAGCCATCGTCCTTCTCAAGTCCAGGGATTTTTCTCTCCTGCATTTGCTTTGCTCCTCCAGTAATGCTCCTGGTTGCTACTCTGCTCAGAATCCACCCTAGAGACCCGCATTTCTGAAAGGCCATCGAGGCGCCAAAATAAGATTATGGTCAACAACAGATACAACCAAGGAATCAACCAGTCTTTACTTGGATGGACCCTTTCTAAGTGGTGCATTTCCCAGAAAAGCTGGGGGCTAAGTTAGTTTGGTCTCCAGAAGCAAACAAGAGATAATGCCTAAATGATTTTCCCCCCATCTGATATATTGGCTTGATAGAGACACTTGGTATATACTTTTTCACCCTCATTTGTTCTTCCCGGATTCTCCTGTACATCCCCAGAGGTCATTCTGGGCTTTTCCTCTTTGTAATTTTATCAGACAAACCCTACTAATTGGGCTGACCCAGGGCAAGATGGCAATGTTGCAAAGTCAGTCCTCTGGATTACCCATTCCACCTTTCTGCTCAACTAGTCTCCCCAGCTGAGGCAGGACCCCCTCATGGCAGTCACATGTTCCTTGCTCTACGGTCTAAAGACCAGTGGACTCTGCACTGTTGACCTGGTGGGAGTCCAAGCTCTGATATTCACAAGCTGGATGACCTTGGACAACACAGGGGCAACACTAACAAGTATAATTAACATTTGCTGAGTATCTTCATGTGTCAAGGACTGAGAAAGCATATCTGTGACAATGAAATAGACTAATTATATGAAAGTATGTTATCTATTATTACTACATTAGGTTTTGTTAAGTCCCACTCATGCCCTCTCAACCAACCTCCACAGGAAGGCTATTGGCAGGAAACACCGGTGACTCCCCACCGGGGGCTTTCTCTTCTGGCTATGGGAGTCTCCACGCCTGTCTTGGGAGGAGCCAAAGAGCCAACGAGATGGGGAACAATCCAGAAGTGACAGACTGGGGTTTCTCACCCCTTGGGGGGGACAATTCTGAGTGTCTGCTCTGCACTGTATCCTGAAGAGGCCCTGTAGGGCAAAGCTCTGGTGGTCCATGGTAGAAACATCCTCAATAATACACACGTTATGGGCTATTTCTGCACATTCCCGCTAGGGTTTCCTGGGATCACCTCCCAAACAGATAATTTCTCAAGTTTTCATCTCTGGTTCTGTGTCTGAGAAAACCCAAAGTAAGACAGAAGCGTTAACAATACTAATGACCAACATTGAGGGAGAGAGGAAGCGGGAATGTGAAGATAATGAGGAAGTCTTCTGGAAAGAAACAAATGGGGAGGAAAGTGGCCTGGCGTATCTTGGATGGCAAGTAAGAAGAGAAGAGGGAAGGCCAAAGCCTTTTTGAAGAGACAGAGGAAACAGATGCACAGAGGCACACACAGAGCCTGAAGAAGACACATAGCCCTATCCTAGACGAGCCACCTTAGTGGCAGCGTGGTCCTACCAGGAAGCAAGAGGATTTACCATAAAAGGACCCCTTTCCTCCAGATTCTAAACAGAGTCCAAGGATGATAGTTTTACCTAGGACCCACAGACAGAAGTGTGGAAGCAGTCAATTCTCATCTGGTGGGAAATTTCTAGCACTTGGAAATCTGCACAGTCCTTTGCCGTGGGCAGCAGGTTGGCTGAGGTAATTCCTCATCCCAATTATATCTCAAACTCATTGCATCTCTTCCTTTCCAGCTCTAACAACGCCCACCTGTCACCCTCCTCCACTCCCGTCTTCTCTAACACATTCTCCATACTCTGATGGCACTCCTGAAATTCCTTCAGAGACTTCTTATTGCTCTCAGTGGAAGGAAGATTCCAGACATGCCCAGAGGGCTCACCCTAGCTTTATCTTGGGTTGCCTTCCCTGTCCACCTGCCACTCCAACCTCATGGAGTATCTTGCTGTCCCTTGGAAAAAATGGGCTCCTTCCAGGGCCTCCCACAATCCCTTCCTTCAGCCTGGCTTCCTTACCCCATGCATGGATGTTGGCCAACTCTTAGTCATCTGTCAGGGGTCAGCTTGAATGCTCCTTCCTTAGGCAGGCCTCCCCTAATTGCTTTTATGGATTTGTGGTAGGCAGCTTCTGAAATGGCTCCTAATGATTTCCACCTCCTGGTGTTTCAACCCTCTAGAACGCCCTTCCCTTGGAGGTGGCCTGGACCTGTGACTTGCTTCTATTGAACAGACTATGGCAACAGCACTGGGATGTCACTTCCAGAAGTGGATTACAAAGACTGTGGCTTCTGTCTTGGTCGTGCTCTCTCTGTCTCTCCCCCCGGCATGCTTTGATAAAGCAAATGGCCATGTAGTGAGCAGCACTGTGGAGAAGCTGTATTGCTGGGCATGGTGGGGGAGCCTCTAGCCAAGAGCTTGAGAGGGACTGGACCTTGCCAACCACCTGGTAACCGAGCTTGAATCAAACCCTTCCCCAGTCAAGCCTTGAGATGACCAACGCTTTGGCTGCAGACTTGTGGGGGACCCAGGGCCAGAGACCTCATCTGAGGTCTGCCAGGATTTCTGACCCGAAGAAGCTAAGGTGATAAACATGGTTTTAAGCAACTAAATTTGGGGGAAATTTGCAGTGCAACAATAGAGAAACAAACTCAGATTATGTTTCATCATTATATGTGGTTACTCCATAGAGTCAGTGACAGCGTATGCCTTAGGGAACAATTTCACAACAGGTATTGATTATAAAGCAACTCCGTATTAACTATGGAAAGCCTAGTGGCTGAGAGCATCTGCTGCGGTCCAGCTACCAGGATTTAAATCCTGGCATCATCACCTACCACCTAGATGACCTGGTGCCAGTTATCAGACCCCTAGCCTTGGTTCTCTAACTGCAAAATCCAAGTAATAATGTCACCTTATAAATCGGTTCTGAGGACTAAAAAGATAACACTTACAAACTGTTTAAAACACTACGTGGTACCTAATAAGCACTTAATAGATGTTATCTATTACTGCTCTTATGAAGATTATAAAAGAAGGCATAATATAATTTTTGGAAATTGAGGATCTTGCTTTCTGCCTGGGGAGATGGCGACAACATAGGGTAAAAGACAGTAGCTAAACCGTTGCTCTTGAGACTCAAAATACTGAAGGGCTTCAGAAGAGGTAAAGAAAAGAAACCGGCCAGGCTCTTCTTGAATGTTTTGTGGTGAAACTCTAACAAGGCATGAAAGATTATTAGACTCTAAGTAGGAATCAAAAGAAAGAATGGGGAATTGCAGCAAGGACCCCTAGTGTGAGCACAGACCAAGAGGTTGGAGCAAAATAGGAGACCAGGAGTGCAAGGGACTTGGCTGGAGTGGAGGAGGAGGACTGGGAAGCAATGACACTAATGAATGCAGTATCTTGCACAGTAGTGACAAGTGTTAGACTAGAGCCTGTAGGATGGGGGGGGGGACAAGTTTCTGGCTTGCTACGTATTCAAGAAAGGTACTGAGGCCAGAAGTATGTAGGAAAGTGAGACCCTGGAGCCCAAGAGGCCTCCTATTATTACGGCTGAGCTGAGGACAAAGCGGAGACCAGAGGTTACCTGGCAGTGTGCTGTGCACCCAGGCACATTTGGTGACATCCCAGATTCTGGAAGAAGGGACAGGATGGCCTGGTGATGGAGGGGCCATGACTGTGGGGCTCACTGGGGTCTGGGGTGGCATGGATTAACCTGGGCTGCGTTCTCACGGGGTTGAAGTGGATGTGGCTGGGAGTGACTCCCTTCACCCACAAGTCACCAAAGCCCCGTAGCACAGTGTTCGCAAGTAAGTATATGTTTAAAGTCAGGAGAACTATTCACTTCCCCCTGAGGTGTGGTGGAAACTGCTAATTTGATAAGACACAATATTAAAGATGCAGTGCGGATGGGTATTGATCATAGGGCAGGTCTTGTTAGATGCGGTTTTTTTCAAATGATCAAATAACTATTGGTAGAAAACTAAATCAGGATCATCCACCAGGACCCACCTTGCCTGAGGGGCTGTAAACCCAAGTAACATATCATGCACTGATTGAGTGCCTAGTTTTAAACCAGACAGACACTGGTCTGAATCCTGGGTTGACCACTTAGCAGCTGTGTGGCTTTGGGTAAGTTATTCAACTTCTCTGTGCTTCAGGTTCCTGATAGGTCCAATGAAAGAGCTAATATCTACAACCTGAAGTTGTTAGGAGAATTAAGGAAGATACAAGGGGTGAGGATGATGATGAGGGTAATTATAACAACAGTGGATAATCTTGAGTTAATGGACTACTATAATCCTCACAACCACCCAATGAAAAAACTGAGGCACAGAAGATTGCCACAGGTTACAGAGTGTGGAGCCAGCATTTGAAGTTGGTAACCCATGTCCATAGCTGGCGATGTTAGCCCCTTAGAATACGGCCTTCATGTATGTATGGCAAGTGTCTGGTGTACAAGTACCAAGCACGCATAATTGAGATCCATATATGTTGATGAGAGGGCCTAGAAGTTCATGCTGTCCCTTTTATTAACTCTTTGCAAGCTGCTGGAATCAGTTTTTCGATCTTCCTGACCAGACAGTTTGTGGAGTAAAGCAAAATAAAGTAATGAAGTATCATAAACCTCCTACCCTTTCCCCCCAAAAATACTGGATGAGGGAGAAAAGGAACAGAGAATAAAAAAGCAAAAGTATGCTCAAAAACAAATGAGGAAAGATGGGTAATTTTGGAATCCTGAGTTTGAGATTTAGCAGGGCTCATCAAAATTTGGAAAAGTATCAGCAACTGCCATCTTATATGTCTGCGTCTCATCCCCAGGAGAATCCTGTGGTCTGGAAGAACTGAAGGACTGTGGTAGACTGTGACACTGGTGGCCCCCAGTGAACCATGCCTCCTGGGATTCATGCTTTTGTCTGTGCCTCCCATATAGACTCCACTGATGTCCTGTGATATGCTTTGGCCAATGGGACATTGGCCTTCCACCGCGGTAGAGGCTTGGTAAAAGCTTACACTTGGGCTTGTCTCCTTAGAAGCCAGCAACTATTCTGCAAAGAAGCTTGGACTTAAGTGAAGAGACAGTGAATGCAGATAGAAAGCCTGGAGCCCCAACCTAGTTCACAGTGCAATGCAGCTGCATGATGGCCCCAGCTGTCTCCTGTGGAGTATGACTGCCCAGATGGAATTGTGAGAAATTATTCATGGTTGTGATTTTAAGTCACTTGGTCTTGAGGTGGCTGGTTCTACAGAAACAAATAACAGAAGTGACTTTCCTTATTTTCTTGTTCAAATTTAATTCTTAATTACAAAAGATACATAGAAATACCTTCTTCTTCTTTAAAAAATAGACTACTACAGATAAAGCTGAAATTCTCTTTGATTACCATTTCCAATTCTGGTTTCCTTTCCCCTTTGTAGAGGTAAGCAAATTAGGGGTTTGGTGACCATCTATTTAAAAATATATATATATTTTTAACCTAACACACACACAGATATATATATATGTATATATATATACTCAAAGACAATATATAGGTTTTTGAGACTACTTTCTACTGCAACTTTGGGGCAGCACTGAAATGAGCACCTTTATTTACCTGAAGATGAGGATGACAGTTCTGCCCCATAATACAGGGCAATAGCGTGGCCAGTTGGGGCGATTTCTACCTTTAAACAGTGACTGAAAAAGAATCAACTTGCCTCTAACCACACGGTCCATCCCTCTGCCTCTGTGTTCACAACCAACTAAATCAATGTGTTGACCTGCTTCCTAAGCTTCCTCAGAGAAGAACATGAACCCAGAGGGACTTAGTAAGCAACATTCATTTCTCATATCCTCATGGAGGGGAATTCCCTCCCAGACAACTTGTTCCAACATGATTTGGGAGAAATTATGGTAGCCAAAAATGGTTTGGCTTTCCACCCTGGGCTACACATCTTCTTGCCTTCCTTGCCTCCCCAGGATCTCTGTTTCCCACAACACTCCTTACCTAAGGAATATCTGCATTCAAGGAGAGGAATCAGCAGAAGCTCAGATCTCTGAGAGCTCTGTGTTTTGTTAGTTTGCAAACAGGATGCAGGAGCTGTTACAGTTCCCTACTGTTTTACCTATATCTCTGGACAGCTGAGGTCAGGCATGCTGCCTGGAGGCCTGGACTGCCACAGGATGACCCAGGAACAGAGTCAGGAGGCCAGAGGGACAGTCAAAAACATCTCTATCTAATTCACACCTTGGCGCCAGCTCACGGGGCCTGGTGCATCCAATTACAGCAGGAGCGTCTAATGGGTGTCAGACCTCCCCAGACACACATGGTGCACTTCACAGAGGGTTCTGAAGGATCCTACAAATGAGCCATAAAGAAACATCCAGAACTAGGGATGAATTCATCTGATATTTCAATACCTGGCGTATGACTGGGATGTGTAGCTTGATGCAAGATGCTGCAGGACAAACAGGGTCCTTGCACACCAGCCAATGATGCTGCCACCGTGCGTTTAGTGATAAAGTGGTCTTTGTCTCCTGGAGGTGAAAATGAATAATATCATCACCCTAATATGGGCTTAGGGGGAGGGCAGACAGGCTCTCAGAATTAAGGAATCTTAAACAGTTACCAAAAAGTTGTCAAATAAAATTCCTGGCAGTTCTGTACCTCTCTAAGTATCGTGCTTAGTTTATATACAAGCGAGAACTTCTAAAGCAAGATAAAAAGACTTAAAACATGTTTTGGTGAATATGTTGAGGCAGTCCAAAAGAACAGAAAGTAGGAGCTCAAAGAGATATTAATATGCCCATGTTCCTTATACACAACAGCTTGCCCATGTTCCTTATACACAACAGCTACAATACGAAAACAATCCGAGTGTCCCTAAATAGGTGAATGTATGAGCTAAAGGTAGTATATAGTATATATACTGCCGTTGTCTAAAAGAAAAATAGGTAAGAGCTTGTGTATAAGGAACATGGGCATATTAAT